>NC_023750.2:39488467-39823467 GCF_000499845.2 Phaseolus vulgaris
GATTGTAATGTGATGGTAACTCCCTTTGTTTACTTGGGTTTATCGGTAGGAGGGTGTCATAAGCGCAGCGCTTGTTGGAACGGGGTGGTAGAGAAAGTCCGGAGTAAATTAGCTAGGTGGAAAGGCAGGTGTTTGTCGATTGTAGGGAGGATGTTTGATCAAGTCTATTCTCTCTTCAATCCCGTTATTTGTTATGTCTTTATTTAAACTACTTCTTTGGTGGTAGACAAGTTAGTTCGGATCCAAAGGAATTTTCTTTGGGGGTGGGGCTCTGATGGAAGGAAGATTGCTTGGGCTTCTTGGGATAAGGTGTGCGAGCCTCAGGATTTTGGAGGTCTTGGAATCATTGATCTTAGGATTCTTAACTTGGCACTGTTAGGAAACTGGATTTGGAGACTGGGCATGGATAGAGGAGGTTTGTGGAAAGAGATTCTCGATTCTAAGTACGGAGGTTGGAGAAGTCTGAGAGAAGACAACAAGTTTAATAGGGGTTCTCTCTGGTGGAAAGATCTAAAGGAGGTGTGGAATTCAGAGGGTTGGGGTAGAAGTTTTGAATATGGGGTTAAGTGGAAAGTGGGGGACGGTAAGGAGATATCTTTCTGGGAGGACAATTGGTTGGGCTGCGGGAATTTGAAGGGAGTTTTTTCAAGACTTTTCTCTATAAGTTCGGCCAAAGACGCAAAAGTGGCTGAGCTTGGATATTGGTATAATGGTGTTTGGGTGTGGAATCTGGAATGGCGTAGATCCTTTTTCAACTGGGAGAAGTCTTTGGTGGAACAGCTAGTTCAGTTATTGCAAGAGGCGAAGTTGACTTTGGGGGAGGTAGACTGTTGGGTTTGGAAGGTTGGGGAAAGTCAAACTTTCTCAGTCAACTCTGCCTATGTTTAGGTAAGGCGGGGTAGAGGAGGGGAATTTTCTCCTGAGCACTGTAAGTTGTGGAGGTATAAAGCCTTGCCTTCTGCTTTGTTCACTGCTTGGAGGGTGGTGGAGAATAGGATTGCCTCAAAGGTTAATTTGGTAAGGCGTGGAGTGGCAGTGGAAAATTCTTTGTGTTGTTTGTGTGGGGAGGAGGAGGAGGAGGAGTCGTGTCACTTGTTCTTTGTTTGCAGGTTTGCTTAGCGTATCTGATGTCTGTGCTTTGAGTGACTTGGAGTGTCGTTTGTTTTTCACAAGGACCCTAAGTCAAATTTTGAACAATTCAGGATGAGTCAGGCTTCTGTTTCGGTTAACGACGTTTGGGGTTCAATTTGGGTTGGCATTGTGAGCGAAATTTGGAATATTAGGAACTCGGTCATCTTTAATAGTGGAATGGCAGATGTGTCTGAGGTGTTCGCTTCGATGCAAGTTAAGGTATGGTCTTGAATTCATGCAAAATCTCGTTTTTCTTATTTCATGTATTCTAGTTGGGTTATAAATCTTTTGGATTGTATGAGGTTGATTATGTAATGTTGGGTAGTGTTGGTTTGGTAGCCCATTTGACAAACGGGTAGGCAGGCGTTCTAATAAGAGTTATTGTCAGGTATTTATGTATAAGGGTTGGACCACCCCTGAAGTGGTTCCTATTTATTTTTTTATTTTATTGCTGATCAAAATAAATAAATAAATGATGCAATAACCTCTTTTTAATAGAAAAAACGGGTGAGAAACAATGAGTTTGTGTATCATTTTTTTTATTCGTAAATCAAATAAAATATGAGAAAGAGAAGAAACAATGAATTATTTTGTGTTTTACTATTGAGCAAAATATGAATAGAAGTTGAAAAATAAAATATTTCATATTTTTTAAGAGATTTGTCTCTCTATCTTATCTTAGCCTCATATTTAAACTATTATTTACTCATGTGCTAACATACTATCACAATCATACTATAATAACGATTCACAAAGTGAAGTAATAATAATTATAATTATTTATTATCTATCAAAAAACACACAAAAAAAGTCCTAAACACTCCACAACTTCTAAAAAAAAACTTCAAATTTTACATTTGATACTACCATCTTACATAACTTATCTAGATTCTACATTGTCCAACAAATTTTGATCTCCAATCATAACTAACACCTATTAGACACTACAAAAATTCAGTTTTATCCACATAATTGTATCCATATTTAAATTCAACATTACTTACGGATCTATATTCGTAAGTAAATTCTATATTACTCATATATTATTATCCATGAATCTCTATTTGTATGTAGATTCATCATTTCCCACAAATCTATATTTGTAAAAAAATTGAACATTACATACAAATTATTACTCACTTATTATCAATAATAATATTAATAATACTATTAATAATAAAAACAATAATAATATTAATAATATGATAAATGTCATTATTTAGTGAAATTTCATTAAAAAAGCTAGACACTTATGATTTTAGTTGTTGATCAAGTTATCACCCAACCCTAATTTGTGAAGCATTGAATTTAGCAATATATTTTTGAATCCTAAGATTAATGAAACCATTTGATCCCAATTTTGTGTTATTTTCAAGAAATTAATGAAAGATTGAGCAAAGGGCTAGAGGATGAATATAAAAGCTTTAGAAGATAGAAAACAAGGCCTTGGACATTCAAGAAATCTCGCTCAGACGGTTCAAGTGAGCCAGTCTCGCTTAGGCGAGAATTGTCTAAAGGCAACCCTTGTTTCAGTGTTAGACTCGCCTAAGCTCTCCTGATCTTCGCCCAAGACTCGCTCAAGTGAGAATGTTGTAAAGGCAACCCTTGTTCCAGTGCATGCTCGACCCAGCTCGCCTGATCTTCGCCCAAGACTCACTCAAGTGATATTATTCTCGCCTAAGTGAGAATGCTCCACATACAACCCTTGTTCCAATGCAGGCTCACCCAAGTGCTCAGGTTTCGCGCATGTCTCGTTTAAGCGAAAATACTCCAGAAAAAAGGGGGATTTTGGTTCAAGGATTTTGCTTAAGTGGGATTTTGCTCGATTGATCACTAATCCAAAGACAAAAAAAAAGGGTTATATAGAAGAAATAGAGAAAAAAGGGAGTATTGGAAAACCCTAGAAATCGTACATGAAGGAGAAAAGCTCTCAACTCTCTTCTCTTTATTTCCATTATCTTTTGGTGCTTGTAATGACTACCATGAGTAGTTAGTTTCCTTTCTTTGATATTTAATGTAATCTTTTTAAACTCTTATGTATTTTGATGTTACTTATATATGATATTATGTTCCTACTTAATATGGTATTTTCATTTTATGCTTAAGGTTTGATTCTACTCTTGAATAAGATCCTTGGATTTGACTGAAAATATTTATGAGAAACTGACCTAAATGCAAACACTTGATATATTTTGATGCTAGGAATAAGTTTTGATATATCAAATGCTTCATAACATCTTTTCTTCGTACTAAGTGTTAAATAGCCGAATAATCATTACTTAGGAGATGCTCTTAAGAATTTCATATTTGAGAAATCAGTGTAAATGACTCTTTATTTTATTCAATATCAAGTAGTTCAAAGCATTATATGATTTTATTTATCCAAAATACAAACAAGTGAGAAATATTAACTTTAATCTCAATCTTATTAACTGAACTCTTATCATCATTTACTTTGTTTTTGTTTAATTTTACAAGCTAAATTCACTCCAAACTATCAATATATAATGAATAAAATTATTGTACGTATTTCTACGTGAGTGTTATGAAATAAAACTTTAAGAAAAAATGTTTCTATATTCTTGTGGGTTTGACTCCAAATTACATTTGACTTTGACTATGTAGACTTGCCAAAGAATCAACATAATACTGAATATTATTAATATATTTACTAATATTATTAATATTGTTATTAAAATGATTAATACTGTCATTAAAATTATTATTATTATTATAATTAATAGTATACGAACATTTATATTTTTATTAATATTATGATTAATAATATTAGTATTATTTATATTATTGTTATTTTTAATGTTATTAATAATATTATTAGTATTATTAATATTATTATCAATATTATTATTATTATTATTAATATTTTTCATTATTATTATTATAATTATAATTATTAATATTTTTAACATTACTTTACTTGAAAGTTGGATTCACATGGTTTATCCACGGATTCACATCCATTTTATTCATGGATTCACATCTATAATATCGCATATGTAAGTAATATTAAAAATATTAATAATCTTATTACTTTTATTAATAATATTTTTATTAATAATATTATTAATATTAGTATTTTTTAAACATTATTATTGTAATTAATATTAATAATATTCAAATTAATATTACGATTAAAAATATAAGTATTATTTATATTATTATTAATTATTAATGTTATTATTATTATTAATAAAATTAATATTATTCTTAATATAATTAATATTATTATGATAGTTATACTTATTATTATAATTATTTTTATTAATATTATTTTATATTATTAATAATATAAATAATATAAATATATTAAAAATAACATCACAATATTAATTATGTTAATAATAATATTAATTATAATAATAATAATATTAGTTATATTAATAATAATATTAGTTATATTAATAATAATATTAGTTATATTAATAATAATATTAGTTATATTAATAATAATATTAGTTATATTAATAATAATATTAGTTATATTAATAATAATATTAATTATATTAATAACAATACTAATTAATATAATAACAATACTAATTATATTAATAATACATTAGTTATATTATTAATACTATTAATTATACTAATAATATTATTAGTTATATTAATAACAATAATTATAATGATAAGTATAACTATATTAATGTAGGTCGTAATTGAATTTATAAAAAGGTAGTAGAAACCCACTTTGCATTTCTACAAACAAGAAAAAAGTCTTAACATACTCTTTTCTCAAACTATTCAAACATCAAAGCAACAAAAATGTACAACAAATATCAATTGAAACGATTCACCCAATATTTCTAAATGCTAGAAACAAATTTAGGATTTTCACTTGGTTAAGTTCATGTTGTGAATTAAAGAGTGTGGTTTAAGGATTAAGCAATTAATTATTAAATTATAACTATGCGGAGTTCCTTTATTAAAGGATTACATTTTAATAATTTAAATGAATGAAATAATAACTGAGTAGTATGAATCAAATATAGTAAAGGGTCCCGATATATTAACACCCTCTGCACCCTACACACTTTTGACGCTGCATAAGTGGCATAGGCGTAGCGCCGTGGTGGTGAAATGGCAAAAGTTTTCGGTGGAATGCTTTACAACGATTGGTAGTGATAACTGCTGTAAAATTTCAAATGTAGGTGAAATTAATTGCCGATGCCTTGTCTCTTTTTGGAGTTTGCTGAACGGGAAAAGTGGTTACCCAGGTTCAAAAAAGTTGTTATCCAGGTTTAAAAAACTGGTTACCTATACACATGATGAACATGTGCCACAAAACCAAACCCAATCTCACCCACAATGGTACTTTACAGCGGTTGGTAATGATAACCGTTGTAACATTTCAAATGTAGGTGAAATTAATTGTCATTGCCTTGTCTCTTTTTGGAGTTCGCTGAACGGGAAAAATGGTTACCCAGGTTCAAAAATCTGGTTACCTATACACAGGATGAACATGTGCCACAAAACCAAACCCAATCCCACTGGTGTTTTACAGCGGTTGGTAGTGATAACCGCTATAACATTTCAAATGTAGGTGAAATTAATTGTCATTGCCTTGTCTCTTTTCGGGAGTTTGCTGAACGGGAAAAGTGGTTACCCCCAGGTTCAAAAAACTGGTTACCTATACACAGGATGAACATGTGCCACAAAACCAAACCCAAACCCACTGGTGCTTTATGGCGGTTGGTAGTGATAACCGCTGTAACATTTCAAATGTAGGTGAAATTAATTGTCGCTGCCTTGTCTCTTTTTGGAGTTCACTGAACGGGAAAAGTAGTTACCCAAGTTCTAAAAAGTGGTTACCCAGGTTCAAAAAACTGGTTACCTATTCACAGCATGAACATGTGCCACAAACCCAAACTCACTCCCACCCACGATCCTACCATGGACCAACAAACAACCATTAATGCACACAACAACAAATCAACAATTCATCAACGTTCGATTTCGGTTTGCGTTTACCTCAATGTCGAAGGCCATACAACAACAGATATATGCTCTTACCTTCAATTAAAGGTTCTACCGTTCTCCCTCCCTCCGCAATGTCGACGACAACGGTACCAATGTTTGTTATCTGATTAGATGACACCTTCTACGGTTTCTTCCCTCACTCCGACGGACGTACCCTTCTTTCACCACCGACGACTATGCCCTTCTTTGGAGGATTTCGCCCCAAATTCTTCCGCTTTCACAACAAAGAAAAACTCTGAAATCACCATTCTACCCTCGCATATACTAACACTTACATCGATTTTCACTAAAAATCGACGTTGTCTTGTGCAGTACCATGTGTTCTGTATGTTTGTACACGTGGGCAGCGTAAAAAAAGTGTGTAATGTGCAGAGTGAGTTAATAAAACATTTTCCTATAGTAAATCTAAGGTTTGCATGGAACAAGATTGGTCCTAACATTTGTTATCACTATTTGCAACTCAACTCTAATTTATATTTTGTTATTATTTTACCTTGTCCTTTTTTATTTTAAACAAACTATATGAACATATAAGCAAATTATTGTCGTAAAAGGTTAATTAAGGATAATAGAATTACAGCATATCTCATAAGTACATAAGAAAACGATTACTTGTTTTGATTAAACAATAGTTGACTCGGTACGTTTGTTAACATAACAACATTAGTTAATACACAAATGAAAAATAACAAGTCTGTAAAACTGGTTAAAAAAGTTTGTTGAAATTAATTTATGCGTAAGTTAATTTTAATTTATCCAGAAATTAAATTTTTTTTCTATTACACATTCTTGTGAAAAATGTGTTTCAAACACGTCATAATGCTATTATATAACTCAAATTAGTGGGTTTTATGTGGATTATATGAATTATAGTTGTAAGATTGAACAGTTTTGAATGGTACTGAAAGGAAAAGGTTATCACTGTCGCATTATGGTGAAAGGGGGGGACTGAAGAAGGAAAAGCGACGAATTATTCAAATATGTAACTATTAATTATCAACCTTACTCATCAAAACTCAGTGTTATTTTGTCTCTGAATTGACAGCATTTGAAAGTATATACCTAGGAAGATAAGGTAGAATAAATTCCTGATTATCTAGGCATGCAGAGGCTAGTGATCTAAACTAAAATTTAATTGATGTACAGTCAAATTTGGAGCACTTTAAATGGTGATGTGTATGAAAGAAAAGCTCACTTCTATTAGCAAATATTTAAGCATTTTAATCCAATCGTTATGAATTGATTGAGTGAGGCCTTGACCTCTCATTTGAAAAGAGAAAACCTTACCACTTATTTTGGATGCTAATGGCATGAGCTTATAACTCCTAATGGTTATCCAAAATTTTCAAGCAATTACTTTCAAGTGGGTCTTGCGTTTTGACAAAAACTTACTGCATATGCATCAAACATGACATATGACACATCTATTTGACAATTGTGACATTAACTTTGTTCTTATAAAGTCGGATTTTTTCACGAGTGCTTATTTCCTTTCGTCGGTCTTTAGGTTTCACGGTATTTTAGTTATTCAGTTCTTCCATTCTTCTTCAGTTTTAATCAGTGGTGGGGTACCTATAAAGATATTTCGATGCTCTCAAGTTAGTCCAAGTATAATTTGTAAATGTTACGATTGATTGATCATTATCTTTGTCTCTTGGGTGTCTCTCTATTTATACCTTCTGGTTGGACTTTTGTTGGTATGGGCTTGCGCGTAGGACGCAAAACGGGCCAATTACTTATTAATCATGATTTGCAGATTATTTGGAGTGTTAGACGTTTTAAGATCTCTTGTGTGTTTTGTAAGACATGCTGAGAGGTCGAGAGAGTTGTTGACACGACATGTTTGTTGACTACTCAGCAGTCTGGTAGTACACTTGTCCCCAAATTCGAGTAGAATGAAGTTCGAATGGAATGTAAAATCTAAACTTTTGAGGTTTTTTTAAAGAAAATTCATTTTTTTTTGTCTTAGTTTAGGTATGATACGCGAGATACATTGTTGAGAGGTTGAAACATTGACTATGTGTCATCTCGTCCTTTAGAGATAACCTTAAAACTCTCTTTCATGTGGTATACTAGAAGAACTTTGGACCATGAAGTTTTAAGTTAAAGCTAATGAAGTTGGATTAAGAAAGTGTTTTGCCTTTCATTTATTATATGGTCAATTATGCGAACATGACTTGCATCCCAAATGGACCATTGAACCTAATCACCATTGAGAAATCATATAAGGACAATGCATCTTGAAACAAAAGAACCTACCTTTTCAAATTCAGAGTTCCATGTTTGATTTTCTAATGTCTTATTCAACTAGTAGATAAGTATAACACATAAGTTAATTATAAGGCTTAATTAATTGTGGGGTGAGGGGTTTCAAGTATATGCATGTTTGAATCATTACTAGAATTAACATTCTGAATCTTTGAACCCTTCAACGAACTTAGTCTAGACAGTTGTTTCTTTTCTGAGCTGTTTGGATAGGCACTTTTTCACATGCTTAATTTATTATTATAGAACAAAGATACCCCCACAATATAACCAATTAGGTGAAGATCCAAACTGCAAGCTAGTGTACCAATTATACTTAACATGGCAAGGAAGACTGTACATGTCTAACAAATTAGTGAGAGTGAAGATTAGGTAGGCTTTGAAGGGGGAAAAGGAAAATGGGATGTGGGAAAGAAGCTAGAAAGTGAATGTACGTGTGTCTCTGCCTGTCATGCTCCCATCATCACTCAGATTACAAAGTTAAACATAAAAATATAATAGGAAAAGACATGGTCATAATTGATACTATCACTCAAATTTGTATACATACTACTTAACAATTTCTCTTTTTTAGGAAATCACATAACAAATTTCTTTTGTAGAATATGAATTTAACCTCCTGAATTAAGGAGTCATTTGATTTTATCATTCATTAATAACCTTTTTTCTCTTTCTTTTTTACAATAATGAAGATCGAATTTAGTATCTTATACAACTGTTTCAATTTTGTTTTATCACTAAACCAATTTTAATGAATACACACAGGAAACAATTACTAGGAAATGAGCTGGACCAATACGAGCTGGATTTTAGATTGCATCCCAACTGCTTGTTAAAATGACCCATGCAAATTTTGGGTTAAACGTTGGCAACAAAGAGAAACTAATCATCCAGGAAGAGACCTACTAGTTCTATACCAAAATCAATATAATTTCCCACACCGTAACGTAGCTTTCAATATCAAATTTGTGATTAAAATTAATTTGAAAACATTTCTCAATTATATGTCATCAATAGTACTGCAAAACCAATTCCACGAAAATCTAAAACAAACAAACAACACCAAACGTTTCTGTAAATGAAAACTTCCCATCAGCATGTGCAACGTGAAGGTGAACAAGTACTGATGAGAAGACTAACATGATGACTCTTCAAGCATACTATGCTACGGACATATGAACATGGCTGAACAACATGGGGGCCAGTGACCACGTGGCACAGCCTAGTTCAACCACCAATGTTGGTCCTCTTTGCGGGTTTATTCCTGTTCCTTATTATGTTGACCTCCACACTCCCTCACTCCATTTCAATATTACCCAGCACAGCCCCATTCTCTGGCCAGCTTTTCTGAACGAGAAAAAACGATGAAGGTGATTGAATTGAAACCATGCACACAACCATTTTGTTCCTCATGCATATTTTCAACTTATTGTACTACTTTTCCTTTAGTCCTTTATCTGGAGGTTGGAAGTTTATCATATGTAGTGTTCTTATAGGTATTCATGTTATCTTCGTGAATTGTTTTGTCACAGATCTTCAATTGGGTGCAGAAAAGGTTTCATCATAACTCTCTGAAAGGTTTGACCCTCTTTCTATAACTTCTCTCATTTGCAATTTAACAAATCTCATCCTTCACAAGCCTCATTATAAACAAATCTTCATGATTATATATAGGTTGTTAGTTCTTTTTCTTCTGTTTTTTTCAAGAGAGTGGCAACTTTTCTTCTCTGATGAACTTTGTTTAACCAAGTCAATGGGATTATATGATCCATACTTAATCAACCTTGACTAGTGTCATCTTCTCTTCTAATGAATCCTTTGGTTTCACTCAGATGGGTTTGCTTCAAACATGAAAAAGACTGAACCTATAATTAACAACGCGGACAGCCAAGCTTTGCTGAAACAAGTTGCCCTTACTGAATCACTTGGTGGATGGGAAGACGGAATTCTAACCATTGGCACTCTTGGCTATGATCCCTTGAAGTCCATCAACCCTCACAAAGAATACTTTGCTTTGGAAATTGAAGTTGAACAAGAAGATGGTGAAGGAGAGGACAGCATCATGGTGGATGAGCAGGAGGAACTGAATCCATTGATATACAACACATTTGAGCACAGCCTTGAGAATATTGTTAGTGAAAACTATGATGATGTGGATGTGGTTAGGAGTTTCAACGAAATCGTTGTGGCTCCATCTGTGATTTCTTATGAAGTGATGGAATCATACGATGTGGAGGCTGATGAAAAGAAGAAGAAAGGAGAGAGAATCACATTGGCTGATCTCTTCTTAGCTGATTCTGATGTCAAGATAAAGCTTAACCCTGCCAAAGTCTGCCACCTTGCTTCAAGTGAAAAACCAAACCTTAAAGCAAAACATGGACTCTCTTTTGCCAAGAAGCTCATTCCCCGCGTTAAGGAGAATCCCCATCCAATGAAAGATATAAAAAAAGTAAGTTACTACCCAAAAAAAATCATGCCCTATAACACTTTCTTATTCAACAAAAAAAACATTTTTTACAATGCACAGACTTTTTACTGCATTGAACTAATATATATTACAATGTAAAACTTTTGGTTGTTTCTTGGAATTTATGTGTATGTATGTATGTAGTGTTGGAACCACAGATTGCAGATTTGCTTGAATTAGTTTGATTAAGTAAAATTTGTAATGCTGTGTAGCTGATGAAGAAGATGTTGAAGAGGAAAATCCACCCTGATCTTGACGTTAAGAATCACAAACCAGAAGGTCAGGAAGTGAGTGCAGCAGGACTAAACCTTGATGATAATCACATGAATGAAGGCAATGACTCAAGTTATTTCCTTTCAATTTAAGGTATGGCAGTTCCAAAATCCCTTTTCCTGCAATGCCTTTTATTAGCAAAAGATTTGCAGTAAATCATGGATTGCATCCAGTTTAAGAGTGTTCCTCATCTATGGAAAAAAAAAATAAAGGCTTTATTTTCTCATCACTAAATTTTTATTAATTTCTTAATATATATTCTTTAATAAAAAAAAGTATATATTATTATTACTAAATGTTAGATATTAATTGAAGTTGAAATATTTTATAAAAATATCTTTAAACAAAGTAAAAATATACCAATATTTCTGTTTATGGATTGGAACACGAATAGATAATTAATGTTTAATCTTCAACGTTTCCACATAGGATTTCTTACAATTAATTCTCTAAGTCTGAAAGAATATTGACCTTAACTTCGTAATAAGATGATTTTAGGTGAGTGATGCTACTCACATTCACTGATTAGGGTAGAGTGTTAATTGTTGGCAACTTTGCATACGTTTTTCTCTAATAACAATCTGTATATTAATAGTATAGACATTCTGCTTTGTGAATCTAATCTTTAATAATCATATATTTATCCGTTGGTACAGATCAGTATATCATCTTAAGGCTAAATTCATAATCTGTGTATTATTAAATCAATTTTCTTCAGTCAAACACTATATATATGTCAATCAGAAAAAACTTTATGACAAACACTTTCTACTATTGTTTTTTCTTCTTTATACACATATGTTTTTATGTACACTCTTAATATAAGAGTGTTTATACTTTAACAATATTGTATTGAGAATATTTTACCATATTAGATGGAGAAAAAAAATTCTTAAAATGAAATAATTTTAAAATTATATTAATCACTTAATTGTTCATATACAATTAATATTTTCCTTACAACAAATGGTTAGGTAAAAAAACTCTTACAATAATATTAGGAATGTCAATGCGGGACGGACAATGCGGGTTGACCCGCAGTCCGCTACCAAAAAGTGTAGAGTGGGTTCACTAATTTAGCCCGCTGACCCGCTTTGACCCGTCCCGCATAATCCAGAGCCCACGTGGGCCAATAATGGGGCGGAACGGGTTGATCCGTTGGCTCGCATAAATAAAAAATAATTTATTTTATTTTAAAAAAAAATCATATCCCATTTACTTATTATTATATTGTGACATTTATTTTATTTTATTTTATTTAAGAAAAAATTGAATTTAATGTACTAAAAAAATAATGTTTTTTTTAATCATTTAAAAGAGTTAGTTTTTTTTATAAACAATAAAAAATAAATAAATAAGAACCACTTTAGGGTATCCATGTACAAAATAACATAGAAATGAATAACCTCTCCTCCCAAAAGTTTGTTACTAACTTCCCACTAGAACAGTACAGTTTGACAAACCTAAATAAATCAATTATGTTTAATCGAATACAACCAAACCAGGTCAGGGGATCCAGATCATAAAAGAAAAAGCAAGCAGAAGGAACTTTAGAGCATGTCTTTAGTTTAGCCATGGAGTTAGTATGAAGAGTGACACTAGGTTTAATTTTAAGTAAAGTCTTACATTTAAAATTTGTTAATAAAAAATAATATAAAGAAGAGATTTCAATAGGATAGTTAAAAATTAGTCATTTTCATTAAAATATTTTGTAGCAAAACTTTGATAAGATATTCTTATACATTTACATACATATATAGGAAAAATATATGCAAAGCAAAACTTTAATTATTTTTAATCAAACCTTCTAACAACCCTCATTCTTGAATTTACATTTTTATCTTAATTGAATGAATTGAAACAGTGATAAAAAAATTTAATTTTTCAACAGTAGGAATAAGTTTTTTATAATTAATAAAATTTTAATTTAAAAAAGAAATCCTTATGCGTGCTGCCTCACAAGTCTGGAAGTTACCTCTTATACAGAACAGGCAATGAAATAAATCTTCACTCCATTCTCAGGACGGACCAACCCAACTCACATTTTGTGGGTCGAACACGGGATGAGTCTATGCGGGATGGATCAGCCCGTATTACCACCCATAAATAATATCATGCATGTAAAACCTTTTTTTTAACCACATCTTATCGATTTAACAAATCATGGCATAGAATTTACAGCCACGCATATGGTACTAGAGAGATGTATGCATGCATTTTAAAGCAAGGAGGTCATTTTCCAAATGATAGTCATGGACCAATTATTTGTTAAGTTTGGGTCCCTCCTACAAAATAACCCAGAAAAGTCCAAGCATGGAAGTCAAAATAACATCTTCTCATCAATCTTAAAAAGTGGCAATTACGAATTGCTTTCTCTTGTTGTGACCTTTTGCCAGCCAATCCAATGGGAAAAAGAGGGGACAAAAGCCACACTACATATTTATCTCTTTATTATTCTACTTTTTTATTCACAATTTTCAAAACTCTAATTGTGTTCATCATCTTCTTAATTAACTTTTATTGGTATCTCTTCAAAACAACCCCCGATTTTAGAGAAATGTTAGAAAAAGGAATTTTAGTTTAAAGTGACACTAGTTAATATTTTTTTTTAAAAAACAAGGCAACTAGTTAACTAATTTGATTAAAGGAAATCGTGCATTTATTATACAATAAAATTATAAGATAATTTATATAATATTATTTTTTTGTGTTTTATCTTTTTCTATCACATTGTTATATTCCTTTTTATAAATTATACAAATATCATTTCATTTTACAGAGACTACATGTAATTATGTGTAGCTATAATTGTAGGATTTGATGAAAATATATAAGAGTATACATAAAGACATACACATGATCATCAACTTGTCAGCTGTCAAAGACAATCGGTTTTGTATTGACACTCTTCTTATCATATAGCTATAATTGAGTTTAAAACTAACTACATGATTCTTGCATGAGTTAGATATGAAAAGAATGAGTTTAAAAGTAACTACATGATTCTTGCATGAGTTCGATATGAAAAAGAAGGAAGACGAAATATCTAATTTCTAATTAATGTATTGATAAAAAAATAATTAGAAATCATATATTATTGACCAAAAATAAGTTTAGTTCATAGTATATAAGTGAGTCAAAACATCATTTTGTTAAAAGTTAAGTTAAATTTAAAGACTAGTTTTTAAGATGGTATTAGAGCAATTTAGAACTTATTCTAACAAGAGTGTGTTAGGTTTATCGTGTTATCCGTATCAGATCAGATCATTCATAAATATATACAATCTCTCACGCACGAGTTAATAGTTTTCGACGTAAGAGAATGTATTAAAGATGCTACGTCGATTATAGATAAGATCAGTTCATAGTATATAAGTTAGTACAAATCTCACTTTATAAATCGGTTTTATAAAGTTGAGTTAAATTTATAGTCGACTGCTTAAAAAAGTTTATAATTTATTTACAATTTACAAAATTACACTTCAATTAAGAAAAACTAACTTAATAAATAAACGAGTCAAGTAACAGGTATATTACATGTTTATATATTATATTCGAAACTCGCGACGTGAAGAATGATTATAGGGACATATATAAGCTCTACACACGATATCTCACCTTTTTATAAATTAAAATTAAACTTGTATAAGTAATTAACAAATTATTTACAGTTAAATAAAAGATCTATTTATACTATATACAAATATAGTTTCAAAGTTCTTTTTTCAAAATATTTCTCAATATAGTTAATGACATAAAATACTTTGCATGGATCATGTATATATGAAAATTAAATTCGTGTTTTATATACATAAGCTAAAGTTATATAAGTAGATCTATTTGGTTCACTATAACTATGGAATTTTTTGGTTTAATTGAAGTGAAAAAATTTGTGGGTTGTTGCAGGTACTAGCTAGTGTTGAGCTGGTGGGAGTATCAGTGTTTAATTATCTGGAAACGTAGATTTGTTTATGATATATGTAAGATTAAATACTTAGATTTTGTTCTTGTTTATTTATGACCAATGCATTGAACCCATGTGATCATTCTGTAATTTGTGGTATCCTTTTGCTTCTGTTGGCTTTAGTTTAATTTGACCAAAAAATGAGTGTCTCAAAAAACTTCCACCAAAAAATGACAAACGAATAAAGGAATGCAATTCGTATAAATTTTATCATCGTTCACAACAAACTAATATGAGTGTCTCAAAAATTATTATGTCCCCACCCCTCACAAAAGTTGGTGCTTAGTGTTTGTCTAAATATTGCATGATTAATGTACATTAACAGTTTCGATGAAGTTCTACTTAAACAACACCCATTACTTTTACTTTTAGTTTTAGTACAAGACGGTGGAAACAATGTGATGTAAGCTACTTTCTTTCATTTAATTTATTTATTTTTGAACAAAAAATGTTTTGCTATTTTAAAAGCCTAAAATAGTTTTAATTATATGATTGGAGTTTAAAACTAACATGTGCTCAAGAATCAGAAGAAACCCATGCAAGGCAATCAAACTCAATACTAGTCACATTTACACGATTCTCATTCTGTGCATAGTTTTAAATCGTTCCATCGATGACTAATTGAAAACATTACAAAATAGGGATGATTGTGAAAAAAAAAAAATTAACATTGTGTATACTATATTGGTTGACGCAAAATCATAAGGTATGATAAATGTTATATATAATATCAAATTTTATTAGAATCATTGTTCTTTGTGTGTAATATTAGGTCGCGAATAGAAATGTTTTTATACTATGTTGTTTTATTCTTTAGCATTTTTTCGTCTTCTACATCTTTTATACATCCATCCTCTTTTTTTTTTCTCCGATTCATTTATATCGCTTTTATATTGCTATAGTTATAAGAAAATAATAAAAAATGGTAAGAAGAATAGATGTTTATTATTCTCTTATGGGTATAAGAAATATATAAGGAGTTTCTCTCCCTAAATTACAATCTAATTAGGTAGGATATTAATCATGAGATTCTATCATTATTAAATTAATTACATTGCATATAATTGGGTACAATATCGTACAATATTGCATACAATAATTGCATATAATTTGATAATTATTATTTCCTTAATACTCCCCCTTAAGTTGGTAGGTGAAGATCATGAACCCTCAACTTGTGTCGTAGCGTCAAAAATCGTTCCTTGTCCAGTGCCTTCGTAAAAATTATTTGCGAGCTGATACTGTGTGTCGGTACATATGAAGGACTGATTATCCCAGTTTGTAATTTTTCTCGCACAATGTGGCAGTCTATCTCAATGTGTTTTGTTCGTTCATGAAATACTGGGTTTGTTGCTATTTGTAATGTCGCTTGATTGTCACAGAAAAGTTGAGCTGGCAAGTTACATGGCACCTTTAAATCCTGCAACAGATATCGCAACCAAACTATCTCCAAACAAGTATTGGCCATCGCGCAGTATTCTGCTTTCGCTGATGATCTTGATGTGTTTGTCTGTTTTTTGGACTTCCGTGAGATAATAGAAGAACCAAGAAAAATGCTATACCCAGATACTGATCTCCGAGTTGTCTGACAAACTCCCCAGTCTGAGTCGCAATAAGCTGTCAATGTCACATTATTTTCGGATGGCAATAGCAATCCTTGTCCTGGTGATCCTTTTATGTACTTTAGGACTCGAATTGCGGCATCCCAATGAGGTTTTCGTGGATCCTGTATATATTGACTTAGGGTCCGAACCGAAAATGCTATGTCAGGCCGAGTAACCGTGAGGTATATCGGGCCGAGTAACCGTGAGGTATATCAGTCGTTCCACGAGTTGCCTGTATTTGACTGGATCCTTTAATAACTCTCCATCGTCTGTTGTGAGTTTTAGGTATTGTTCCATTAGAAATTTGTCTGGACGAGCACCTGTGAGTCCCGTATCATGCAAAATATCAAACGCATATTTTCTTTGGAACATTTAAATACCAGCTTTGAAACGGGAAAATTCAATCCCTAGAAAATATTTTAGGTCTCCAAGATCTTTAATGCAAAATTGTTGTAATAGATAATCTTTAACACGCTGAATTTCTGTCAAATCATTTCCTGTCAAAAGAATATCATCCACATAAATCAAAAGGGCAGTAAATGATGAATTATTTTGTCTTGTGAATAGAGAGTAATATGTCTTGGACTGTTGAAATCCTATAGATTTAATCACATGAGAAAATGTTGAAAACCATGTTCGAGATGCTTGTTTGAGACCATAAAGGGATTTGTTGAGTCGAAATACAATGTGCTCCCCTATCGATGATGCCCGGGTGGCAAGTCCATGTAAATAATTTCATGCAATGTGCCATGTAAGAAGGCATTTTGCACATCTAGCTAATGAGTAAACCAATTTCTAGCTGTTGCAATGGTGAGGAGACACCTCAAAGTTATTAATTTTGTTGTTGGTGAAAAAGTTTCAGAATAGTCGACACCTTCAATCTGAGTGTACCCCTTTGAGACAAGGCGCACCTTATATCTGTCGACGCTACCATCTGAGTTGTACTTTATTTTATAGACCCATTTGCATCCGATGGGTTTCTGCCCAACGGGTAACGGGATCAAGGTCCACGTTTGATTTAGCTGCAAGGCAGAAAGCTCTTCGTCCATTGCTTTTTGCCAATTTGGACCAAGGATAGCTTGAGCATAAGTGTGAGGTTCTTTGGTGGCTGTGATGTTAGTAAGATATGCACTATGTCTAGAAGAAAATCGTGAATTAGAAAGAAAATTATGCATAGGATACCTGGTTCCATTCGGCCGATCTTGGGCAGTGCTCGAATGATTGGCTTGGGATCCCATTACGTAGTCTTGAAGCCAGGAAGGTGGGGTTGATGTGCGACTGGATCATCGAACAAGAAGGTCGGTTGGAGAAGGTTTGGTAATGGGTGCTAGACTTCTTGGCATGGGAGAAGAAGGTTGGTCTACTAGAGGTTCAGGTGTATTATGACGAGTAGGAGAAGAAGGTTGGTTTGATGGAGGTTCAGGTGCATTGTGACGAGTAGGAGAAGAAGGTTGGTTGGATGGAGGTTCAGGTGCATTGTGATGAGTAAGAGAAGATGGTGAATGTTGGACAAGAGTGGGTAAGTCAATGTCAATAGTGGGAAAATACCTTGTAATGGAGGTGAGGATTGTGTTTGTGACTGTTGGCAAAATGGGAAAACACTTTCACGGAAGATGACATCCCAACTTGTAAAAAAAGTGTTTGCATCTATATCAAATAATTTGTATGCTTTTTGACTTTGAGGATAACCAATGAAGATGCATTTTCAGGCGCGCGGATCAAATTTTTGCTTAGGTGAAACAACAGTTGCATAACAGAGGCAACCAAAAGTTTTTAGGTGAAAAAGTGAAGGTGGTTGATTATACAGTAGCTCAAAAGGTGATTTATTTTTTAGTAAAGGTGATGACAAGCTATTAATGATATATGTGGTAGTTAAAACGCATTCTCCCCAAAATTCTAATGGTAAATTGGACTGAAATAGGAGGGCTCCTGTTGTGTTTAAAACGTGTCTATGTTTGCGTTCTACTACTCCATTTTGTTGAGGAGTGTAGACGCAAGTGCGTTGACATTCAATACCTTTTTTGAGAAAAAATCATTCATTGAAATAAATTCCAGTCCGTTGTCAACGCGAATGGTTTTAATAGATGCCTGAAATTGATTTCGTGCAAATGTAATGAATTTTTATTTTTTTTCAGCAAAGAATCAATTAAATTAAATTAGGGACACTTTAGGAGTGTCTCAACCCTTATACAAGAACCTTAAAAACTAATATTTTAAGAAACCTACTTAACCAAGCACACCTTGGCTCCAAAAAACAAAAAACAACCCCCATCAACCTGCAGGATAAACTTACACAACATAATGGTTCCCTGTTACCCAAAACAAAATACACGCTTCACCCATAACCATTCTCTTTTATCCCTGAAAAAAAACTCTACTCTATCAACCCAACTAAAAATTCAGCTGTAAAAAATAAGATGTCATTTCATCACCAGTGCAGCATAGGTCTTTATTACTGGATTGCAACTCCAGTCTCAGTCCTACCACCGAAGCATACAATAAGGTAATCCATCATGGCTACACCAGTTACGGAGATTCTCATTATAACCTAAGCTTAAAACCACTTCCAGCTTAGTCTTCAGCATCATGCCAAAGCCTCCCCACAAAGTAAAGACTCTTTCAACCTCAACCTTACAAAACATTAATAACATTAATAATTAAAAACGTAAAAACAGCTCCTCTTCCTTTAAAGTGCTTTGTCTCTGTGTACTCCCTTTTACTGAAAAAATTCTGCTCCCCACGGCTGGACCTGCACCAAACCTTCACACCACACAATTCTAGAACAATAAACAAGATAGGGACTTCTACAAGCATATTAAAAAACGTCCAACCAAAACATTCTAATATTGAAGATTGTCCGGATTCCTATGGTTTTCAAGCAGGAATATGTAAAAGTTTGGAAGAACAAAATTACAGCACTTACCTTGTTACCACATCTACGCAGGTTAAAGGAGATAAAATCCAGTCTGAAAATGAGAAAGTGACTCTCTTATCTTTATGTTTCATCCAAACCCATGATTGTACTTGTGCCATAGTGAAAATTTCCTCTGCATCTACCTTTTCTTGATTAAAGGTAACCCTATTTCTATGCTTCCAAATAGTCCATATAATTGACACCCAAAGACTCATCCAAAGTCTATTACCTTCCTTATTAAAACAAATGCTAGAGAATTGTTCGAAGTGGTTATTCAACACGTTGTGATTCACCGAACTAATTCCCAACCATCTAGAGCACATATTCCACACTTTACTGGACTCCCTACATAAGAGGAGGATATGCGAAGAAGTCTCCTCTTCCCTTCCGCAAAACACGCATAAAGTATCCCCTAGTGGCACTCCCCTCTTATGCAAATTCTGTTTAGTCGCAATCCGATTCGAGAGAGCTCTCCACACAAAGAACAATGCTGAGGGCATTGCCTTCAGATCCCAGAGAGAACCAAACAATGATACCCCCCCCCCTGCCTGTGATTAACTAGCTTATTATAAGCAGATTTAACCGAGAAAGTGTATGATGGAGGGTCATTCCATAACCTTACGTCCTCATTATCTGCTTGAAATGACGTCAATGATATTACTGACATGAAATCATCTACCAAAGTCTTCTCCCATTCAAACCATTCTCTTCTCCAATTGAACTTCCACTCTCACCCACCTGTATTCCAGCTGCCAAGACTTTTGATAGTCTTATCTTTGAGCTCAGAGTTGTTGTACAACCTATTGATGACTTTTTACGGCAAGTGCACCACGTTTGTCAGAAGTAATAATTGTCTCTAAGGACGGATATCGATCCCACAAGGAACAGTGAATTATCAAGTACAATAATCGCTAAATATAGAACAAAACAATTAAAAGTGTATTGAAAGTGGTTGTGTTGGCGATGATCAATAAGAAAACAGACAAAGAATTAATTGTTTCAATTGGAAAAATAGGGATTAGGTTTCATCTCTCTCACTCTCATGTATTTTGATTAGCATGTCAATATTAAGTTCTTTAATTGAAATTGATGTCCGTATAAAAATCATTTATATCGATTCCTCGCATATAAAATTCTTAAGAATGTTCCCTAACTATCGATCTCTCGCATAATTATAAGAACAACTTAGAACGAAGCTCAAACGTTAATAGCAATTAACATTTCAAGTCTATTCCTAGCACTTAAATATGTTAAGTATTGTTGTTTAAGTCTGAACCCTAAAAATACCTCCCGGTCAGATTTAAGATTCTCAATTTGTCACGGAAAATTAAAAGTAAAACAACAATACCAATAATCAATCAAGAACTGAATATTAATATATAAAATATCACGTCAATACATAAGAGTTTGAGCATATTACTCCCAATCCCAAAGGGTAGAATTAGCCACGCATACTTCTATCACCTTCCACTCTCCCAATTGGGTTACAATTCACTCTATGGTGTTTTCCTCTCAATCTGGCACACTAAGGTTGAGCCTCTAGCCCTCTATTTATCCTAGTTTTCTAGGGTTAGGTTGTTTATTGTGTCGCGCTAATGGGCTAAATGATAAAACATAAAAAGGGCCCAATCTTTCTTTGCATCTTTTTCTATTTTGGGACCTTCTATCTTTATCTTTTTAGCTCAAATCATTCATCTTTAATCCAAATCTCCAATCTTCCTTAGAAATCTGCAATTAACACCAAATTTGGGAATAAAATACTCTTATTCAAATAAAGATCATAAAAAATGTAAAAAGATATAAATTCATAAATTAGGGATTCTTTTATATGTAAATTAGCAATAAATCCTCATAAGTGTCTATATTTTAATATGAAATATTACTGAAATTAGACACTTATCACCTATCATACCTTGCTTTGAGTTGGCCAATAGCTAGCCATTCATCTTCCCAAAATTTGATCTTGTCCCCTTTTCCAACTTTCCAAGTTGTATTCTGATTGAACCAATTGTCGCCTTGGTCCGATAGGCCAACTTTAGATAAATCATTCCACCATCTAGATGTGAACTTATTTCGATTCGGTGTACATAAATTCAACAACCTCCTCAAATCATACTTAGATTCCAAGACCTCCTTCCAAAGTCCACACTTAGTGGAGTCTAACCTCCACAGCCATTTTGCCAAGAGAGCCTTGTTAAACAAATCAATATGTTTAATGCCAAGACCTCCCTCCTCTTTCGCTTTACAGATATTTTCCCAACTAGTCCAAGCAATTTTCCTCCCTTCCTTTCCCCACCCCCACAGAAATTTTCGCTGTATCTTAATAATTTCCTTACACACTCCAGTTGGGGCTTTAAAGAAGGATAGATAAAAGAGTGGAACGGCGTTGATAACAGATTTTATAAGGCACACTCTTCCCGCAAAGAATAAATTCCTACCCTTCCAAACAGAAAGCTTCTTTCTTATCTTTAATAACACTGGTTCCCAGAAAGAACACCTAGATGGATTGCCACCTATAGGTAAACCTAGGTAGGTGAACGGGATATTCATTAAACCACAATGAAGAATTTCATAATACATCTTCACCTCGTACCTATCTACTTTGATTGCCCCAATCTTACTCTTGTGAAAGTTAACTTTGAAGCCTGAACTTAGTTCAAAACATCTTAGAATAGCATTGATACACATGATATTCTGCACGTTTGGTTCGCACACGAAAAGAGTATCATCCGCAAATTGTAGCAAATTTACCTCCACCTTCTTGCCCCCTACTTTAATACCCGAAAGCAGGTTATTTCTTGTGGCTTGCTTTGCTAAACCATCTAAACCTTGTGCCACAATCAGGAACAAGAACGGTGTCAGCGGATCCCCTTGTCTAAGGCCTCTAGTTGGTTTGAATTCCTTTGTTGGGCTACCATTTACCAAAATCGAGACTGTAGCTAATTCAAGGCAGACTCTAATCCATTGAACCCATTTCCCACAGAATCCTAGTCTTCCCTTCATATAAAATAAAAACTCCCAACTTACCGAATCATATGCCTTCTCAAAGTCAAGTTTCACTATCACCCCGCTCTTTCTCCTTTTTTTCAGATCGTCCACAACCTCATTCAATACAGAACACTGTCTAACAAACCTCTATTAGACAGAAAAGCATATTGAGACTCATCTATTACATTTGCAATGACCCTTTTAATCCTATTAGCTAGCACTTCCGTCAAAATCTTATACAAACAACCAACAAGAGAAATAGGTCTATACTCTTCAAAGGATTGGGGATTCTCCGATTTTGGGATCAACGTTATAAAGGACGCATTGCAACCCTTTGGAATCATCCCCTCTTTATGAAAGAATTTTACAGCTCCCATCATGTCCTTTTCTAAAATATTCCAATTATTTTTAATGAAGCTGAAGGTTACCCCATCTGGGCTAGGACTTTTATGACTATCGCAATTTCAGATGGCTTCCTTTATTTCTTTTTCATCGAACGGATCAGTCAAGAACCTATTTTCAGAATCGGATATCTCCTTAAAAACCACATTGTCCAACCTAACCCCGATATCTTCGATTGCCGACATCTTGTTTTTGTAAAATTCCAAGACCAACTCTTTTACCTTGTTTGGTTCTTCCACCCAACTCCCAGATTGAATACAATTAACACCTTTTATTTTGTTCCTCATCCTTCTCCATTTGATAGAAGCATGAAAGAATTTAGAGTTCGAATCCCCTTGCTTAATCAATAACGCTCTTGACTTTTGTTGTAATAGGGATTCATTTCTCTCATTTATAACCTGTAACTGCCTCAGGAGTTCTCTTCTTACCATGATCTTGTTTTCATCCAAACCTTCCTCATCATCTCTCAAATCCAACTCTTGTATTTTCCTCAAGATCTCAAGTTTTGACTTTTCAGTATACTCGAAAACATCTTTGTTCCAACCTTTTAGGTCACTCTTCAGCATTTTCAGTTTCTCTTTTAACACCAAAATTTTGTTACCTTGAACCAAGTAACTATCCCACTTGCTTTTAACAAAATTAACAAACTCTTTATCATCCTGCCAAATGTCAAGAAACCTAAAAGGTTTTGGACCCCAATCTGCCACATTTGATTTTAACACTATCTCACAGTGATCAGATATTTGTCTCTCTGTAACGTATTGCTTACTACCTGGCCAGAATTGTAACCATTCAAAGGACATCAAAAACCTATCAAGCCTACTCTTTTCTTTGCCATTAGGTTTATACCAAGTGTATTTTCTTCCAATACAAGGTATATCCACCAATTCCATATTGTCGATGAAGTTATTAAAACCTTGCATTTGTCTCTTATTACCGCTTACTTTATTAAACCCCCTTCGTTCCCTCTCATTTCTTATGGAGTTGAAGTCCCCCAATATGCACCAAGAACTGCAAGGTTCCATTTGCCTAATCTCCAATAATTCTGACCACATTTGTGTTTTCTCGTGAATTAAACAGGAAGAGTACACATTTACCACAACAACAGAGATATTTTTCTCCTTTGATAACCCAGAGAACACAATGAACCTTCTATTTATGATGTTGTTGGTGCACTGGAAGAAAACTTTATGCCAAATCATAAGAATACCCCCTGACCCGTTTGCTGGCTCACTATATAAAAAATCAATGTCATTATCGCCCCATAACTTACAGCATAAATCTAAGCTGAAATTATTCATTCTTACTTCTTGCAAACATAACATTTTAATCCCCTCCTTTCAAATAATTTCCTTAACATACCTCCACTTTACAGGACTCCCAAACCCTCTCACGTTTAAAGAGAGAATTCTCATTAACAACCTAAAACGTCCCCCGCTTCCCTTTTAAGTTTCATAAACCTATCCCTTTTTTCTAGTTCCTTTAAGCTTACCATAAATTTTCCTTCTTCCCCGCAAGAAGCCCCTAACTGTTTACCCAACTCCCACACTCTAATTGTTTCAAGGCTCCCATGTTTCAACCAAAATAAACGATTACAGTTATTAATGGCCGTATTAGAGACAAAATTACTAATTTGAGATAGGACTGACCTTATATTCTTGCGTTCATCCCGCTTGCTGCTCTTGCTTGATTCTCCCACCCAGAACACTCTCCTATCCATTGTTGTAGACGAATTCGAGGATATCGAATTATGGACTTGCTTTTTTTGGTAGTTCGCCTCATCCTCAATCAATTGGGTTCCCTTTTTCTTTTGCTTGTTGAGCGGAAGATAAGTATCTTTGATTCTGTTTGATTTCGAATCCGATTGAAATTGGCTTTGCTTATGTTTGTTCTTTGCGACAACAGAGAAGTGTTGCTTGGATGACTGATTTGCCTCTTGTGACTCTCCTAATGAATCCTCCACCCTCGATACAGACTTGGATGAATCGTTAACCCCCCCTTTGATCCCTTTCACTGACATCGAAATTTGAGACCATGAGTCTGTTGTTCCTGCCGCTACCAGTTTCGTCGTGCACGGAGGAATCCTCCTATTCTCCTTTGCAACCGCGGACGAGTTAGAGGGGGGCACGGTGGTTACTCTGTTTCGTGCTTTCACATGGTGTGAGGTGATCTTGACTTCCCCGCTAAGGCCTCCCTGTTCTGATTCATCAAGAGAAATGAAATTTTCGGGTATGGGCAGCCTCCCAAATGATCCGTTCCAAAGCTTCTCCTCTCCATAGATAATTGGGCCAAATTTCGACGGGTCTCCAATAGATTTTTGCTTCTGCACCTCCCTTCCATTTCCCCATGGGTTGCATAAACCAAACCATCTTGGGCCAATTCTGAAGGCCCAATCCTCTTGTCCACATCAGCCCTACTTAGAGCCGTTGGGGAAATAGCCCCTAGGTCATCCTTTCCTAAGATAATAGGTGCAGAGAGGGGGCCTAGAGGTCTAGCTGAAAGAGCCTCGCTACCACCCACCATACCGATAGGTTCCGATCTCTGGTGACCTTGCTCCGACGATGGCTGGGCATTTCACAATTCCACCATCAAATTCTCCTCCGCCACCTTTCTTCCAACCTCGAAATCCCTACTCCCCGAGCGCGCTAAACCGTTTGATGCAATTGAACCCACCTCTAAGTCCAAGCCTTCAAATTCTTCACTCCAATGGCATTGACACAGTTTATCCTCCACCGATACCTGATACAGAACCTCATTAATCTTCATATAACTAGTTATCTTCGCCTCACACCCCACTGAAACTCTGATTTTGAACCTTGCGTACTCGAGCTCTACCAGTGCCAAAGTTGCCTCATCAATCTCGACTAGGGTTCCCAGTAACGCTGCTATGTGCTTGAAACAGTCTGAATTCCATAGCTTCAGTGGTAAACCCCTGCATCTCACGTAAACCAATTTATCCACGGCTACAAATTGTTCTTCCCAAGGAATTATTGTATCAAACAGTTCTTCAAACCACTCTTTATTCTCCTTTATGGCATCGTTGATCTTCATCTCATTTTCCCTTTTCAACAGCACATGGAAACCCTCCAGAAATTTGACCTTTATATATCCAAGGCCACCCAAAATAAAACTTTCGTTTAGGCTAGATACCTTGTTAAGATCCGAGACTCTCCCAATATAACACTTACTTAGCCATTCTCTAAGAGTTTCCTCTGCTCTAAAGTGTATAGCATGCACATTTTCTTTGTTATGTGTTTGTGCTCTACCTCTGTAACCATACTTAACAGAGTTTGCGTACGTGCTTGATCCTTTAGCCCTCCATTCTTTTTTTTATTTCTTTTTCGGCCTCTGTTACCTTTTCCTTCAACTTAACGTTCCACTCTTTTCTTGTATTTGCTGCCCTGTTGTATTTTGGCTTATTAACGTTCATCTTCCAACTCCCAATCCAAATTGTGTTTAGATGATATTCTAACTCCTTGATGTTCTGGACTCCTTGAAATCTTACAAATCCAAATCGTTGCTTCTTAATATTTAATCTATTAGATATAAAGAGGTCGTTCACCCTTCTCCATCTTCTAAAGATTTTCCACAAGTCTGATTCTCTGAGATCGAAGGGGAAGTTAGAAAAGAAGAAGGATGTTCCTCCCTGATTCATATCACTTCTAGTTTGCAGGTGGTCTCTATGTGCAAATGTAATGAATGACTCTAAGAGATGTTGGGTTTCATATTTGTGATTCATAAGAAATAGCCAAGTACATCTAGTATAGTCATCGACTATAGTGAGGAAAAAACGTTTTCCAAAATGAGTTGGGGTTTTATGAGGACCCCAAATGTCACAATGCAATAGATTAAATGGAGAATGAGATTTTATTGTGCTTAAAGGAAAGGGTTGCCTTGTATGTTTAGCTTTGGGACAAATACTACAATTATTATGAATGGGAATGAGATTTTTACTGATAGGGATAGGTAGTAAGGAAGATACAAGTTGTAGACACGCCAGAGAAGGATGTTCGAGGTGCTTGTGCCATAAATCAGGGTCGGTCGATATTTGAGATGCGTGGGCTTGGTTTGGAAGAGGGGACATGTAGAATAAGCATGCGTGTTGTTTACCCGAGCCAATCATCCTCCCCGTAGCCAAGTCCTGCTAAACGCAACCATGTGGAGTAAAAACGACACAACAATTTAGTGAACTGGTTATCTTACTAATGGACATGAGATGGCAGTTGAGCCTGTGGGCAGATTAATATTTGAAATAAATGATGATGAAGTGTGTGTGAAAAATTGTGAATCAGATGCAATGTGATCGGTTGCTCCACTATCCAAAATCCATGGTTTCGTAAAAGCAGAATTAGAAGAGGAGTTATGGGCAAGCAGACCTGCAGAGCTAACAAACGTGTCACTTTGACTGTTATTGGTGAGCAAGTAAATAGCCTTTGCCAATTGCTGAATTTGCTCGGCACTGAAGCCTTGTACGAGGTTTCTATCGGACTCGTTACTGATGCCTTCTTTGCCAGACATGATTTTTTATTTAGGGGATAAAAATGGAGAGGCTATCAGGGCACCAAGATCGGTGCTCTTATATAAGAAAATGATAAAAAAATGGTAAGAAGAATAGATGTTTATTATTCTCTTAAGTGTATTTTACATCACTTCATGTAAAAGAAATATATAGAGAGTTTCTCTTCCCAAATTACAATCTGATTAGGTAGGATACTAATCATGAGATTCTATCATTATTAAATTAATTGCATATAATTGGGTACAATATCGTACAATATTGCATATAATTTGATAATTATTATTTCCTTAATAATAGTCTGAAAAATATGTCTCGTTTAAGATTTATATCTCTATTTTCTTTTATTAATAAGAAATAAATAAAATAGAATGAGATACTTATTTCAATCTTTATAAAAAAACATGTCTTGCTTAAGGTTTGTATATCTTTCGTTTTGATGTTTTGTGTTGATAACATATGTATCAATCTTTTTTTGATATGCTATTATTCTTCCAAAACCTGCAAAAACTCCACTTGACAGAGAACTGAAAACAACTTCTATTTTAGCTTTATTAAAATCTCTTGTCATATAATTTACAGGATTGTTGTATTTCTCTTTATCGTTCAATCCCAGAATCACCACCATTCCAATCAGGGTTCGACCAAGAAGAATATCGACCTGGAGCCTTTGTCCTTACTGTATAACCCTTGATGTTGTAAGTCCATGGCTCATTCAAAGTTATCCAGTTCTTCACTCTATCTCTAAGTTCCTTGCAGCAAAGTTTTGCATAGTCCTGAAAAACTTTCATAATGTGAGTACTTAAGAAGCCACCATATTCATCTTTTAAGTTTGAGGAAGACACCAAAGGAAAAGAGCCACAAATGGTTTTAAACCATTTGCCAATAGCTCATTGATAGTCAATTCCTTCTTGGTTTATTCCTCCATTTAGCTTTCCATTCGAAAGAATTCTTGACCGAGATATGAAAAATCTATAAGCATCCACATTCATATCCTCCATAATCTAAACATCTTCATTTTACTCCACGATCCCATCCTTCCTATCCTTCACAACCTACACATATTACACTGATTGTTACCTTAATCAATGTAATATGTAGCCTCATTCATAACTCAAAATTGACCCTATATCACACTGGTTACTCGAGTCAGACGGTGTAATATAGGGGCTTACCCCTGCACATTTTAAGCCCCTATATTACACTGGTTGGCTCGAGTAAACGGTGTAATATGGGGCTACATATAACACTAGTGGCTTAACCGGTGTTATATGTAATTCACATTTCACAACACCCACATCTACACCGGTGGCAGGAAATGCCTCTTAAAACCAGTGTAAAATGCAATTTTTGCACTAGTAAATCAATAAATAGTTGTAGTTGTTGAACAAGATGCTTTGATGTCTCCAAATCCAAGAGGAAAGCTTGAAGACCTTGCTTCTGGGTGTGTGTGTTGTCTAGTTGTTTGAAACTTGTTAATTCACTCCTTAAGATGATCCAAGTTCATTTGAATCTTTAACCTTTTGAAAAGATGAGTTTTCTAAAATGCTATTGAAATTTGAACAGGTTAAAATTTCGAAACAACAGGTTGTTTTACCTTAGTAGTTTTTGAAAAGGTTTTTGAAAAGTTTGACTTTGTTGTCAAGTCAATTCAACTGATTGTTTTGACAAAACAATTGATTGTTTTTTCTGAAAACCTTAACAAAATTATGTTAAGTGGTTTTAATATGTTTTAAATGATCCTAACTACCTTGGCTCCTTTATTAAATGTTTTTGACCACTTGGTTGGTCAATATAAAGGTGGTTTTACGCTCCTAATCTTGAAGTAAGAAAAGGAGTTTATCAAAACAGTTTTTCCAAGATTTGAAAGAGCTTTGGATCATTTTTAAGTGTGTGGAATACGATTGGGTTGTAATTCTGAACTTTAAGCTTTGTAATACCCAGGTGTATTCTATTCCCTTCTTCCTTAATTACTGTATTTCTGTATTTGTGTTGCCAAGGAGTGTTGTGTGTTCTTGAGGTGTTCAAGATCAACATTCTTGGTGTGGTTTGCCAAAGGTAGTGTGTT
Organism: Phaseolus vulgaris; assembly: GCF_000499845.2. NCBI lineage: Eukaryota > Viridiplantae > Streptophyta > Magnoliopsida > Fabales > Fabaceae > Phaseolus > Phaseolus vulgaris. Next base: position 39,518,061 of record NC_023750.2, read on the forward strand.
TCTTGAGAGGTTCAAGGTCACTTACTTTGGTGTGTGTACCTGTATGGATATTGGGGACTGAGTAATGTTGATCCACGTCGATACACGGTATTTACTTCACTCTTGGTTGTCCTATTCTTCAAGTCTCCTTTCCTCTTCGCGTGCCTCGGTCGGCTGGCGGGGGTACCTGCGATTGCACTCCGACGCTCAAGTCAACGATGGTGCTCAAGTGAGAATTCTCTGATATCTGAAAAACGTACCTTTTCCCCCTTTCAGAAGTCCCTTTAGTAGGTTGACTTGGGCCTTGGCCATATGGGCCAAGCAGCTGATGGTTAGAGACATGCTTAGTGGTCCCTGGGTCGTGCTTGGTGGTTTCCTGAAAACCAGGAGAGTGATCTAGAGAACGTGTTTTGACTTAGTCAACGATTGTTGTAACTGTTCCTTACTTCACGTGTAACCACGTTCTGTATTTAATTTAAGTTATTCAACGAGAACGTCTCGGTCGTGTGCCGACCGGTACAGTGTGTGGTGTTTGTAATCTGGTTTTGATTGCATAGTGGATTACCCAGTGGTTTCTGGGGACTGGATGTAGCTCTTGGTGTAAGAGTGAACCAATATAAATCTGTTTGTGTGATCCATATATTCTAACAGTAGTGTCTATCTTGAAAATTCCCTCGTACTGGAAATCAAAGCAGCAAGGAACATTATCAAAGAGTTCATGTGAAGCTTTTATATGTGAAATTCAGTGGCTAACTTATCTTCTTCAAGATTTCAAAGTTCCTTTTGAACAATCATCTTTTTTATACTGTGACAATGACTCAACAAGATACATTGCAGCAAATCCAGTGTTTTCACGAGCGTACAAAACACATAAGAATATATTGTCACATTATTAGGTAAAAATTGAAAAATGGTCTCATCATTTGCTTCTCATTTCCACCACAGAGCAATTAGTTGACATTTATACCAAAGTCTTAAGTCATCAATCTTTTAAAAGTATTTGTTCCAAGTTGGGTCTTATCAATATTTGTTCCTCTGCTTGCGGGAGATATCAAAGGATATGGATACAAAACTTTTATAAGGAAGCCAAAATCAATTTTATCTTTTATAATTCTTAAGATGTTTCTCTTTGTGCAAGTATCTAACATTTATTTTGTTTTATAATTGACTCTTTATTTTACATTTCATCTCTCTTTAGTTAAAGTGTCCTGCTTCTATATATGATGACCATTTACTTTGATTTAATATAAAAATAGAAAATACTCGTTCTCGTATAGTTTGTTTCCATTTTTCTCTTATGTTTCTCTATGTTTTATGTTTTATTTTATAATATAACTAATTTCAGTGTAAGAAAAAAAAAGTAAAATTTGTTTTTAGTGGTAATTTTCATATTAGAAACAGTATTTGTATTACTTTCTTTCCAAGAAGAACGGTTAGTTCAAAAAAAAAAAGTATATTTAAAGTTTAATGTAAAGAATATGTCTCTTTCGAAGTGATTTCATTGTAAAATATAAAGAATGGTGTTCGTTTTCATTTATTCAATTTAAAGCATATCTCAATTTTGATTGAATAAAAATTCAAAATATATTTATGTTCTATCTTGATCATTTTAAACATAATTTAACCACAGACGATTCTATCTCTCTCTCTTTTCAAGCACACTTCATTGTAATATAAATAAATAATATCAATTTTAACATAATGGACTTGTCCAAAGTTGAACTCAGCCACAGCCCAATACAAACATAATTCTGAAGGCAATCCAGACCTGTCCAAGGTACCAAAATTAATAATAATGTATGTACAAATTTATTATTATTATTATTATTTATTATTATTAACATAAACTTCAATAATCATGTATGTACATCTTTATTAAAAATAAAAAATTTAATTTTAGTTCCTTTTCATATATGATATGACATAAATGAAGACATATAACTCAATAATTATATATATATATATATATATATATATATATTATAAATACAAATATTAAATAATAATTAACTTTAAGATAAAAATTAATTAATTATTATATTAACTAAGTTATATATTATTTTATAAATTAAAAGAATATCAATATTAACATATTTTTGTTATTAATAAAAATATATAATCTTAAGGATATGATAAGACATGTATTTTATAATTTTCATTTACATTTCAATTTTATAATTTTAAAAAATATTTTAATTATTATATTTAAAAGAATATAGTTAAACTAATATTATAATGAAATAGAACAATCGAGTTTGAACTAAACAAAATTATATTAACATAAAAAGTTAATTTTTTTTTCTTCTTATTAGCATATTTTAAATCATCAATATGTTTGTAGTATATTTGTTTGATGTGGTAGAAAAAAAAATCAATTAAGTAATAATAAATTATAAAAATATTCTTAGTTTAATTTTAATAAAAATATCTATGAATTAAAATTTCAAGATGATTAATTATAAAATAATTAATTTATAAAAGTGAAATAATATGTAAACTCATTTTGTTATAATATTCCATAAAATATATGAAATTAAAGAATAATTAAATTGTAATATAATTTCATATTTCTATATAAATTTAATTTATTTTGTTAATATTTATTTTATAAGAAATAAAATAAAAATCACTAATATCAAATTAATATTCAATTGAAATTAACTTTGTTTCAAATTTTTTTATTTTATTTTAAGGAAAAAATTATATGGCAATACATTTGTATTATAGAATGCACAGTATGGTACAAAGTTTACTAGAACAATGAATAACTGACCATGCTGGAAATAGTCCTGTATTTTTCAGTAAGTGCCTAACTCAAGTCAACATGAGATCATTCCCCACATTCCGGCGAAGGCAAACTTGAACTTCATGCTCTTCTGATCCTGGAAGAAGCTTAGGCACCGTTATCTCAAACACAGATCCTGTTCCATCATAGTAAGCTTCTATGTTGACATCTTCAGAAAACCTTTATGATGCCATGAGTGACGGTATTCCTCCATGTAACTTTCACACTGGGAAGATCAACGAATGACAGACTGTTAATGATCAAGTAACCTTGTTCATCCTCATTCTTCATCATTCCCATAAAAGAAAAGGTCCTTTCTTTTTTGCCCGCTAACCCGCAAAAAAAAGTTTGCGGGTTGATTTTGGTTGGGCTTGGCAGTGATAACTTGAACTGAAAAAAAAATATTAATGTTTTTGAATTAACTATGTTAATTATAGTGGTATTTATGTTTAATGTTTTCGAATTGGCTATTTTTAATGTTTTTGAAATAGAAGAATATGGATATTTGATTTTTATCTTAATTGAATTATTGATGTTTGACTATGTTTGAAATGGAAGAAAAAAATATTAATGTTTGATAGTAGAAAATATATAGGATTCAATTTGATAATTTTTTAAGAGCAAAAAGTAAAAAGCATTTTCATTGGATTTCTAAAAAATAAACCCAAATGCAGGCTAGCCCGAGCTAACCCTTGTGCGGGGCGAGGCAGAGAATCTAGCCCGCATTCATTATGCAGGGCGGGCCAAGTGCGGAACGGGCCGAACAACTTTTTTATCCCTAATAAAAATACTATCACAAATCACAATCATACTATGATAACCATTCACAAGGTGAAATACTAATAATTATAATTATTTATTATCTATCAAAGGCACCAAAAAGTCCTAAACACTCCACAACTTTTAAAAAAAAACTTCTAATTTAACATTTGATACTAACATCTTACATAACTTATCTAGGTTGTACATTGTCCAACAACTTTGCTCTCGACTGATAACTAACACTTATTAGGCACTAAAAAAATCAGTTTTACACATAGAACTGTATCCGTATTTAAATTCAACATTACTTACGGATTTATATTCGTAGGTAAATTCCACATTACTCATAGATTATTTCCTCGAATCTCTATTAATATGTAAATTTATCATTATCCACAAATTTATATCCGAAGAAAAAATTAACATTACATACAGATTATTACTCACTTATTATCAATAATAATATTAAACATACTATCAATAATCAAAACAATAATAATATTAATACTATTATTAATATTAATAATATGATAAATGTCATTATTTGGTGAAATTTCATTCAAAAAGCTAGACACTTATGATTTTAATTGTTGATTAAGTTATCACCCAACTCTAATTTGTGAAGGATTGAATTTATCAATATATTTTTGAATCATAAGATTAATGAAATCATTTGATCCCAATTTTGTGTCATTTTCAGGAAATTAATGAAAGATGGAGCAAAGGGCTAGAGGATGAATATAAAAGCTTTAGAAGATAGAAAACAAGGCCTTGGACATTCAAGAAATCTCACTCAAGCAAGCCAGTCTCGCCTAGGCGAGAATTGTCTAGAGGCAACCCTTGTTTCAGTGTTAGACTCGCCCTCCTGATCTTTGCCCAAGACTCGCTCAAGCAAGAATGCTCTAAAGGCAACCCTTGTTCCACTGCATGCTCAACCAAGCTCGCCTGATCTTCTCCCAAGACTCCGTCCAGCGAGATTATTCTCGCCCAAGTGAGAATGCTCCAGAGACAACCCTTGTTCCAGTGCAGGCTCACCCAAGTGCTCAGGTTTCGCACATGTCTCGTTTAAGCGAGAATACTCCAGAGAAAGAAGTGTTTTGGTTCATGGATTTTGCTTAAGTGAGATTTCGCTCGATTGATCACTAATCCAAAGACAAAAAAATAGTTATATACGAAGAAAGAGAGAGAAAAGGGAGTATTGGAAAACCCTAGAAATCGTACATGAAGGAGAAATGCTCCCAACTCTCTTCTCTTTATTTCCATTATCTTTTGGTGCTTGTAATGACTACTATGAGTAGCTAGTTTCCTTTCTTTGAGATTGAATGTAATCTTTTTAAACTCTTATGTATTTTGGTGATATTTATATATACTTGATATGGTATTTTCATTTTATGTTTAAAGCTTGATTCTACTCTTGAATAAGATCCTTGGATTTGACTGAAATATTTATGAGAATCTGACCAAAATGCAAATACTTTATATATTTTGATACTAGGAATAGGTTTTGATATATCAAATGCTTCATAACATCTTTTCTTCATACTAAGAAGTGTTAAATAGTTGAGGAATCATTGCTTAGGAGATGCTCTTAAGAATTTCATATTTGAGGAATCAATGTGAATGACTCTTTTTATTGATTCAATATCAAGTAGTTCAAAGCATTGTATGATTTTATTTATCTAAAAGACAAACGAGTGAGACAGATTAACTTCAATCTCAATCTTATTAACTAAACTCTTATCATCATTTATTTTGTTTTTATTTAATTTTACAAGCTAAATTCACTCAAACAATAACAATATATAATGAATCAAATTAGTGTACATATTTCTATATTTAGTGTGTGTTATGAAGTAAATTTTAAGAGAAATTGTTCCACGGTTTGACATCTATCTCTTGAGACAAAATATTACATCTAACTCTGTAGAGTCAACATAATACTAAATATTATTAATTTATTTACTAATATTATTAATATTGTTATTAAAATTATTAATATTGTCATTACAATTATTAATATTATTAAATTATTATTATTATTATTATAAATAATAGTATACTAACGTTAATATTTTTATTAATATTATGATTAATAATATTAGTAATATTTATATTATTGTTATTTTTAATGTTATTAATAATATTATTAGTATTATTAATATTATTATTAGTATTATTAATATTATTATTAGTATTATTAATATTATTATTAGTATTATTAATATTATTAATATTAACATTATCATTAATATTATTATAATTAAAATTATTAATATTTTTAACATTACTTACTGAAAGTTGGATTCACATGGTATTATCCACGGATTCACATCATCTTATTCATGGATTCACATCTATTATATGGCATATGCAGGTAATATTAAAAATATTAAAAATCTTATTACTTTTATTAATAATATTTTTAATAATATTATTATTAATATTAGTATTTTTTTAACATTATTATTGTAATTAATATTAATAGTATTAAATTAATATTACGATCAATAATATAAGTATTATTTATATTATTATTAATATTATTTTTAATTTTATTAATTTTATTATTAATATTGTGATATTATTTTTAATATATTAATATTATTGATATTATTAATAATATTAATAACAATAATTATAATAATAAGGATAAATATCACAAAATATCAACATATATGAGATGTCAAGTTATATAGTGATACCTGAAAGTTTTTATTTAAATTATAATAATAATAACATGAGAATAAAATTTACATGTTCAGTTTGAACGGGAGTGGATGGGTAAATAACAATTTTATCATTCATTTTTTACCTTTTTTTTACATGATTTAGCTTATCATTAATTAAAGCCTAAATACCTATTTTTAGACATTTTATAATTTAATACTCAACTAAAATTTTGTTAATGTCAATAAAAGTCAGAATGGTTTCATAAGTAATTAAGTTAATTTGTAGACAATTATTTATTGCAATGTTTAAATTGGTGTAATGAACTTTAAACTTTAATGAATCTTTGAATTATTATGGTTCAAAATTAATTGTACTAAATATTAAAATTCACAATAATAATCTATTATGCCCGAATATATCCTAGTTGATCATGTACCTCCACACTTAATATAATTTGCTTTCAGGAAGAAAAAAAAATGTGAGTAATACTTAGACAAATTTTAAATAAATATACAAATTAATAGGATTTATTTTTAAATTGTATTAGTATTTTGAAGGACAAAATTATAATTCTGAAACTTTTATCTATTTTCAGTCAAATAACAACAAATTGGTAAATCGAAATTCCCATATTTCAAGATTCACCTTAAATCTGATTCTCTTTGGTATGAAAGATCTAGTCATACATTTTTTAATTGAATGTGAAAAGACTACATGTGTGAAAAGGAAGTAAACAAACCAAATTTCAACGTTTGAATATAATGATGCAAGCAAGCGTGAGAAACAATGCCACCAAAACCTTTTCCTATTGAATTGAAGAGAAGATTTGAGGGAGAAAATTTAGAATAATTTGAGAGGAAAGTGAGTTTGGATTGGATATATTAAAGTAGATTTGTGAGAAAAATTTATTGAAGTTTGTAATTGATGTGATATTGGAAAAGATTTTTTTAGTTTTTTAAAATGTATAAAATATAAGTTTACAAATTTCATAAATAATATTTTTTTTTTAAATTATTAAAGAATTTATTATAAAAAATTTAAAAATATATATTAGTTTTAAAATAAATAAAATATTAAATTAAATAAAATATGTATTGATAATTAAAATTAATACTAATAATTAATAAAGAAATTATAAGTGTTATATATATATTAAAATATAGTTTACATACATAATCATATATAATTTATTAATTTAAAAAAAAAATAGTGTCAAAGTCATTACAAATCTTTTCATAGAGAAAGAAAAAGTTTTAAAGCAAAAAGTTGCATAATGTATTTTCATTCTCTTTTCTTTTCGTTTTTCCAACTTTCTTCTATTCTTCCCTTTTCCACACGCCCTTAATATTTTGCTTATTTAAGAATTCAAACAAACTTTTAAGAAAGTCAAATAAGTTACCATTTAATTTATAAATATTTTATACAAACTTTTAAATTAGCCCAGTACATATTTAATGAATATAATTAATGTTTCTATAAGTTAATTTAAACTTTTTACTATCACTTTAATTACTATCTTTCATTAATTTATAATAAATTATTAAAAATACTTTACCTCTTATTTTTGTACGATTAAATATGTTTTTACCATATATTATAACACAGAATTTATGTAATATAAAATAATATTTTTTTTTCAAGAAAACTATCAAATAAATTTTTACTAATTTTTTTTATAATAACAAATAAATTTTTAACGTGGATTCTATTATATTATAATATTTATTTTAATTATGAGTTATTTTGAAATATTTTAATATTTTAATCTATACTAGAAATGTTCCGGTAAAAAGATTTATTACTTATTCTAATAGTTTTCTTAATACAATTACAGAAAAAGTTTAAAGTTAAAGGAAAGTCAATTTAACATAAAAGAAAAAAAATAAAATATATATATATATATTTAACTTTATTTATAAATCTAAAGTTTTAACTAGAACTAAAATTAATTTAACATAAAAATAAAGAGAGAAAAAATATATTTAACCTTACTCATAATTGATAATTTTTTACAATACATTACAGTTATTTTTTTTTTTAATAAAAGATCATTAAGAGTAACACTCAATATATCCTTTCTTTGTTAAGGTAGAAAACGGTTTTTATTATCAATCGAATAAGCGTTTTTTATCATTAAATAAAGAAATTAAAGGTTATAAATAGTAAGATAACTTTAGTAATTGGTAACATTATTTTATAGATTTAATAAAATCAAGTAAGTAATTGTTTCTATTATTGATATGCATAATTATATTAGAAGTGACTAGTTTTAATAATTGGGGAAGGAATAATAAACGAGGTTAATATTTGATTAAATAAACAAAACAAATTTCCTTTTAAAATTGTAGAAAAAAAAGCAGTGTAGTCTTGGGATTTTCAAACTACAAGTATAAGTAGTGTTGGTCTTAGGTTGTTGGAGAGAGAAACAGCATCAGTGTTAAAAAGTATACTGTTCGAGAGAAAGACCATCTTCTCCTTTCTATCTTCTGCAGCGTGTAAGAATTTTTCTTCTCTTTAACTTCTTTCCATCTATGCTTGTGCCTTTCTCCATTTCTCCATTTTAAGCCTTAGTTATCTGAATTTTTCTTGGGTTTTTAGTCTTGAACAAATCTTTTTCCCTTTTTGTGTGTTGTATTGTATGAATAATTTTATGGCAATGGGGTGTACTTGGTTTTTCTGTGGGCAGCGAAGAGGCAGTGATGAGTTCAAGTACCAAAACGTTTACCTTTGAGGAGGTGGCTAAGCACAATCACAGGAAGGATTGTTGGATTATAGTCAAAGGGAAGGTCAGTTTTTGTGATCTGGATTCTGTTTATTTTATCATTTGATTCTAGATCTGTTTTCATTAGTTCGATCTTTTATTTTTCCTTGGATGAATCTGATGTGTGAATAATCTATGGATGAATGTTTAGGACTTTATCTTACTTGATTTGACTGATCCTGGGGAGTTTCCTAATTTTCCTCATACAGAGGGTTCGGTTTATTGAAAAACAAAAACTGGCTATGGTTTTGAACAAAAACCGTTGATTCAATCCCTGTTGTGTTAACCATATTGCAGTTATAGCTCTTAAATATATATCCTTATATACCCTCTGTAACATACGTTTACGCAACAATATAGAATACTTTCTCTTTCTTTCTCTCTCTTACTTACGCTTCATGCATTGCACTTATACAAACATGGTATCATGAGCAAATCTTAAGTTTTTTTTTCCCGTCATGGCTACTTCACCGTCCACTCCTGAGTCATCTTCTACGTCTTCTCATCGCTCTCTTCCTCTGGCCATGACCTCCATTCATCAGTTTACAACACCGATCACGCTTAAACTAGATGAAGATAACTACCTTCTTTGGAAACACCAGGTTCTTGCTTCCATTCGAGGACTCAAACTGAGTCATTTTCTTGCCGGTACCAATGTCCTGTCCACAACTGCTTCTTCCGCTGCAGATAGTTCTTCCCCTTCTGATGACTCTTTACGCTATCAACAACAAGACCAGCTTATCATCGCTTGGCTTCTTGCATCAATGTCTACACCCATTCTTACCAACGTAGTGGGTCTTGATACAACTGCAGATATTTGGCGCTACCTTGAAACTCAATTTTCCTCTCATACTCGGGCCAAAGTTCAGAAACTCAAGCTTCAGTTAAAGACTCTCAAGAATGACAGATCTATTTCCTCATATCTTTATGATATCAAGAACGCTGTCAACATGCTTGCCGCGATTGGTGCCCCTGTTTCCATTGCAGATCACATCGACATCATTCTTGAAGGCTTGCCTGAAGAATACAATGCTTTTATCACTGCCGTCACCTCTCGCACTGACCCCTACACTATCACTGAGATTGAAGCCCTGTTGTTTGCTCAAGAAGATCGATTTACCCGGTATAAAACTTCTCACTCGTCTTTTCTTCAAGTTAACACTGCCTCTGTTGTTTCTCCAAATCATTCCAAGTTTCACCCACGTTTCCCAACTCTTTCGGTGGTGGTCGTGGCCCACCTTCTACATACAACTCCAATCGTTTTCATCGTGGAAAACCTCGGCCTTCACAATACACTTCTTGGAACTCCAATCCCTCGTCATGGAAACGCAACCCTGTGCGCTGTCAAATATGCTCCAAACTTGGTCATACTGCAATTAATTGTTGGCACTGGTCTGATCGTTCAACACCACCATCCTTCTCCGCAAACACCTCTTCTTTCTCTACACCTCAACATGATGAACCCTCTTCCTCTCTTCTTGGTTCACCATCCTCTTTGGATGATCCGTTATGGTATCCAGATAGCGGTGCTTCTCACCATATCACAAACGATCATACTCTGTTCACTAATCAACAACCCTATCAAGGCCATGCAAACGTCAAACTAGGTAATGGTGCAGGTATGAAAATTGCTCATATAGGTTCTGCTTCATGTATATCATCTACCTCATGTACTTCTTTCTCTTTACATGATCTCCTACATGTTCCTAACATTACTAAAAATTTGCTCAGTGTTTCCAAGTTTGCTCGGGATAACAATGTATTTTTTGAATTTCATCCTCATTCTTGCTATGTTAAACACCAGGTAACCAAACAGATTCTTCTACAAGGCACTCTTAAAGATGATCTCTATATCTTCCCTGACCTACGCTCCACTGTTTTTTCTGCTAACTACACTTCTTTCAAATCTGCAAAGCCTCCTCTTCATCTTTGGCATAATCGGCTTGGGCATTGTAGTTTTTCTGTGATCAAAACTATTCTCAAACATTGTGACATTTCGTGTAATGCAAAACCGATTTTCTGTGATGCTTGTGTTAAGGGCAAAGCCCATCAATTGCCTTTCTCTTTATCTACAACTGTGTATCATCATCCTTTAGAATTGATCTATATTGATATTTGGGGACCTTCTGCTGTTTGTGCTAACAATGGTGCCTCATACTACATTTCGTTTCTCGATGCATACTCAAAATACACATGGATTTATCTCTTGCATACTAAATCTCAAGCTCTTGCTGCTTTTGAACGCTTCAAACTCTTCTCTGAAAATCAAACTGGTTTTAAAATAAAAACCATCCAAACAGATAATGCAAAAGAATTTGTTGTTTTTAACACCTTTTTACTCAAACATGGTATACAACATCGTTTCATATGCCCTCACACTCATGAACAAAACGGTGCTATCGAAAGAAAACATAGGCATATTACTGACATGGGGTTATCTATGCTTGCTGCTGCTTCTCTCCCTGTGAAATTTTGGGTTGAAGCTTTTATTACTGCCACCCATATAATCAATGTTCTCCCTTCCATTGTTTTAAAGGGTCAAACTCCGTATGAACTTTTGCTTAAGACTAAACCTGACTATACCAAATTTAGATCTTTTGGATGTGCTTGCTACCCTCTTATGCGTCCCTACAACAAACATAAACTGGATTTTCGTTCTGCATGCTGTTTATTTCTTGGCTATAGCTTACACAACAAAGGTTACATCTGTCTGTCTTCCTCTGGCAAAACTTTTATTTCCAGGCATGTGGTTTTTAATGAAGATGTTTTTCCATATTCTAACCCTCAATATGGTTTTTTACCTGCTCTGTCAACTCCTTCTATTTCTCCTCCTATACATCCTACTCTAACAGTTTTATCTTCACCCACTCACTCCACCGTCGCTCCTTCTGCATCTCTGCCGACCTCCTCCCTGCATCTTCAACAATCTTCTTCTTGTTCCACTGCTCCCATCACACGTAATAGCTCACCCACTCACAATATTCACCCAATGAAAACCAGAGCAAAAGCAGGTATTGTTAAACCCAAAATTTTTTCTGCTCACATAGACTCTGGTTCTCCTGAACCTACTACTGTAGCTGCAGCCTTCGCATCCCCCCAGTGGACTCAGGCAATGAATGATGAATATCGTGCTCTTATCACAAATGGCACATGGACTCTGACTTCACTACCTCCGGGTGCAAACCTTGTTGGCTGCAAATGGATTTTTAAACACAAGTTCAATGCTGATGGTTCCTTTCAGAGACACAAAGCCCGGTTGGAGGCGAAGGGGTACAGCCAATCTGAGGGTCTAGATTACTCTGCAACCTTCAGCCCAGTAGTTAAACCTACTACCATACGGGTTGTGCTTGCTCATGCTGTTTCGTCTCACTGGCCCATTCATCAAATCGACATTAACAATGCTTTTCTCAATGGTGACCTACATGAACATGTGTACATGCAGCAACCTCCGGGTTTTCTCGCTACAAATCCAAAGCTTGTATGCAAGCTTCACAAGGCAATATATGGGCTAAAACAAGCACCTCGTGCTTGGTTTCAGAAGCTAAGTCACACTCTCAACAATATTGGTTTTCGTTCAACAATCAGTGACCCTTCCTTATTCGTTCGCTTCACTAACTCTTCTACATTGTTTGTTTTGATATATGTCGATGACATAATTATCACTGGATCCTCCTCAACTGCCATCACGTCCCTCATCACCACTCTCAGTTCTCACTTTGCTCTCAAAGACCTTGGTCCCCTCCATCATTTCCTGGGTATAGAAGTCTCTACTCTTCCCTCTGGTCACTTACATCTGTCTCAACGACGCTACATACAAAACTTACTCCACCGCACAAATATGTTGGACTCTAACCCCCAACCAACACCTATGATATCATCCTTAAAGCTTCCCAAGGACGCCACTGCCGCTGTTCCTGATCCCAGCATGTTCCGCTCTGTTGTTGGTGCGCTTCAATATGCTCTCTTCACTCGGCTGAACTCACTTATTCAATCAACAAAGTTTCGCAGTTCATGCATAGCCCTCAGGAACATCATTGGAAAGCTGTCAAACGGATTCTCCGATATCTCAAAGGCACGCTGCATCATGGTCTCCTCATCAAATGTAGCACCAACACCGATCTCATGGGGTTTTGTGATTCAGACTGGGGAAATGATATTGATGATCGAAAATCCACCACTGGTTACTGTGTCTATTTTGGTTCCAATATTGTCTCATGGTCATCTCACAAACAAAAGGTTGTTTCTCGAAGCAGTACAGAGGCTGAATATCGTGGGATAGCAGCGGTCCTTACTGATATCATTTGGCTTCAATCCCTACTCTTTGAGCTTCGCATCTTCACCTCTGTTCCCAACGTTTACTCTGATAATCTTGGAGCTGTCCTACTCTCAGCAAATCCCATTCTACACTCAAAAACGAAACATTTTGAGTTAGATCTCCATTTTGTTCGTGATCACATTCAACACCAACGTGCATGCCTCACCCATATTCCAGCTAGATTCCAAGTTGCTGATATTCTCACAAAACCCATTTCGGGTGCAAGTTTCACTACCTTTAGAGATAAACTTATGGTTTTGGATAATCCAACCCTAAGTTTACGGGGGGCTGTTAACCATATTGTAACTGTATAACTGTTGCAGTTATAGCTCTTAAATATATATCCTTATATACCCTCTGTAACATACGTTTACGCAACAATATAGAATACTTTCTCTTTCTTTCTCTCTCTTACTTACGCTTCATGCATTGCACTTATACAAACATGTTGTGCTTGGCATTTAGATTTTAGAATTTTGATATAAAAGTAATCAAAATTCTTTCATTTCATCAATTAAATCCCTAACCATGGTTTGTACAACAGTAATTTATGCTTCCTACAATAATAAACAGGGATTCTCATACAAGGATTCTGAACACCTTATGATAACTGATAATAGCTCTTACTGATTAACCAGATTAATTTAGCATACTCATCATGGGAAACCCAAAAGCCCAACACAATGCAAATGGGTTAAGTGTTTATACTAGCTCAATAATAAAACAAATCTCTTGTGGGAAAATGGCTAAAATGTTTGATTAATTGAAGAGTTGCATTGTGATTGCTGAAATCGTGTAAAATTGTGGGAAAATGCTTGACGTGGCTGCAACTGTGGTAGTGAAGAGTGCTTAGAGCATCTCTTACCCAGAACCAAAAATAGTTAAGCATAATTTTGTGAATCCTACATTGCCATCTAGGATACTAAGAACCTTTTTGTTTTGTCTTTTCTCTCCAGTGTTAAGAACTCATTTGAAGTTCTTCATCTACCTCATCTCCTTCCCTTTCTCTTTCTCAGCTCTCTCATCTCCTTCCCTTTCCCTGTTCTTCAGAGTTCTTGGGTCAAGAACAATTGTTCCAGCTTGGAGAACTTTCATCTAGTCCAACCATAGTTCTTCTAAGAACAATTCTTAGGTTGAAGAACCCAACAATAAAGATGGTCTTAGGGGGTGCACTTAAAACTACTCTTCTGGACTCAAACACTATAAGCATATATAACTAGACTAGATTCAATTTTATAAGATTTTTTTAATGATGCAAATTCTTTCCTTGTGAAATTCATTGAAAAACGGATAAATCAGAGGGCTCGCAGTGGTAATATGGTATTTAATGATTTAGAAAGTTGTTTGGGCATAATTAAAAGACATTTATACCATTTGTAAAATATGGATTGTCTTTTATTTATTTTCTCATTTTGGCTTTATAGCATCTGCAAAAACACAACTATGTACAATTATTATATTCTTAATTTTGTTGAGGGCGGCAACTGTTGGAATTTGAAGTTCAATTTTATCTCAAACTATTTCTGTGATAAAACTGTCACCGGATTAGTCATTGAACATGAATGAGATAGCATACTCCTGGTTGGTAAGAGGCTATATATCGATGCTTGTTTGTCTTGCTATGATCTGGTGAGTCTTTTCACAAAGTGACATTGATGTGAAGTTTATTTTTATTAAAGGATAGGATTCTCCTGTCTAAATATGTGGAAGTTAAATGAGTTATTTTTCAAGTGCTCATTACATATTATCATAAGACTACCTGAGTTAACAAGCTTCATAAACTAATATATTATCCCCTATCGAGAAGAAGATTTTGCTTTCTAAATTCTAGTTGCTAGAACAAGTTGCTTGTGTGAAATGTTCCATTGCATTTTAATTAGTCTCTACAACTTTTTGCTTTTTATCGAAAGAACAAATGTTATTAAAGAAAATACAAACTCTTTCAGAAAAGGGAAAACAATGAAAGAAGAAAGTCTTCAGACAACGTTTCCAGCAATGAATCTGAGCCAAAAGAATCCCTACCTCTCCAGGTCTCATAGACCTCTAATCTTCCAAAGCTTCATATAAACAGCTTATTCAAAGCTTGCAAAAGGGAACGATCACCTTCCTCTTTAAGAACTTTACATGGTATCATATATTAATGACTCCATCAACAAACACCTCTGCATCCATCACACCCTCTTCAAGCACTCAGAATCTCAATCCTTCAAAAGTACCTCCACTTCTTCTCATAACCATCTCTTGTGATTTCTGGTATTGAAAAAACTATGTTGCTAAAACTCTTGATTTCAATTTTCGAAGACTCTCTGGAAATCATTTCCTCTCTTTTCATAAAGCCTATAATGTTTTCAATCCTATTGAGGGATGCCACACCCCACCACCAGCTCTATCTAATCAGGATGACATCGATTCTTCCCTTCCTACGTATCAGTAAAAGAAAAGAATCCCTTATTTGTTGTATCATAAATTTAAATTATTTATATGAATGGCAACAGAGTCATTGTTTCAATGTTCTATTCAGACTGTCTTGAGTCTTAGCGAAAGATGAACACAGTCAATAATTAGTTAGTTCGGAAACTTTAGGTACTGGTAAGGCAAATGATCTTATAAAGTTATATATATAGATATTATTATAAACAACATTGAAGAAATATCCATCTGTAAATAGATTGACCAATCAAATAGTTAAATACATTTGCTTTTACACTCACTGTCTGAAAATTGAACTGATTAAATTACACTATGCACTGCAAAAAGAACCAGTAGCGGGGAGAAACCTTTCTATATAGAATAAGATCCCAGTTTTAACCTTTATTTCGAGATGTCAAATACGTACTCCAAGTTCCCGTGGCCTATGATTTCTTCACTTATCCTTCTTTTTCCTATTTATAATTGCTATAGAAGCTCAAGTAGATGTTCCTTGAGATTTGTTTTGTGAATAGTAGGACTGTATATAGATCAAAATAATTTACCTAACACGCATTTCATCGTGGCAGGTTTATGATGTGACCCCATTTTTGGATGATCATCCAGGAGGTGATGAAGTTTTAGTGACCTCGACAGGTAATTAGTTCATCTTGGTTAGTTAATGTCATTAATATGCGATCAGAATCTATTTCCTCTGGCCTAGTTTGCTACAATAAAGACAGTGAATCATTAAAAAACAGAAAAAATAATAGACATGGACTGAGAATGTTTTGGTCTTTACACAGAGAAGGATGCCACAACTGATTTTGAAGATATTGGCCACAGTGACTCAGCAGTTGAGATGATGGAAACATACTTTGTTGGGGAGGTTGAAACCACCTCTATTCCAGCAGTACATGTTCCCAAAAATACTCCACGCCCACCTACGCAAGCACCTGCCCATGATAATCAATCTTCTGGGTTTGTTAAGATCTTGCAGTACCTGGTTCCATTGCTGATACTGGGCGCTGCCTTTGCTCTGCAGTACTATGGCAAAAAAACCAAGTCCACTGAATCAGACAATTGATATGAGCTGTGGCCAGAGTTTTAGTGCATCCATCATTCAAAGTCTATATCAATAGTGTCCTAGTAGTAATAAAGTGGCGGCAGTGTTGTTTCTTTTTCTTTTTTTGGGTATCATTTATAAGTATTTTGCTCTCTCAAAAATATCATGCAGGGATTAATTTTGTTTCCTTGATTTGCTATGGCCTCTTTCTCAGTTATGCTAGTTGCTCATTTGGACTCAATCTAGTATCTCATGAATAATATTTTGAAATAGATTTGATTAAACCTAGTAATTGGAGTGACATTTATTGTATTATCTGTTGTGTTCCATGTTTGATTCTGTATCCCTGGCTGAATAGTTAGTTAAAAAAAAGACCGAATCATTTAATTGCAGTAAGCACTTAGTAGAAACAAGTATCTATTTTTGGGAATGGCCTTATGTTGACGATGTTATGTGAAAGGTTGTGTTTCTGTCTTTTTCCGTACATGAGATCGTATCAAAAAAAATTGTTAACATTTAAAAAGAGATTACCACAACATTCACATGAAAATTTAATCTGGGAAGAATTCATTCGGTTCCTTTTTGTTTGCTTCACAAGCCAAGTAACTTGATCTAACCCTGTGTTATAAAAGTTATTGTTCTTGAGCTAGGATTTCTGGTTAATTAACATATTGAGCTGTATTAGGGCATATATATATATAATCGTTAAAAGTTTCAGCATTAGACTGGTCTTAGTAGGTTTTAAAAACAGTCAATGTACCGTTCACAAATTTTTAGCACCCTTTTCCTAGGTATATATAGGTATGTTGCAAATTACTTATTTATTTGTACAAACTAATATGCTTCCTCTAACCCACCTCAATTCTATTAAGCACGTCATTTTGGCTGGAAAACTTGGTTGGATGAATAAATTTGTTTCATACACCACCTTTTTTTTTTAAGGAAGATGAAGAAGAAGAAGAAGAAGAAGAAGAAGAAAGGGATGAAATTTGATAAATGAAAATTAATTTTTTTGATAATCATGGTGAATCCGTTGTAGACCCGTTATAATTGTTTGAAAAGTGACAATAGAGGTATAGATAGATGAAAGAGTATAAAGTTTAAGATTCGGTCCCCCACTGAATGAATCCCAATGACAAAATGTGTCATTTAGGTGTAGACATCATTGGACCCATGTTCCTTTGTGAGCTAGAGGGCAATAACCAAACGCAAAATCTTGTTTGTCCCACTTAGTTTGGCCCAAATATGTGCCAAACGACCCACGAACCATTTTGTCCCGTTTGTTATGTTGTCATTTGCATATTTGAGCTCACCTTCTTATTTCAGCTTTCTTTTTCCAACAACGTAATCTACCTTCCTTTTTTTGTTTTTTTTATCAGTAATTTTTTTTACCTGCCTTCTTTTTTTCTATCATGCAAAAGGATAAACTATAAAGTATATGGATGAATATTCCACGATATTTTTTCGTTAATGAGACAGGAATAGGATAAAGACTCAAGCTTCAACTGGTGTCACTGTCATTCATGTTTCATAGGCTTTCGGTAGCATCAGATTTTTTTTTTCATGTCTTTTGACAAATCTTTACAAGGAAAAAAGCTAGGGTAAATTCTTTATATCTTTTTAGCTACCACTTTATATATAGGAAAAAATAGTGTTCGTTTTATCCTTACGTTGTTCTATAATTTTATTAATTTGATCCATATGCGCTGCCAGCTTTATTATTGAAAATGTAGAAAGTGACACATTTCAAACCTTTGAAAACCATTAAATATGTAACAAATGTATTTCATCCTAATGTTTGTTCACATACATTAATTGGTGTTCTTATTAATAATGCCAGTTTGCAAGAGACTGGTAATGGTGGTTTCTCTAAAATATAACTATTCTTGCTTTAGTAAAAGCAAATATTATATATATAACCACTAAAATTCATTTTCAATCATCTTTACATAAAAGATATCATCAACTAAAACTACATATTTATCTACTAGTACCTTTAAGCATTTGTCCTTTTATCTTTGAGCAACATAGATTTCTATAGAAGGAGAAGTCTAAGAAATCAAACTCTACTTGGGACTAAAATCCATATGACACTATATTCTCATCAAAATGCACTCATACAAATTAAAGGGTAAAGTTCTCACTCATAAAAAGAAAAAAACTAGAAATATTGATCCACTTCCAAGTTTTGAATTTTATGGAATCTAGAATTACTCACTTCTATGAAGTTCGATAGACCACAATGTTCTAACAAACCATCACTCATGTCTATCTCTTCTCATCACTTTTTTCTATATGAAAATGTTGCTAAAATTACACTAAATAATCCTTTTATAAAAGTTAGAGTATTCCTTAAATATTCCATTTTATTCTATTCAACTCACTATTTGTTTAATAAAAAAAATGTTAGTTAAAATTATTGTTACAAGTTTTCTAACATCACCCTTACAATTTATCCATCCATAGAATTCTTGCTACACCTTATATTAGAATTTACAGTTAAAGAACAGATGATGCAGTGAAGATTTCACTTGTTACTAGTAAACAGAACAAAGATTGTTTTCTCTTTTTTTATCATAAAGAAAGAATAAATAAATATAAACTACTTTAAGTGATCCAACCCTAATACAAATCTAATCGGAAACAACCAACAACTTCACCCAACCAAACTTAAGCTACTAAAAAGAGAAACATAAAAATATCACACAGGCGTCATACTCAAACTAAAAGTCTGTAAAGTCAGGATTTTTTAATCATAAACAAACATGTGAACGGATAGACACCAATCTGACCAGGAAAAACAAGTGTGCGCAACTTTAGATGTAATCTAAGACCAGACCTTTAGTTGGACCAAAGAAAAAATTTCAGAATGATATATCACTTCACCTTTAAAGATGCATTTATTCATATGCCTCCAAATCTCACCAATAACTACAATTCAGGCACTTCCCAAAAGACATTAATATAGGTTGGAACATTACACCGTTTAAAATACAAAAAATGTGAAACAGGATCAATATAATCTACCGATGTCACCCCAAGCCAAGCACTACACTAGTTTCAAACTAACCAAGTTCTACATTCGAAAAACAAATGTCTTGTGATATCCTTTGTCTCCCCACACAAACAACAAGACCGACAATCAACTACAACCCTTCTTCTTAACAAATTGGCTTTCGAAGTAATCGTGTTACCCAACACTCTCCAGACAGTAAAATGAGTTGAAGATATAGCTAAGATCTTCCAAAAAGATTTAAACACAAATTGTTTTCTCTTACATCTATGTTCCTTTTGGACAAGGCCTTTTTGCCTATGTATTGCCCATAATAGCTCTTCGTGTATATATTAACAATTTTGACTCCATGTTGCATTTCTAATAGCTTAAACATTGGTTGATTGTTTTCGCACCCATTCGTCATCAACACACAATGTTGGATGAAACTACTCGATAAATGTTGCCAACTCATCTAACATTCCAATTTCTCAACCCCTTAAGGTCTTTGTCCATAATTCTTTAAACTAATAATTTTTCATACTCAATTTTCGAATAAATGTTAGATTCAGATCAATTATTTCGTTTTTTTTCCCTTGAGTGATTTTCCAAATTTCTTTTACTAAAGGAACACTTTTTCAATAATTCTCCAACTTCAACTATCTATTAATCCCACCTTGTTTTGCATATAAAACTTCTACTTAAAGGGTCTTGTTTTCATGAAACATCTTTCAATGTCACTTTCTGAAGAGAGTCGTCTTAAAATTTTCAATGTTCTTGACCAAGTCCACCTTTTATCTTTGGAAAAAAAATTTGTCTCCCATTTAATAACAATTTATATAATGATTCACACATTTTTTTAGGTTACGTCAATTTTTTTCTTTAATTTTTTTTAAAGGTTTCACTATTCAAATTGATTACAAAATGAGTACACAAATAACTTATCTATTCATACTCAACCTTTCTCTGAAAATTCAACTCAAGTATTCTTAGTTGTTACTTCTCGCTACAAATATATAAGATAGAAGGTAGAAAATATTACTCTTAAAGAAAGGATGTGGCAAAATGACTTCACAAAATGAAGAGTACAAATAATTGGATTAAAAATATTACAAATAAGACATAAGTAGTGTCCTACTTAGTAATTAGTTTGATGTTGGTATTGCAAGAAAATAAAAAATAGAGTCTTTTTCACTTTACAAGCTACACTCTTAAACAAAAACAAACAAAGAACAATATCAAGTAATTGAAAAACTCTTTTATCCTTTTATTTTTTCAACAAGAAGATTATGTTAATATTTTCTAAGATTTTTCATCGTAGTATGAACTAATTATCCTATCACACAATATTGAAAAAGTACAAATTGACAAGAAGAATGACAACATGGTGAATAGAGTTACCACAATTTGGACTAGATTTAAAATTTTATGTCCTATGAAAGCTTATTTTCTTATCAATTTTCTCATTAAGTTACCTAAATTTGAAAACCAACATGAATGATGGTCTTTAAACGTGGACTGCGTCTTAAACAAGAAGGGAAGTGCAACTAGAGTAATCCTTGAAGGTCCTGATGATATTATCCTCGAACAAGCCTTTTGGTTTGAATTTCAAGCATTTAACAATCAAGCTTAATACAAAACATTGAAACCCTAATTGCTCATATGCAATTAGCAGGGTGTCACATTCATGGTAGTCAACATATGGCATTCAAAGGGAGTTAGAAAAAAAAATGTTGAATTCCTTGAAGAAAAACTTATACATAAAGGTAAAATCTTCCTTGTTGGTTAGGGTTTCATGTACACCATTTATTCGACAATGCAAACCTTAAAAATGATTTGTTCAACCATATCATTACTACATACATTGGAGGAAATATTTTTTCAAAAAAAATCTCACAATATATACTCAAAGGAATACGAATCAACTTTCCCGAGTATCTAATAGTATGGTAAACCTATGTTTTCATTTTCCCCTGGCTAAGCTCAACCCAATTGTCTCAGAAACTTCTTAGGTAGGGGCTTTTTAATTTATGACTATGAGAGGACCCTACGATGACCATGTGTATTAGGAAAATAAGGATTACTGCCACATTCATATTAGAGGAAGGGGAATGATGTATTTTGTCCATATAATTCCCCTCTAAATAAAAAAAAAGTCAATATGAATCTCTAAGAACGATCCATCATTGATGTCGATAACCTTCTTGCTTGCAAAGGACTACCTTTATCAGAGGAATTAGAAAACAAAGAGTACCTACCGCAAATGAACAAAAGCAAGATTGTGAAGGAGGGAAAAGTAATTTGACAAAATGCTCTTGAAACCTAGAAGGAGTTCAAACCTCAAAATGAGGCAAGTGAGTTTGAAAAAAAGGAAGCAAGGATTTTAATATGGGAAACGACTTGATATCTCAAAATTTCACCTCTTTAGAGGACAACATCACACGAAATAAGGTGATTTTTCTGCATATAATATAACATTTCAAAGATTTCAAAATATCTCGTTAATTAGCATTGAAAAACACTTCCTAAATTATTATTTATAAATATAAGCATTTAAAGATAGAATAATGATTGTTTGTTAAGATAAATAATTGTAAAAAAATCGTCTCATTAAAACACTCATAAAAGTTCAACCTATCATTAAAAAAATTGTAAAAATTCGACCTCTCTATAAATAGTCGTAACAAATCAATCTTTATTAAACGAGATCTAATAAGTAGACACACTAAGCTCTTTCCATCTTCCAAATGGAAAACTAATAGCCACTTGCTTGTTTTAATATTTTGTAGAGTTCGAATTAAAAGAAGTTATGTACCTATCTAATTCCTAGAAACTCGTATTAACATATGTGTCAACTATTATGGATATGTTAACTAAATATAGTCATTATCTATTAATTGGCTTAAATGGTAGAGTACTTGACTTAAATGGTTGAGTACTGAGCTCAGAACTAAAAAAAACAGTATTAAAGTATTTATTCATAATATCAAATATATTTTTGGTTACTTAACTTCATTATTAAAAATCCAAAAATTTATAAATACATATCAATATTAAAGGAAATACTCATTTAATACTTAATTATTTTTTATACTTTTTACTTTGAAGTTTTTACTTGTTTAAACATCATAGAGTATTTTGTAGGTAGATCTTTTCTTAGTTTTGAAAAAAAAAATCAAAATTCATTTATACCTAATACTAAAAAAAATATTTGACCCATTTACATCTAAACGAGAAATCTTCCTTCTTTCTTGTAAGATTATTTGTTTCCGTCTTCCATTAAGAATATTTGTTTTATGTAATGTTTGTTTGTTGGAATGTTACATTTACTGTGCTCAACCTGCAAATTAGTCTTGATGCAAGATTTTAAATGTTACGTTCAGAATATTTAATAAGTTAAAAACCACAGGAAAAACATAACTATGTGATCAGAAATTTGATTGTTTTGTTAATTATAAATTAGAAGTCATCGCATTTTACTCGAATTGAATATGTTAAAAGTATTGAATAGGGGATCTGAACTTTGATAAAAGTTTTGATGTACAAAATGCAGCAAACCCATTTTTAGTTTCTGACTTTGCAAAAAAAAACGTATTTTAATCCTTTTTACTTTATTTTTTCATTATTCTTTTATACTAAAAGGGAATTAAGTGAATCTCTTTTGTCAAGTCAAAGACAAATTGAGAAATTTTAAAACCCTAAGCACTCTCACTCCCAACATTGAATTTTGGGATTATAGCATTCACTTGAGGAAAAAAAAAAAAGGAGTCGTGAATAAAATGTTCAATCATTCATTCTTGGTAAATTAAGATAAACTCTTGTAAAAAAACACCTTTTACACGATTCATTCATGTCATTTATTTTATTCTTTTCATATTCTTTTTTGTTACTGTGTAGGATAAAAATGACACTTGGTAAAATTATAATAAATAAATAAGAAAAAGAGTTATTTTTCAAACCACTTTGGGTTTTCTATTGAGGGAATAGTGTGAAAGGGAAGATCAAGGAAGCATAGGTAATGTTCTATCCTTCAATAAGAACTAAGTGTGGATATTCAACCCAATTAGACTTACATTATTACATGATTGATGTCATGCTTTCCCATTTTGTCAACCTTCAAAAACAAAGCTGAATCTTGATACGTATGTGATGTTATTCAATTTCTAAACTTTATTTTAAAATAATACTCATATGGGAAATTCAAAAGGTACAAATTTTTTTCTATAACTAGTAAATACCAATCACTCTAATCATGTTATGTATAAGGAACACTTTTAGTAACTTCACTAGAAGTATTTTAAATCTTCAACAATGGTGATATGTGTTTTAACCCTCCACATTGCTTTAAGCTAATTCAACCGAGAGATCAACTTAACAAGAATTATTGCAGCCCAGATTCATGGTACTCAGGTGAGTAAATACGGCATATTCTTATAATTAAAAAAAGAAACAAAAAACGTGAGAGAAAACCTAAGTTAGACAAAATAAAAGCATGAGTATATTTTTCTATGTCCTTCATATAATTGGAATTGTCAATGCAGTATTCATTTGTTTCCTAAAAAGTTGGAACAAGATATTCAATGAATTTGGATTCTTATCCGAGACATGTCACTACACTTGGGCCCAATTAAGATGATAAACGTGTGAGTTTTGATGAACTAGCCATAGTTCTTATCCTTAGGGTGCACTAGTAGTAAACAAAAATGTTATCTGAAAAAGTTTCTCATTACATTGGAATGGTTTCTGAATCCAATTACACAACAACGAAGAAGCGACAATTCTATAGGTGTAAATATTTTGGTTACTATGAGTGCAAAACAGCAATGACTAAAAATCAAACGCCATGTTCTTGAAGAGGAATTGAGAGAAAAAAAAAACCACCTCTGCTTCATGAACATAGAATAGAAAGAAAAGAGGAGAATAAAGTTGAAGTTGACAAGAATAGGATAATTGAAGACCACGGTCAACTAAATTGGTTTGACTTAAATGGTTATAGCCAACTATGTGTACAGGAAATTGCCGAAAAATTTGTTAGTATTAATGATTTTGAGACCCTTTTACCTATCATACCATCATGATAGTAACAAATTTACTGAAATGAGGGCAAACCCACTTTACATAAAATGAAATTGAAACTGAGCAAAAGGGGAAAAAAGATTAATAAAAAGCATTGTAATAAATAAAACATTCCCTCTTGTGTATGTGCTAAATTTGAGTAAGATGTACCTCTCTGTGCTGTCAATTACATATATATAGTTGAAGTCTTACTTCTCCCAAGAAAATTGAACATATAGATCAATGTGGTCCAGTTTGTGATGACAAAGAAAGAGTTTGTGGTGTAAACCGTCATAGGTGGTAAGAGGTGAGGACAAGTTGAAAACCAGAGTAGCCCCCACCCATAGTAATCAACATGTCCTTGTGCATAAGAGTCACAATTGCCAAGGAACTACAAAGCTGAGGGAACCATGTACTTTGTGTAGTGGCAGATGAGTCCAAGCTTTTTGTCTATCACTGCATAGTGCCGATTTCTCAATATTCAAATCTAACTTTTATTCACAACTCCTACATCATACATAAAACACCTCCACAACTTGCAATTCCATTCTTCTATTTTTATATCTTTTTTCTGATAATAAAATAAAATAGACAGATGATGAAAACGAAGAAGAAGCAGAGGGTAAAACATGAACACAGGCCCCACCAGAATACTGCTTCTGTTCAACCATGAATGAAACTGATTAGACATAAGTAATTGAAGCTGAACCTCACCACCAATTAAGCTTCACTCGGTTACTCACAATTATCATGTAATCACGTGTGCTATCTTGTCTATAGCTAGCTACACTCCCACTGGCATTATGTACTGGTGTACTACCACTTCTAGTACTGTTATATATATATCACATTATTATTTAATTCATTCATCGCCTTCCATTTCAGTTTTTAACGACACATTGTTTAAATGGTAGAGCCAAACTTAAGAACTTGTATTAATTTTACCAATATTTACAATCAAAATAGATATTATCTAATTTTTTTATAACCGGACAACTTCAGACTTCACTGTCATCTTAAAAACCAAAAACCAGAAAAAGAAAAAAGAGAAAAACCTGATGACTCAAAGGGCCATGCACTTAACATTTTAGTGACTTCAAAGTGTCATGCACCTCCCTCCAACCCCTGCCACATGCAAAACCTTCCTCTCTTTTTTTTTTTTTTCTCTCTTTTTCTCTTCCCATTGAAACAGAGAGTTTCAAGTTAATAACTTAGATAGACTTAAACATGACTATTATTATTATTATTATTATTTTAAGGGCTTAGTCCACGCCTAGGACGGGCTTTAACACAGAGGGGGTTGGCCATTTCGCAAGAGAGCCTGAGCACCTCAGTTAGATCAACCCCACGGGCTTCATCAGATGGTAGCCATTGAAACTCGTGCAAGAGACTGGCCACCCAGAAGGTCACCGTGCTCAAACCCAGAGTCTTTCCGGGGCAAGTCCTCCTACCCGACCCGAATGGAGCAAGTCTCAGATCCGACCCGAAAACAGAAAACTCCGTCTCCAAGCCCAGGAACCTCTCCGGCTTAAATTCCAGTGGGTCCACCCACACATCTGGGTCCCTGGCTATGGCCCACATATTAACCATAGCCGTGGTCCCTGCGGGCACATGATGCCCATCAATGGTGGTATCAGTGATGGCCAAGCGGGCCCAGGAGAGAAGCGGGCCTGGAGGGTGCAGCCTCAGAACCTCCTTCACCACCGCTGGAAGATAGACCGTCACCGCCACATCATCTTCCGTCAAGGCACGTGACCCACCACCAACCACCTTGTCCAGCTCCTCTTGCACCCTCCTTTGCACCTCGGGATGAAGCACCATCCTCGCTAATATCCACTCAATCAAAACCGCCACCGTGTCGGTCCCTCTAAATATCATTTCCTGTCCAACAAATAAATTAAAAATTAGCAACATAAAATAAAATAACTTTTCTTAACCAATAAGACATTTATTTATTTATTTATTTATATCTTATTTAACATGTATGATGTGGTAGTAAGTAATTAAGTTCTTAGGTTAAATTTAGATTATTTATTTTGGTGGGGATTAAATTAGACTTACCCAGAGGACAGCAATCATGTCCGAGTGAGACAATTTATCTGGACCTTGGAGAGAGAGCAAAACATGAACGAAATCGCGGTTGGTTTGGGTTATGTCGGCTTGATGGTTGGCGATGATTGAACCAACGAACCGGTTCACTTTGGGGACGAGTTTTGAACAAGTGAACCGGATTTTCTGGAGGTCAAAGTCTTTGAGAAAAGGGATATGGTCACCCCAATTGAGGGTACCCAATAAATCGTACCCCTGTTCCACCAACTGGGAAAGCTCTTCCATTTCTGCGTTTGCCTCATCCAGCTTATATCGTTGTCCAAAGACAGACCACATCATGTTGTTAAGAGAAGCTTTTTTCAGAACATCGCGAAGCTGAAAGCCACCATGGCGGTTCCAGAAGGAACGGGTCATTTGGGCGGCGATTTCCGCCCGTTGGAACTCGGAGGCCTTGATTTGCTTGGGGCAGAAGAGGTGCGTGGCGGCGATGCGGCGGAGGGTGCGCCAGTAGACACCGTACGGGGCAAAACCGATGGCGCGGTTGAACATGAGGCTGTAAGCAGATTCCTTGATTGGACGATCAGCAAAGACAGAGCTGGTGAGAATCTCCTTGGCCACATCCGGATGGCACGTGACTATGGCGCGTGTGTCTCCGAGGCTGAACGCCATGAGTCTCATGGCGTTGCATGCTTTGGCCGCCGCAAAGATACGGTGGTGCGCGAGGGAGGCCATGAGTTTGAAGCTCCCGATCATAGGGTAGCCTCTGGGACCGAGAATGATTTTGTCAGTATCCGAGGAAAGGTTAAGGTTGTTGGTGGAGGTTGAAGTGGGCTTTTTCCAGGAATGGAAGGAGTAGTACTTGCCCCAAGCAGGACCACCAGGGTGAGACCAGTAGAAGAAAGTCATGGTTAGCCAGAGAGAGGCCATGATCAAGAGTGACCATGCAATGTTCTCTTGAGTACATTTGGAGGCCAAGGCCAACACCCACAGGTTATCAATGTGCTTTGTCATACTCTTCACTTGAGAGAGAAAGAGAGAGAGAGAGTGTTTGAAAGAGAAGATTGAGTTTGAAAAGTGAAGGAAGAGGTGAGTATGGGAGATGATGGTCCGTGTTATATATAGGGGCAGATAGCCAGAGGACTGATGTGGCTAAAATCATAACGGTTATAGTTAGACTTGTGTTTATGTTTATGTTATGTTACACATACTACAAGACACCACACACTAACCTCATGGATTGTATATCACTCAAAAATAATAATAATAATAAGGAATTGATTCATGGAATAATAATAATAATTAAAATTTAAGAAAATTAGGAGTGATTCTTATATGGGGGAAATAATGTTTGATATTGAGATGTTGGGAGGATGTATGATACGGTTGCTGGGATTATTAGTTATGAATGAAAGTAACAGGAGAGTATTTGTATTTTTATTTTTTTGTTGAGGAAATGTTTAGAACTGCGCCGCCAATCAAAAAAGTAATTTCCTAGATTAGAAGGGGGTGATTTAATGCACGCGCCATTGCCGCTTTGGTGTATAGGGTATATGTACCACCCATCCCCTCTTGCTTTTACCCACCTCTTTCTATTTCTCTTTCCCCTCAACACAACAATTTAGAATATATACTTCCAAAACTTTTACCTTACCTCCTTCTTGCTTCTTATTTCTATTTCTATTTCCATTCACTTCATCTCAACTATTCTTTTATTGTCAAAATTAACTAAAAAAATACTTTTTTATTTTTTTATATTATTGTACTTTCAATACATTCAACGTAGTTTTACATTGATTAAATCATAATTATTTTTTTAAGATGTTTTTTTTAATGATAATAATAAAAAATTGATTTTAAACTTAACACAATATTATACCATCAGTCTATAAGGTAAGATTTGTTCTTATTTTTAATCAATGTGTGATTTTTAACATATCTTTCACAATAAGATTGTCAAATTTGTGTGTGAAACTATATATTATAGATAATTAATAACAGTTTAATAATTAGGTAATCTGATAAACTCAACAAACTCTCGTTATGATAGATTCAAAATAATTATGATACTATATTGAAAAATTAACTTTGAGTCTACCTTAACTTATAAAACTGATTTATTAAGAGAGATATATACCTATTTATATATTTTGAAATGTGATTTATTTTATTTATATGGTATTCTAAATAATAACTGTTGAAACTCCTTGTTTGACAAAGTTCATTTTCTAAATATTAAACTTCTTTATTTATTCAACATCGGAACTCACGTCTTGTTTGTTTCAAAAAGTTAATCAAACTACATACTAAATGAAACGGAAATATAATAAAAATATGTGTTAAAATAAATAATTAATTAATATTTTATAAATAAAATTTTTATTAGACAACTTAACACCTTAGTTATACTCAAATCTCAAATAACAATCATTTATCATCGTATAATTTATCATCGCATGTATTATTAAAAAAAATACAAAAATATAAAAAATTAATTTAAATAATGATACATTAAAAAAAATTATTTTAATATGTTATCTTGACATTCTTTAAGAAAAAATTAAAATATTTTTATTTTAACTTAAAAAATGAGAGTTATTATTATTATTTGTTTAGAATTAAGAAATATGAGAGGAACTTATGCCACTTGAGACACAGAGCGTTGACAATTGAACTCAGGGTCCTTTTAGTCTTATGGTGTCCCAATTTAAAATTAAGTCTTGTAGGTTATAGGAACTAATTGCACTTAAGAGTAACCGCCATATTCTTTCCCAATATCCGTTGATCGTTTCACTTTATCTTTAATACTAATTATTCATTTAACGTCTTTTACTAACTTCTTAATAAGCAATGAATCTAGTCTCTATAATTTGACAACATTCCCACAATAATCTTTAAAGGGATAAAAATTAAAAGTTCAAACATAATTTCAGTCTTTCTATTTTTTTTATTTAAAATATAGATATTTAGTGTTTTATTTTTCAAAATTAAAATTTAATTTAATTGTCATAATTTATTTTTTTTAATGATAAGATTATGACTTAAATAACTTTGTCGATCCTTATAAATTTATGAATTTGGTACATGTTATTCAATAAAAAATTTCCTTTTCTTTCAATTTTTTATAAAGTTTTTATTTGATTTTACTTTTTTTAAAATTACTTTAAGAAAATACTTTGTGATTAAAAGACACTACTAGCAAATTATGAAATACAAACCAATTTTTAGATATCAAAATTAATTAGTTGTTATACTGACTAAATTAGATATCATTTGGAAGACTAAAAACACTTTTGGTTTATAAATTGATTTCTATTATTGTTAAATAGTTTCTAAATTAGTATCTAATTAGCAACCAAGTTCAACTACCAATTTAGTAGCAAAAACCTTGGTAGCTAATTAGATACCAATTTATAAATCATTTAACAATGATAAAAAATAAATCAAAAAATAATTTAATTTTTAAAATGATATCTAATTTAGTCATTATAGCAACTAATTAATTTTTATATTTAAAAATTGGTTTATATTTCATAATTTTCTCGTAGTGATATGACAAAGTCAAATGCAAAAAATTTATTGACATGTGTGTACATCAGTTTTATTTAGTGGAAGTAACGTATTAATATATAAATATGAAGTAAATTGTAGAAAGAAAAATATAATATATATATATATATATTCATATAAATTTTGTAGGAAAAATATGATCTAGAATTTATAAAAATAATGTTAAAAAATTAAAATTATTTGTTTTATTTTAAATTGATTATTTTGATGAGCTCTTTTATACTTAAATTTTGTTTTAACAACCAATTAAACAAAATATCTTAATTGGTACTAAAAAAAGTTAGAAACTAAAGTGAATCTATATTAAAATGTAAAATATTTAGCCAATTTTTTTTTATTAAAAACAAAAAATCATGAACAATAACTCATTGAATAAAAAACCAGATTTAAATATTTTTTAGTAAATTCAGAAGAATAAAATATGTGTTTGGAATAATGTATTCCAAATCATGTTCATTTGGAGAGTATAAAGATCGTAAATACGAGATATTTTTAATATGACAGAGAGAGTTGCACTGGATAATACTCTTGATACTGTTGAAGAAGAAACATTATATGTAAGTGAATTATTGTGAAATCAAGCCAAACATAAATTTATAAGATACATCTAAATTAAAATTATTTTAAATAACTCATGATTTTTACATTCAAAACCTAAAACATGAATATGAAACTCTCGTATGATTAAATTACATGTTAAAAAATACATCAACATAAATAAAGAAAGAGAGAAAAAAAGAATTGAAGTTGAACATGATCCTGTTTTAAAAATGGTAATAAAAAGAACATCCTTATTTTTCACTAAACATGAGACCCACCAAAATTTGCTTCAACTAAACTATCCATTTAACATCTCATTTCTAAATGGTTTTACATTAAAATAATATTATTGTGTTATATTTACACGTTTCTCTTATTTATCTAGGCATGACTTCATAAAATAATTTTTTTACACATTGTAATATCTTTAATTATATGACTTAGAAAACTATATCATACATGTTATTCACATTATTATAAAATATTATTAAAAAAATATAAATGTGGATAAAAAAGTATTTTAACATATATACATATATTAAAATAAAACATTATAAGAAAAAGATAAACTCCATTTGTTCACTGTTGAGTTCTTTCACCTGTAACATTTTTCACTCTTCCGTGTAACACAAGATCATCACATATTTTAAAACAAACACAAACCAAAAAGTAGAGTAAGTTAAAGGTTTTTAACACTTTTAATATAACTTTAGATTTCAAGAAATATAATTATAAACATATGAATCACCATACTTCATTCATTACACTATGCCAAACAATCAAGTGTCTACAATTAACTCGTATTCATATCACTCATGCTAGAAATCCACAAAAATACATACACAAATACTTATCTTTATTTTTTTAAAGACTTGTACATTGAATTTGACTCAGATATTTACACATGTCATATTATTCTTATTGTGATAACTCTCCACACAATGAATCAAGTATGCTCATAGGACAGGGTTAATCCATATGAACTTCCAAACCAATTATTTTTCAAATCCCAAACTCAGTCATATGAATCTCCTTTGACTTTCACTAACTGATAATCTTCATTTATACATGATTCCAATATAGTAGTAGAGTCAAGATATATTCTTCTAGACGAATCTCTAATTCAATGCACATCTTAAATAATCTCAACACAGTATTTTTTTTTCTTGAAAATATTATATTTGGATCACACTTTCACGTGATTCATAATTCATATCACCCATCAATATATCATTCAATCACAAAGAAATGTAAAATTTAAAAGATATCTAAAAAATATCACTCAAACGCATACAATTAACCTTTCAAATACATATATAATTAAAATTTATATAGAATTTAATTAAAGCAATAAAAAACCTTTTAAAAATATTTTTTATCTTGAGCGAAAAATGACTTGCACTTGAGAGAAAATAGGCAGGAGACCATGTTCAGTTGCAGTAAATTTTTGCTTGAGTGATAGTTCCTTCATTTGAGTGAAAATTCAAGCAAAATTAGGTTTAATTACAGTATTATTTTCACTTGAGCAAAATTTTCTCTGCTTCAACAAAAGAAAAAACAAATCTAACTGATTTCGCTTGAGTAAAAATATCAAAAATCTAAGTTTCATTCACCTAATCTAATTGAATTCTAAAATTATTTCAAAAATTTTACCCAACATCAATATAAAGTTTTGCAACATTTATATAATAAAAAAATATTGCTATGGTTTTATATTGCTCAGATATAATATGTATTTTCATTGAACTCACAATTTAAAAATAAAATCAAGATTTTCAAACTTCAAAATACATCTCACAAAACCACTTTTGAAAGTGTTTAAACTTCAAACCATTTTCATAAAATAACATATTTTTCATTTTACAAAACAATCATACAAGAGAAATTTGAAACTTGTGACCACCTCACCTTCATATTCATATTTTCTAACATAGAGTTTCATTAAAAGATAAAACTAACACATCTTACTTGTGGTATTCACAAATAGCTCAAACTCATAAAGAAAACATGAATAACCTAACATGCACCATAGAGTCCCGATCAATCATCTGAATACATAACTAGTACTCTAAACTAACAGAGACTAATCTTGGGATCACATACACCACATTCAAAGTATGTTTACTCGGGTAAATAGGAAAAATCAAAATTGATTAAAAAGAAAAAACAGTATAATTAAACTTAGAAAATGTGATGGTCAATTTTGCTTTATTTAAAACCATGAGTCTAAAGATAATGTCTAATTGTTAATCTCATGAAGGATAAGGTTAGAAATTATATAGAAAAGAAAGAAGAGAAGAAAAACTTTTTTTAGAAAATAATGATTATTTTAAAATAAAATATGCATAACTAAATTTTTTTTATTTACATAAATATTTTTACTTTAATAATAATATATTTAAGTGTTATTTTAATCATTCTAAAACATCTTTCTATGTCCAAACACAGTAAAATCTATAGAAGAATAAATACAGAAAATATCAAATAAATATATTTACTATCTTAGAAATATAAAATCCTTTAAAAAATATAGAAAGATTCATAATTATTGTATTTTGGATCTTACTAATTACATTCTTATTTAATAAATATAACTAGTAAATATCACATGAAAAATATATTGGAGATCTAAAAAATTCTCTTAATAAGTGTAAGACCATTTTTTTAAAAGAATCTTTCACTGTTGATTTTTACAACTTAAGTTAGTGAACAAGGTAATAAAAAATAAAAAAATATTAAAAATAAAAACTAAAATATTTTAAAAATAATTAAAATTTATTTTAATATACTAGGTTTAATGCTGTCTTTAAAAAATGATCCACATCATTGTTGATGGACAGAAGATCTTACACAGCATCTAAGCATGCCCCTTGTCTAAATCATGTTTCATCAGTCTCTTGTAATATATCCTTTTGATAGTGTCTGTGACTTGCTACTAGATTAGACACACCTATATTTTTTAAAAGTGACTCCAACCATGATTCACCCACCACTCAATACTTCTGCCTTCTCCAACTTGATAGCTAGCAAATCACTGCTTCCTATGTATTTATTTAATTTATGTTTTTCTAAATATATATAATTATGCTACATATTTCATATTATATTTTGAATTTATGTCAATTAACATTTATATGTATTCAACTTAACTTTTTTACACTTTAATTTTGTAATAAAATATGAATATCAATGTTTTCATTAATAAACACATTTCAGCAAACAATTTTAAATACTTAAAATCAACTTCAGAACTTGATATTAATATCTAGAATTTTCATCCATGTTTTATACTGTCTTTTTATTTCTTTGAACTTTAACATTCTTATTGTGTTGTTATTTACCTCAGTTGTTATTTCATTTTATTTTATTATCACGTCACTTTCTCTTTACCTTTTATGTCTTTCTCCAAATATTTTATAACTCACCTTTATCGAGAAATAAAATAAATATTTTATTTATTTATTTATTTTTATTTGAAGTCAAGTCAATATGTTATAAATATGAATTTATAGAAAAAAAATATTAGGATATTTAGGATGGATTATGAGGTTGGTTTGTTAAATATATAAAGAGAAAGAGAAATTGTGAACGAATTTACACTATAGTGAGAAGTAAATGTTAAGGACATTCTAATTGGAATTATAAACTTAATATATAATACATTTAACCAAAACTATAACTTAATCTTCAAATCTTGCATGACTTTATAAAAATAATATGAAATTTCAAATTATGAATTATAAAAATAAAAAAATATGTTATTATGATTGATAATTTAGATGAATTAATGAAATTGATTAGAAGTAATGATTATATTTGGCTATGAAAAAGAAAACACAATCCATCCTAGCTAGTCTCCTGGTGTGTGCTAGAGGTTTTGGTGATATGGGATTGAGGGAGATTGAGGATGTGTTGTATGTTGGTGTGTTGTGTTGTATGGTGTTGAGAGAGTGTCTGTGTCGTGTTGGGTTGGGTTGGACGGTGAGGGAGGGGAGTAGCGGTAAGCGCGTGAGGGAGAGACATCCTGGGACGACAAATTAACGTGGGAGCAGTAAAAAATCAGGTTAAGATGTCTGACACGTGGGGGTCGTATGGCGGATACTGTCTGGTGATGCGACTGAGAGAGTGAAAGGGCACATGAGGCCCATCCACTTATGGCTCTCATACATTGCTTTTAGGCACTCAGTACACAGTATCAGTATCAGTATCTCAGTATGGCCTCTTCCCCCTCCCATCCAACTCAACTCTCTCTTTCATTCTCTTTCTCATTTTTCCATTTCCCATTTTCCATTCCTCCTCATAAGATCTCTCTCAATCTTAACATTAATTACTTTTTTTGTCTTTTTATGCTGTTACTGTTAGTTAACCCTTCTTCACTTTACCTCTAAATCTTCTCCATCTCATTGCATTGTAATCATTCATGCAACACCTTCTCATTCATTCATGGTTTGAGAAATGGTGAAAAATAAGTAGGTATATGTGTATGATTAGTGGGTTTTGCACAGTGTGTGGCAAAAGAGTACATTAGTACAATGAGGGCAATGTTTAGATGTACGAGTCTGTCACGCTTTGCTCCCTCACTCATGCGTTCTCTCTGCACTGCACTAACTCCTTTTATGACTGCGACAACTCCTCTCTCCCTCCACGACACCCAAAGCTTCTCACTCTCTTTCTTCCCCGATTTGCCCTCCCAACCCATTCCCCCTCCGCCCCACTATCGTCTTTTCCCATACAGACCACCACACATGGAGCGAAGGATGCGCTGCAACCCTCGCAGGGAGGGTGGCGTGTAAAGTGAACTTTTAAGTAACTGGGACCCACTCTTTTTGTTTCCACCTCATCAACGCTCCTCCTTTCTCACCTCCTCCCTTCACCAATCCCTGTCCATCGATCCATCTCCCTTTCATCCCATACACTTCAATTTTTAATTATTTCACTTCCTTCTTCTAAAATTCATATAACTTTTTTTAATTTAATGAACCTAAATATATATTTACCATTTTTAATAATATGTCATCAATTTAACACAGGTTTAAAAAGTATATATTTATATCAACAATTAAATAAATCAGTAATTAGGATGTCAGTTTTAATTAAAGAACTATAAAAAAATAATAATAAATGAAACTCATAAAAAAAGGTTAATATTCATATATTTATTTGTTTATGTTGTAGTTGATATTTTTAAGTTTTTTTTTATAACTTAAAATCTTATTGAAATTTAAAATTTCAAACTTTATATCGCCAGTGAGCATATTTTAAGATTCAAATCTTAGACTTATAATTTTATAATTTTAGAGTAGAAATATCCAGAGAAAAAAACAATTTAGTTTAGCATTTACGGTATTTTTTCTAAAATTTAAAATTATTATTTTTAGTTCTTATAATATTATGAATTTTGGTACTTTTAGAAGAAAAATGAAAGCTTAAAATTACTAACTTGAATCTTTTAGGAGATAGGTGACATTTTATATCGTGATAAAAATTTATTTACAAATATAATACTTTACTGGTATATTATTATTTTTTATTTCACATGGTTCATTAGTAATTTAGTATCATGTTATACTAAAGATAAAAATAATAACATTCAAGTTTTAAAAAGCAAAAAGTTTATAGAATTAAAACTAAAAACACTTATTTCACAGAAATTAAAAAATATTTTAACTTATTTTTAATTAAAATTCACTTTAAATTATAAAATTAGGAAAAAATCTTAAATAAAAATAAATTTACTAAAATTGTAGTTTTAATAAATTTTAAAAGAGAATGCATTTGTAACAAGAGTCTATTGGTTACTTCTTCATTTGTCTTTTCTTCTTTTGTTCATTCATAAATTGAATGGCTCATGCTTTATTTAGAATGGAAGCGAATTTGAGTTAAAAATGTTAGGAATTTGTGAGAAAAGTGTAGTTATTTGAGTTGAGATAAATAGAATGAGAAATGAGAAAGAAAAAAATTATGAAAGTTTACTAGTAATAGTGTTATTGGATTTTTTTTTAATTGATAAAAAAATAAAATTATAGATTTCACCTTAAATTTACAAATAATTAAAAAAATATGATTTATTAATTTATATATTTTACTTTATTTATAATTAAAATATTATTTTTTCTAATGACTAATTTTAGACAAAATATAAAATATGTAAAATTGTTGGAACACAACAAATTACCATAATTTTTTTTATTTTAATTAAAAATAAAATTTTAATATTTGTAATATGAAATATGTGTGTGAAAATTTAGAAATACAATAAATCTCAAAAGGTTAAAGCAAAATATCCATAAAGTATGTGTAAGGAATATTAAAATGCAAAGAATAGAAAAAAAAATTCAAAATAATCTTTCAAAAAATAATAAAAATTATATAATCAAATATATCAGTTAACAGAAAATAGGAGTGATATGATATTTTCAATATATAATTTTTTAAATAAAAATAAATAATATTTAAAAATTTATAATTACAATAAAATTAATTAAATTTTTTTTATTCAATTTAAATAATAATATTTTTTATATTTATTTTCTTATAATTAATATTATTATTTTTTATTATTTATTTTTATTAATAATATTATTAAATATTTTATTATATATGTTTCAACTTTGAATATGGTTGTCTAACTTTGAATATGTTTCATATATGATTCATTTCATTTAAGTAGAAAGAATAAAACACCATGCTACTATGAATTTTTTATGTTTTTACTTAGATGGTGTGATAAAAAGGTAAAAAAAGAAGTGAAAAAAGGTAAAAATAAGCTGAAAGTAAAATTATTCAGATTAAATGAAAGAAAATAAATATAAAATAATTTAGTTTATTATTAATCATTTTATTTATTATTATTATTATAATAGAAAAATATTCATAATAGGATATAATAATATATAATTAATTATATATAAAAATAATACTTTAAAATAATTTTTAATAATATTAAATTAAAAAAATCGAAGAATCATATGCAAAGCCTCTCTATTCTCTAATATACATATTAGTAACAGTGAAATTGGAGATGCAAATAGAGAACACCTTAATTTACCAATTTTGTGGACTAAATTACCTTCAGTGTTAATTGTTATTCATGATACTATATATCAAATGTCTCTATAACTCTATCTTATGTTAGTAAATAAAAAGGATAAATATTCTTTTTAATAAGTTTATGTATGAATATAATACTACCTTGTGTTTAGATGAAAAAATTTAAATTCCAGAAAATTTAAATTTCCTATATTTTAAAAATGATTTGTTTAGATAAATTTATTTAAACTTCTTGAATTTTAAATTTTCAGGTTTAGTCTGTATATTATAATTTAATTTATTGTATATATATAATTATAATAATAAATTGTTACATAAAACTAAATTTAATAAAAAAATATTTTTCTATTAAATATTTGAATTATATATAATTAAAAATATTCATGTTAACATTTTTCAGATAATTAAATAATTTATTTTTAATATATTTTAAAAAAATATGTTTTATTGATTTTAACTTAAATAAAGTAAATATAAAATAATTAATTCCATATAAAATTTTGTATGTATAATTTATGTGAATATAGTTTTAAAAAGTATAAATTTTAGAAAAATTAAAGGATAAGCTCGTTTATGTTTTAATTACTGTTTCAATTTTAATTTTGGTATAAATAATAAAGTCAGTCAATGAAAAGGAAGACTTGATTAATTAATGAAATCATTTTTGACCATCCATGTTTAATTTCAAAAATTTACAGTGGCAATGGAAATTTCTGCACAATCTTACAAATATAATGATGTAATCAAGATCTTTAGGCCTAGCAAATACTATCACGTCTACATTTTTTTTTTAAATTATAAAAAACTTATTTTTTATCTTGTTGAATTTATTATAATTTTTTTATGTTTACAATATAATATATTTTAACATAATAGTTTATTAATTTTTAATAGTTATTTTAGTAAAATAGTACAAACTATTTCTCATTAGTCACACATAATGAAAAATATTATTACATATTGATAGTTCTTGAAATAGAAAACTATTTACAAAAAAGAAAATTAATTTTGGCAGCTGTCCAATCGAGTAAGTTGACGACCATCCTCTCTAATTCTTTCATTCATATAAAGTTGTACTTTGGGAAACACTGATATCTCCATTTTGATATTTTGGTATGTCGGCAATATTTTTCACTGTGTGCCTAACAACTAAAATTATAATTTAATTACGCATATCATACATTAAATAATTTATAAAATATGATTAAGAAAATATTAGGCTACTTAAATCTATTTTAGTCATTTGTAACGTAGGATTCCAATATAATTGATATAAATAAATAAATATATTAAGGTAAAAAGTAATGAATATTTTATTATTGTTATATTTTCTCTCCGTGTTATTAATACTTGACTTGAGCATAAGAGGAAGTATAATTGCAGGTATTCCTATTGAGATCGAAAATCAAAAACCAAAGACAAAGCACATTGAACATAGCGATTTATCCCGTTCTGCATGAATATTTTGACATCACTGTAGGATTGGAAAAGACCTTACGAAGAAGGCACATGGTTAATGCACAAAATATGATGAACAACGACAAACACATTCACGAGGGGGCCTTGAACAACCATGTTGACCAAATGAGCACTAATGATGGAACTGTAAAAGAAACTCGAGATGCTAAAAAGAAAGAACATTACGGAGATAAACACACTAAGGACTAAGAAGACCTAGATAAGGCATAATCTTGAGTGAAGTAGAATTGTGCACGTTCGCATGAAACAAAAGTATCAAGACTGAATGGGGGTTATAACTAGAATAATCCACCAAAGATGCAAGAGGTCGATAACTCTCAAATACGAGGACACCTCAAACCTTGACGAACACATTGATGCCTATGTCATACAAGTTATTTTATATACATCTGATGATGTGATTCTTTGTAGATTATTCTCAACCCCGTTGAAAGGGGGTCACCCTTAAGTGGTTTACACATCTTCCATCATATTTGATCGATTGCTTCAATATCCTAGTTATCAAGTTTGGGACGCGGTTCGTCACTAGCAAACCACACCATCTTATGTTGATCACGATAGTCAACATAAGGCAAGAGAATACGAAGTCATTACCTACATCATGGACCGATTTGGGCAAGTCACCCTCAATATTATCTATCTCAGTCCCGAGGGGGGCATGCACCACTTTGTCACTACACTGAAGTTATGGCCCTTTCCGGATAACTTATGTAAGAAACCAACAACAAACCTAGACGAGCTG
The DNA here is from genome assembly GCF_000499845.2 of Phaseolus vulgaris. Classification (NCBI taxonomy): domain Eukaryota; kingdom Viridiplantae; phylum Streptophyta; class Magnoliopsida; order Fabales; family Fabaceae; genus Phaseolus; species Phaseolus vulgaris. Next base: position 39,558,279 of record NC_023750.2, read on the forward strand.
CGATAACGAGCCACTAAGTTCATGCAGCTTGAAGAATTGAAAGAGTTTAATAGCAAGGTAAGGAGCTTGGATGACACTGTCAAATAGAGAGTGCACCGTAAAGAGCTGAATAAGCCATCTCCACCACCGAAAAGACTAAGGGGACCCCCCCAAGTACAACGCTTTGCAAAGTACACAACTTTAAATGTTGTTTGAGAAAAAAATCTTAGAGGTGGCCATGAGTGTTAACTTAATCTACACACTTCGAAAAACCCATAACCCTCCCAACACTGATCACACCAAAGCATTGTCGCTATCATCACAACTATAGACATATAACAAAAGAGTGTATTGCCCTTAAAGACAAGATAGAGAAACTAGTACAAGCATGACACCTATGTCATTTTGTTAAAGAGGAATAAGAAAGAAGAGAACCTACCATGGAATGAACTGAGAACAGGTAGGCTACGAGAGAATATTCAAACGACAGGATGGTGATCATGACCACTGTCGAGAAAGACCGCTAAGAGAGGTTATCAACACCCTTTCAAATGGGTTCACAAGGGGAGGTAGCACGAGCTCATCAAGAAAAGGGCATTTGTGAGCAATTCGATCAGTCAATGCCATTGCAAGGATAAAAAGGAACATGCCAACAATACAATTGAGCTAACTAATTTTTCCATCATGATTACCCAATGGTCATTACAATTGAGCTAGCTATTTTTTCCATCATGAAGACCTTAGTGGGCCAAGGTAGCTCAATCGATATTTTGTACTGGAAGAAGTTTAAAAGATTGGGATTGTTAGAGGATGCCATAAACTCGTACAACGAACAATAAGTCAACTTCTCGGGGGAGCATAACCTAGGATACATCGATCTGTGCATGAAATTTGACGAAGGGAGTAGACGAGTCAAGACTATTAAGGTTTGGTACATCATTGTTGACACTAATACTTCCTACAATGTTCTCCTAGACACCTATCACTCAATAAGTTGAGAGGGGGGGAGGGGGAATTGTATTCACTCCACATCTAGCCATGACGTTTCCTTTTGAGCACGAAGACATTGAGATGGTGCATACCAAAAAATTACAAAAGAATGTTACGAAGCCAGTTTAAGGGTGATCCCCAAAGCACCAAGTCAAGATCGAAAACCTCCTAGAACCAATAAGATGGTCCCCATGACTGACCTTGATCCCTAGTTTAGTAACAAAGCAAGAATGGAGTCGAGGGAGGAGAGCATCCTTTTGCAGATTGGGTCCAAGGACTAGAACAAAAGTCTCGAGAAAAACCTAACATGAGCACGTGAAAATTTTGGACAAATGTATTGACCCAAAATAAGGACTTTTTCATGTGGACGACTGCTGACATGTCAGGAACAAACCCCAAGTGATATCCCACAAGCTATCAGTTTACAGAGATACGAAACAAGTGGCACAAAATAAGACGAGGCTAGGGGAAGAAAGAAGAGTTGCGACCGAGCAAGAGTTCAAGAAGTTTCAAGAGGCCGACATTATCCAGAGGTCCAATATACCTAGCTAGCAAACATTGTTCTGGAAAAGAAAAAACACTGAGAAGTGGTGGATGTTCATTGACTATATTGACCTCAAGAAGGCATGTCTGAAGGATATTTACCCACTCCCTGGTATAGATAGACTCGCATAGGGGGCATCTGAGCACCAATTACTGAGTTTCATCGACACTTATTCATGTTACAACCAAATTCCAATGTACCTCGAAGATAGGGAGAATACATCTTTTTTAACTGAGACAACAAACTTCTCTAATGAAGTGATGCCCTTCAGCCTTAAAAGCATTGAAGTCATATAGTAGAGACTAATTGACCAAATATTATAAAACAAGAGTGGGAGAAATATGAAAGTATATGTTGATGAAGTAAAATTCGATATTGCGAAACGACACACAACTGACTTGACGAAGGTCTTTGATCAAGTTCGCAAGTATGACATGAGGTTGAATCCAGAAAAATGTATGTTTGTCATTGAAAGGAAGCAAGTCCATGGGGTTCATGCTTACACACCGAGGAATCGAGACAAACCTAGATAAATTGCACGCGTTGGTGACTATGTAGAGCCCCCAAAATCTTAAGAAAGTGTAGAGACTTGTCAATCGACTCACATTATTTTCTAGATTCCTACTGAGGTTGGTCAACAAGATAAACCAATTATTTATGAGGAAGATAAATTTTTTTTGCTTGGAGCGACGCATGCAGAGAGTCGGTCTTGGCCATTAAGGTCTCAATCTCATCACCACCAATTCTCAACAATCTAACACCAAGACACCGATTACTGGTATACCTATTGGTATCATAAAAAGCGATGAATGCAACCATTGTGTAGGGGATGACTGACTAGAAGTCGATATAAATAATTTTATGGCTAAACAAGAAGCAGGAACGTAAAGTCATGACATATTGACAACTAAGAAAGTGTCACGAATCTTAATGATCAACCAATATTTGTATAAAAGGGATACTCCACACCTTTGCTAAGGTGCGTAATAAAATACAAGGCTAAGTATATTATGAATGGGTTACATAACCGGATATGCGGCCTACACTCGGCACAAATGACCATGGCGGCAAGAGTATTAATGGTGAGGTACTACAGGTTGACCTTGCGAAATGACTATGATAAATTCGTTAAAAAATATAAAAATTGTCAAGAAAATAACTATACATGATGCATCCCTTCCAGACAATCACAAACATTGTCGAAGTCTTAATTTTTCAACGAGAACAATTTTCTAACCGTGACATTAAAATAACTGTAGTTAAAATAGTGTTTTAGAATAGTCACTCAATCAAAATTATTTATAAAATATAAATTACTATTGCATTAGTAAACAACACAACGAGTTGAAGTAGGAGGTTTGTGCACCTAGATCCAACTAATTAAACTTTGTGAACAAAGAAGCTTAAGCATTTTGTTGAACGTTTTTAATTACTTAAATCAAATCAACTTTAAGCATAGGGTTTTTTCTTAATCCAAAAAAGTAAGTGTGATGTCCCCTTCAGGAGCATATATTGAGCATTATGATTAATCAATTAAGTGACGTGAGACTACACAATTAGGCTAATCAAATTATGCCCTGCTATTGTCGTTACCGGCAACAAGACACCTAGCTTCTAGGAAACCTTCTTTATAGGATTATATCATTAGTGGAAAGTATAGTTCATTTTATTAGATCCAGTTAATTGAATATGATTTTCTCTGTATTGGAACCGTACTTGACAATGCCAAATCCCTAGTTTAAGGTATTTGTCCCGGATCTTTCTTCGATGCCGGTTGGTGGCTGATGAGAAACAGTTGTGCCTTTGAGAGGACAATAGTAAATTGTTTACAAACTTAAAGTCATTACTGTGAAACTAGCCCTTGCAAATGTTAAGTTTTGGAGTTAAATGTTTGTAACCTAGTGGAATTGAATCTTGTGCCAAACATAGAAATCTACTAAGAAGCTTCCTTTAGATTTTATGTGTATATTTTAGGGGACATGACATTAGGTTGTAAAAAATGCCATAGTTTCGATGATTTTCACTTAAGTTGCTTTAGAACTTGACGGAAACGCATGCTTATATGTTAAATCAATAAAAAATTGCTCAATAATATACAAATTAACGTAGAATGTCAAACTCTGTTCTTCTTGAAATTTAGCTGATCAAATGAACATATGAAGAAGACATAGCCAATGTTTTTTTGGTTTTGTAACTTAACGGCGCATACAATAAGTTAAGAATTAGAGAGAATGCAATAATAAAATTATTAAATAAAAATTAATTTTAAAAATAAAAAATATTTAGTTACTATATTAACTAAATTAAAAATTATTTTATATATTAAAAAAATTATTAATTTATAAATTAATTTCTATTATTGATAAATAGTTTCTAAATTAGTATTTAATTAACTACCAATATTTTATTCAGATTTTGAAAGAAAAATCTTTATAAGTAATTAAATATTAATTTAAAAATTATTTATTAATAATAGAAACTAATTTTTAAAATAAATTTTATTTTATTTTTAAAATAATTTATAATTTAATTATTATAGTAATTAATTATGTTTAGTTTTAAAATTATTTTTTATTTAATAACTTTTTTATAATGATAATTTTTTTTAATATATTTATTCCTTGTTCATTGTTATATTTTGATTATTTTATTTTGATTATTGATATGTTATCAATAGTAATAATAATAAAAGATTATTTCCATGCTGTACATATTTTATTTTTTAAAATATTTTGATATAATTATTAAATTCTTTTAAAATAAAAGTACTTATATAACTATCTGCAACTATGTAACTTCTTTTCTTGAAGTTTTATTTACATAAATTATTCTGTTTTATTATTTTATATTTTTAAGATTTCTTCTTAAAATAATACAATAATTATTTTATCATTTTATTTTAATGCAATAAAAGTATAACAATGCATTAAAAATGCAAGTAGCGCGCCGACATCTCTTTTTCCATTATAATTATAAGCTTATACTTTATCTGTCCAAGTTGTATTCTTAATATAAACATTATTACATATAATAGCAAATTTGTAATTACAGAGTAATAGAATTTTTTTTATACATTTGCGACCCACGTCTTTAATACCACGTTTTTTTTCCATTTAGTTTTATAATTCAAAACTATTTTTTTTATCTCTTTTCTTATGACAATAAATAAAAATTTATTACGGAGTATTTTAAATACAAATGTTTAAAATAAAAAATGCATAATCCTTAAAATATATATGAGACATTAATATACAGCAGTAATGTACAATGTGTTTGGATTAAACAAATGTATTATTCAGGCAAAATGTAAATTTGTATTGTTGTTGTTTGGATTTATGAATTTTTGCTGATTTGAGAGATGAAAACTAAGACGACAAGGGAATGTTGGTTACTACTATTGTGAAATTGAAATTTTATTTATTTCCTTTTTCGAAATTTCTTTGACGAAATAAATAATGATACTCCATGGATGGGCATTATATCTAAGTACTTGATTGATTACAACTACACTCCTCTAAACCATACAACTATTACTGATTTTGTTTATGATTAATTTTTAAAATTTTATCAACTATTTTTACATTTTTTCAATCACAATATTTAAATTTAAGCCCTTAGTTCAAGTCACTAAACTCAATTATTAATTTTAAAAGTATTTATATATATTTAATGTCGAAAAATAAATAAATTTTTAAAGATTATTTCCATTACATAAATTAAATACTTTCTATTTTATCATTTTTAAATTTAATTCATACTCATTCTTATTAAAATACAAGTCAGATATTTTTGTAATTTATTATATTATACAACTAATTTTAATTCTTTTACGTCATGTCATATCAATCATGTCTGCTATAAAAAAAGTTACTCACTTTTACCCATTTTTTTATTTTCTTTTAATTTAAGTAATCTCATTTTTCAACTTTTTCTTTTCTTTTCTATTTTCCTTTTCACTTTTAATTAATCATGCAAAGTAATAGAATCTCCGAAAATACCAAATTAATAAGAAAACGGACCAACATCTATTTTATATGCAAAATTGCTCATGCTCTTTGAATTTTTGTTGTACTTACGTGAGTATAAGCTTGATCAATACCATCAACCTAAGTTTTATTTTTAATAGTTTTACCTCCTCCTATTCAATTCAAAACAAAATATGGTATAAAAAATGTGTGGATTCCGTATTTATGGATTGCGCGAACTGGCCAGTGACCCACTAAAAAAAAGCAAGTTGTATTGTATCTTAATTGAATTATTGATATTTGATTATGTTTGAAATTGAAGAATATTGATGTTTGATGTTTTATATCAGTAGCAAACATAAGTTCAACTTTGTATTCAATTATAATCAATTTATATTCATTTTTTTTATAATTATTGAATTTTTATATTCATTTTGTTAGTAGCAATGTAAAAAGTAGCAAATATTTTGATCGAACTCCTTTTTATTCAATTTTTTTTATAATTATTGAATTTGTATATTCACTTTTTTAGTGGCATAAAGTAGCAAACATTTTTATTGAATTTCTAAAAAAAAGAACCTTACACGGGTTAACCCTTATGCGGGTGGGGCAGAGAATTCAACATGTGTTTATTACCCGGGGCGAGCCTATGTGGGGCGGGTTATTGCACATTGCCATCCCTAGCCTTGAGTTGTTTCACTTTTGCAACTATGTATTTATTGTGGTGTATTTGGAACACATAACAGATTGAAGCGTAGTGCTTCCTTGGTTTTGGTTGCCACAACTGCAAACTACTAGGGAAACTAAGTTCTCTAGACAACTTGTGGTTTTTGTCTTCTTTTCTTAGTTTTTGCATCATTTTGTGATGTTTTGGACTTCTAGTTAGATTTTTTTGTTTAAGTCATTTTATCACATGCTGCGTAACATGTATATAGGTTTTTGAGATGATATGTTGCTGAGTTGTAATGAGTTCTGATTTAGAGGCTTCTAGCTATTTTTGTGTATATGGATTTCCTTAATTATTCAATTTTATTTAATGTAATTAGTTCATTGCAGATAAAAAAATAATGCTTAAAAATCTTTGTATTGTAAATATTGATTTTTGAAGTTTTCAAGAGGTTAAATATATTTATTTTTTAATTCAATATTAAGTATTAAAAATATCTATAAGATAAAAGTTTAAAGCCTGAATAAAAAGTTGAAAACTGATCAAAAGGTGAAACTTCCTTCGTCACAAAATTTTTTCATATCGGTTCAATACACTAAGCAAAATTATTTTAATCCAGAACTCACTATCAAGTCTGACCAAAATCAACCGACAAAAAAAATCAATAAAAATAAATATTATTATCCAATTTTAAAAACTAGTCATATTCAAGAGTTGAATTTGTGTGTATTTATATATATTTATTTATTTATTGATGAGATTAACAGCTCACTCGCACTTAATCAATTACTTTGATATTCAACGTTATAAATTTAATAATTAGTTTGTCAGGAATTTTATTTTAAAAATTACATGATGTAATTTGTGTAGGATTACGTATTAGTTTTTGACCTGCTATAATTTTATTTATTTTGTATTAAATTAAAGTAGTTGCTGTCTCTCATTTATTTTCTTTTACAAAGTTTGTGATTTATGTATGAAAAGCAGTTTTGAATATAAAAAGGGTATAGAACGGATAATAAAGGAAGATACACGTACCATCTTTTAACTAAAATAAAATATCCAATCTAATCTAAAATCACTTTAATTGGATCATGTTAGACTGAATTTAATACTGTATCTAAACCTAACAAAGAGTACTCCTAAACTAAGCCCATTTAACAAGAAAAAGTACTTTTAGAGAATCTATTTTATCGTTTGGAAGATTAAAATCCAAGATTTTTATAAGGATAATTAAGTGTTGTCGCTTAAACTAAATAATACTATTAGGAATATTATAAATACTTTAAACTAAGTTATGCCCAGTCTAATCGGTAATTAGTTGAAGTGGTACATATTCAATTCATTTTAATTAAAGTTTAATTAAAGTTTGAGATATAAGCCTTTTTATTACTATAGTGAATGTTCCTAGATGATTAGAGTTTGGAATGATTAAAGAGATTTTATATGATAAACAAAAGGCATTATGTTATGATCTTTTTAGGAATAAGAACCCCGACCCATTAAGGGAATAAGATCTAGAGCTATCTTAGTGAGAAGGAAGGAATGCACTGTGCCTCATATTGTGGCAACAAAATTCCAAACTTTTTTTGCTCAATGATGTCATTGTCCAATAATAAAATATGCAACACAACCCTAAACCAATCAATAGTTACAAGGATACAATGGAATTAATTAGTGTAGAGAAAACTCAAATGGGTTACCTTAATCTTTGAAAATGAATGTTTAATTAATAAGTTGGTGGAATTGGCCTTGAAGAAGACCTAACCCCACTTGGATATAAACAACACATCTCATATATAATCTCATAATATTATTGGATTCGGGAAGCCATTTTCTGATCTCTGATGAATCGGCTTTTTAGGGTTGGGGAGGACGACAAACATAATTCATATCTATCCTTTTCTCCATATGCACAATTTTTTAATAAGAAAAAAATGGGTCTAAGAATGGAGAATATGTTCAACAATGGACATGCTGTGCTATGATAAACTTTGCTTTTTAAGGGTTTTGCACTAATGAGTTGATCATGGATCTCAGTTCCTATGCATGCCACTTTCTTTTTGACCTACATATTAAAAAAAACTTGTGATATGGAAAGCACAAATCACATGAGGCTATATTCTTTTCAAATATCATTATTTCTAAAAGATTTCAATCATTGTTTTTACTTTTGTAAAAGCTAGGAAGTGTTTCTGTCGGCTCTAGATATCACTCACAAGCTTTTCAAGTTTTTTGAGGGTAAAAACAACAATATTAACCTTTTCTAAGCTTTAACACATAACAAATATCGGTTTTCGTGTGTAAGAAATTAAGCATGGGTGTGTTGTGATGTTCAGCCGTTTCCCCCACTAAAACTGAAGAAAAAAATTAAAAAAAAAAAACTAGGGATCTTACTTTAGAAGAGAACCATGTTTGAATGAGAGTGCTTTAGGCATGGAGCATAACCAAAGTGCAACCAACACATAAAAAAAAATAGAAGCATTAACTATCGATCAGAGCTCGTAATATTCTTGTTTACTTTCCAAAGATTTGATTCGAGAAGCAAAATGAAGTATTTTAACCTTTAAATTACACCTTGCCTGCTTAATATTCACCACACCAGTCACACATGATATATCATATCACAACAAATATTGCTTTTTTTTAATGCTTATTCTTTCAGTTAAGTTAATGCCAAACAACTCAGTCCCAGTTATTATATCTTCCCAAACACGGCACACACAGCCTAGCAACTTGGTACTTTCTATCATCTAATTTAATCAATAAATTTCATATTTTATTTTAATACAAACATATGTTATATATATAGCCTTTTCAGATAATGCAATGTTAAATCATTTTATTGTGAAATAATTAACATATAAGCTAAGATATGAATGTCTCTCACAAGGGATAGAAGGAACAATTTAAGATAATTACGGAAGATATGATTGGTAAGACAAGAATCATATCCTCATAATGGAACACTTTAATATGACCTAAGGGATTTTCTTGTTAAGCTGTCCACTAATGTAATAATTAATATGGATTATTTACATTCACACACACAAACATATATTTATTTATTTTAAACATTCTATGTTATATGTATGTTGATAAGTTGATGTAATATAAAAGGTGACGATTTTAGTGTCATTTACAAAATAAAATCGAGATAAAATATGTTACTTTTAATTTGATAGTAACTTTAGCCGATATAAAATAGTTAGAGTTCAAATTAATATACATAATTTTTAGAATATGATGCTATTATGAAAAATTTCTTCATTTGAAATAAATTGTTTTTCGATAAAATTAATATGGTTGAATCCAAGCATCATATTAGTAATATTCATTAAACCCTTTATATCTCCAAAAGAAAACATGTTGCAATGATCCAAATCTAAAAACCTTATAAATCCTCAACAAACAATATTTCTAGATAAATGAATAAGAAATAAAATCTACAAATATATGGTTGATCATACATATATGTTGATGATACATAAGGGACTTAATTGAGTAGAAAACTTCAAATCAAAGTGTTAACAAAATTCAAATTATTAGCAATCAAAGTTTCTATTATTGTTAAATAGTTTCTAAATTGGTATCTAATTAGCAACCAAGGTTTTAACTACCAATTATTTAGTTTCTAAATTTGGTCTCTAAAACCTTGGTTGCTAATTAGATACCAATTTAGAAACTACTTAACAATAATAGAAACTAATTTAGAAACCAATTTTCTTTTTAGTTTATAAAATGGTTTCTAATTTAGTTACTATTGCAACTAATTATTGTGGTATCTAAAAATTGGTTTCTATTTCATGATTTTCTTGTAGTGATCATATTAGTAATATTCATTAAACCCTTTATATCTCCAAAAGAAAACATGTTGCAATGATCCAAATCTAAAAGCCTTATAAATCCTCAACAAACACTACAAGAAAATCATGAAATAGAAACCAATTTTTAGAGACCAAAATAATTAGTTGCAATAGTAACTAAATTAGAGACCATTTTATAAACTAAAAAAAGAATTGGTTTCTAAATTAGTTTCTATTATGATTAAATAGTTTCTAAATTAGTTTCTATTATGATTAAATAGTTTCTAAATTAGTATCTAATTAGCAACCAAGGTTTTAGAGACCAAATTTAGAAACTAAATAATTGGTAGTTAAAACCTTGGTTGCTAATTAAATACCAATTTAGAAACTATTTAACAATAATAGAAACTAAGTTAGAAACTAATTTTTTTTTTAGTTTATAAAATGGTCTCTAATTTAGTTACTATTGCAACTAAATATTTTGATCTCTAAAAATTGGTTTCTATTTCATGATTTTCTTGTAGTGAAACAATATTTCTAGATAAATGAATAAGAAATAAAATCTACAAATATATGATTGATGATACATAAGGGACTTAATTGACTAGAAAAAAATTCAAATCAAATAACGAAATTCAAATGAGTATAAAATATTAGAACTAAACTAAAGTTGAATAAGAGCCTTAAAAATGAAAATAGTTGAGGAGTATTCAGTAGTAATCTAAGAGAGACATGAAGGTCAATGCAGAGGAATTGCGAACAAAAAAGAAAAATAAACAAAAAGGCTTTTCATTAACACGCAAAGATAAAAATCTAACACAATACAAGTTTTTATGTTATATGTATATGTAACAAAGACTGCATACAAGTGATGTCATTATAGTATAAAATAAACTTTTTTTCACAGGTTTTTAGGTTCAAATTATGTTACATAAAATATCATTATCTTCAAATTATGTTACATTAAATTTTTGGGTTGAAAGTGGTATCTTGACTTTCTTATGTAACATAAAATATCATTATCTTCAAATTATGTTACATTAAATTTTTGGGTTGAAAGTGGTATCTTGACTTTCTTATATGAAATGTTCATGGCTCATTGGTGCAGAATCTCCTCGGTGTTGTCATAAAGACAAACTCTTAAGTGGATCCTTTGTCACTTGAAGGGTACTTGGAAGAGTCTTGGTTTATGGTGTAGCTAGACGATCTATCAAAGAAGTTTCGATAAAAAGGTTTGTTGACTCAAACTTTGTTAGGTGTCTGAACATAATAAAATCTCTCACTGGCCGTGTTTAATACTCATGGTACTGGCATCAGTTGGAAGACTAGTCTTCGAAAGGTAGTGACTCTGTTAACCACTGAGGCAGAGTATATTGCCATGATAGAAGTAGTGAAAGAAGCCTTGTGGCTTAAAGGTTTAGGTGAGGAGCTAAGAGTGGAGGACCAAGTTGTAATAGTTTACTGTGACAATATTAGTGTTATATAGCTTTTGAAGAACCAAGTCTATCGTGAGAGAACAAAGCACATTAATATGAATTTGAATTTTGTGAGACAATAGATTGCACGAGGATATATGAAGGTGGCGAAGGTCTCAATAGAACATAATCTTTTTTATAAGATCACGAAGGTTTTGCTTGATAACAATTTCTTTCATTGTTTGGATTTAATTCAATTGATAGGTGATTAAGATTGTAATGTGCTTAGAGAAAGAGAGTGTTGTATTGCTTAAAAAATTTCTACTGAACCAATGGAGATTTGTGAAGATTGGTTCAGAAAAAATCTATGTTCAAAAGTTCCTAAACTGTCTAAAAGGTAGTAGATTGTCTAACGACTTTAAACTGTTTAGTGGTGAAAGACTGTCTAGTGGATCAAAACCGTCAATCTGAACCAAAACTTTTGTTTAGACCATCTACCTCTACTGTATAACTTTCAAGCATCAGTTGACATTTTACGCTCCCAAACCGAATCACTATGCACATGACTCATATATGTTTTAACACATCTTCTGCTGGGAGTTAGTTAGACAATTTTGTTTGTTTATACAAGACCTTTACTGAACAATATTTTTTTCTAACTTTGAGTTTAAAGTTCACTTGTAAGACTTGAGAGAAACTTTGTGTTGTAATCATGGATTGTAGTCATAGTGAATTTCTAACCATGGACATAGACTGAGTTTCAGTCAAACCACTTTAAATTTTCTCTGTGTGATTTCGTTTACTCTGTTCTTGTTTACTTTCTAAGATTGTATTGTTTTCTCTATTATTTTATTGCACTTTTGTAGGGTAGATAGTTTAATAAATTGTGGGTTTTCATTACAAACTGATGCAATGAGCATGGATCGAAGAAAGTCTATCATCATTACTTTCGCAAAGTATAAGATTGAGAATTTCACTGGCTTAAATGATTTTGGGCTATGACTTTTGAGATGCATGCTCTTCTGTCCAGGGCCTCCTTGAAATTTTGGAAGGTTCTAAGCTTGACATAATCATGATTGAAAAAGACATGATTGCGGTGTAGGAGAAGAATCATAGTGCAATTGTTATGGGCCTTGGTCGTGCTAAGGCAAATGCGATGTTGATTTTCTTTTTTATATATTGCTCTTCAAGCTTTTTACTACTCAATATGGATCAAACTCACACTTGGAATCCTAACAATCACCTCCTTCAAGTGCAAGTTTCTTCCACATGGTACTTCAGCACAAGAAACAGTGGTTGCCCACTTGTACCGATGTTTTTATCACAATAGGACACACTTAACCGATATCCCTTGTTTAGTAGAGTTTCGATACAAATAAATCTAACATACATGATTCAACCACTCACATGTTCAATTCATGTTCACCACACCAGTTGATGGATTTTTCTATGGGGAAACGCTGGAGAGATTCGACACCAATGGGACATGAGCATTTCATATCAAGACACCACTTTCAATGCAAAACCTTAAGGCAAATGGTATGTGAGTCTTAATTATTATATATTTCTCTTTTAACTCATTACTACTCAATGTGGGAACAAACCCACACTTGGAATCCTAGTAGGATCTTATTTAGTTTTTCTTCAAATTTCATCTCAGTTTTCTACAAGACATCATGACTGTAAGACTATCAAATGCTCCTTCGTGATGGTGCAACAAAAGTAATCATAAAGCCCCAACCACTACCAACATCACCCACATATCTTGAGTGACTTGTCTTCCTATGGTCGTCACTTGTATATTATCACAACCATAGGAAATAAATGAGACAAAAATGACCTGCCCAACTAAAGAATCCTGCAATATAATTAAGTATGTCTCTAACTACTTGACATACGAATGATGTGGAACTGAGAGTGTTATTATGTATATTTATATCTATGATTTTAAGAGTACCGATCATTTCAAAATTGTACTCTTTTATCCTACAATAAATATAAGAAAATGGTATTAAAAAAACTATATATATATATATATATATATATATATAAAACGTTAACAAATTTATTAAACAAGTTAATACAAATATAATGTTGAAAGAATGTTCAACTACTCAAATATCTAGTATGAAATTCATCTTTATTTCTTCAACTTCAACAAAAGATGAATGATAATAAAAATATGACATTGAAGTGTAAGTTTCAAATAATTCATAAACTAAATAATATTTAAATTCATGTCTTGTGAAAACAAGAATCAATATAAATTATGATTATAATTTTATTACAGTCTTGATGAAGTCTTTCATAAAGAATATGTTACACTTTCTTAGTCATTATAAAATTATATGAGAAAGATATCTACATGTTATGCCTGAATAGAAAGAAATTAAAAATTACAAAACAGTTAAATGTAAAGAACAAACATCAGTTTAAAAAAAAAAGTGTGAAATATGTAACTAGAAAAGCAGTATACAAAAAGAAAAAGCTCTTCATGTATTTATTCTCTCACAGTCCCTAGTTTTGGTTTTTTATATCTGTAGTTTGTGTTTGAAACTTTATGTGGAAATAAAATCACTATCATATTAACAAGGACGAGGTTTCCTGCGAATTTCCTGCACAATTATAAAGCTTTTTTAATATAACTACACAACATGGAGCACTTGTCATTATTTGATGATTAATTATAATTAGAGGATTTGGTCAAGATGGGATCTTTGTTAAACTTTAATAAAATAAAAAAATTCAAAAGGAAAGAGTCAATGAATGGTAAATTAAGATTATCTAGGGTTTATTCTTCCATAAGACTAACTACTTGGACTGAAATTCCAAACCAAAATTAAAAAATATTTGGGAAAAATTATAGCTAGTGTGGGAGACATGTGTGAACGACCCTTCAGTGAAGTTGAAATGAACAGAAAGAAGCCAAGTTGCTCCAAGAATCTTGAATCTTATTTAATGTTTCAAGATAGACTTTAATCAGCAGAATTTTCCAGTGAAGAAAAATAAAGGTTCCAAATAAATTTATTGATATATTCTCTCTGTTTTTTTTTTAAATGCACATGTTGGTAAAATATAATTTTGATTTTCTTAAAAGTACTTTTAAAATTGTGATCTATGAACATAGTAGCATCTTTATTTTTTAAAAATACGAATATGCCGGTCAACATAGTAGTTGATATGTCGTTAATTTTTTTTAAAGTATATATTAATAATTAAATCGTACTTTAGTTTATTAAAATATTTTAAAGGTGTAACTTGTTAAAACCTTCACCTTTAATAACAAGTTATCAGTTTATTTATTAGCTTGAAACTGTTTCTCAAATAGACCACCGTTTAATTCAAACACTAAATGACATGGTATCAAATTTTATTTTACATGCATATAATATGTTATTGAAAACATAACTAATATTTATTAGTAAACTAATTATATACACGAGTATCAAAATTCTATGTCAAGTATTCAATTGTTAAAAGGTATCATTTCTACGATTTTATTGAAGGTATAAATTTATTTAAGGAAAATGTATCTTGAGTTCCTATATTTTTACAAACTTGTTTTTATAGCCTCTATTCTTCAAATCAATGAATTAGTTCCCAAAACATCTGAAAAGAAGTTTATTATTGTTAAATATTAAATTCAAATCATAAAAATATAATTTTCATATTTGTTCAAATGTTTAAGGACTAATTTATTTATTTAAAAGAATATAAACTAAAATTAAGTTTGATGAAAAATATATGAATTATAAAAATATTTTTGCATTTATTTATCAAAATACTTACACTAACTTGAACAATATTTTGTTTTAAAAAAAATCCAATATTTGAATGGTAACGCCAATAATTAATTGGTTAGTAAGTTATTTGATTAACATATAAACTAGTTTGACTAATATAAAAGAGTTTGGTAATTATGTAAAGGAGTTTATTTTAGTAACTTCTAACTTATAAGTTATAAGGAGTTTTTTTTTTATAAAAGCTTTTAGGTTAGACAACACTATACAACTTGACATCTCAAACAACAACAATCATCTGCCATCACATGAAAAAAATATTATTAAAAAAATGAAAAAGAAAGAAAATATAAAAATATGGGAGGAATAAACCAAAACCTATATGTTAACAAATTCTAAGAACAAACTAGATGAAAGTCTATTATACCAATGAAATGATTCTCTATGAATAAATCCTAAATTAGTCAACTTATCAGCACATGCATCTCCTTCACGAAAAATATGAGTAATCATAAACCTCATTTTCCCATAGTAATTAAGACAAGTATTTCATCAATTACGAAGCATCCACGAAACATTAGTCCTAGCAGCAGCACAAACCAAGGCAGGATCACATTCAAGCCAGACATTAGTAAGCCCCATCTTTTGAGTTTCCTCCATAACATGTATAACTCCATAAAACCCAGCAACCACAGTAGTCTGAACTTCAAGAAACGCAGAGAAAACACCAATAAACTCCCTCATACTCCCATGGAAAATACCTGCACAAGTAGCAAGATCATGATACCCACTAGTAGTCCCATAATGTTAATTTTAATCCAGCCTGGTGAAAGAAACTCTCATCTAATAGGAAGAGGACGAAGAACTTTACTACTACGAGTGTTAATACCAACAAATTTAATCACATTGAAATCCAACATATCATTCTTCATTGAAGCTTTAGACAAATTTCCCACTAGACAAGTTAAGTCTTTAATTACCAAAATAGCCATAACAACTTCAATCTTATCCTAAAATCTAACAGAATTCATCATACGCCATATCATCCAAATAGAAAAATTTATCACAACAAGCTTAATCAATTTAACCAAAAGACTACTATCACTCTTAATAAAAGAAAAAAGATCATGCAATAAGTTATAAGGTATTTCATCTAGCTTATAGCTTATTTAATTTTTTCTAGTAATATCTCTTATGTTTTAATTTATTATGTTATTATCTTTAATTTAATTTTACTTATTAGTATTTATTTCAATCTTATAGACACAATTAGTTATTGTAATGTTTTTAGTATTTGTTAAGTTAATTTTATTTTTTCCATGCAATTTAAAATAAAAAAGATTTAAAGAATTGACAAATATTTTATTATATGATGCTATGTAAAATTACACACAATAAAAATAAAGATTGCAAAAGAGAAATTTAATTTAACACTATTTTAAATTAAAAAATAAAAAATTAATTTATGAAAAATAAATAAAACTAAATTTGATTAATACCCATTAGATCGAATCATTAAAATAGAATAACTCATTCAAATAGAAAATATAGAACTTTTAAAAAATAAATAGAAGCAAAAGGTTTAATAACAATTTAATTATTTAAAAATTAAAATTAAAATTATATGATAATATATTTTTAGAAATATAAATTTATTTATATAATAAAATTTATTAAATTATATTTTTTTTATAGAATTTTATATTTATCAATAATTTATCAACTAGCTTGTTAAACATTTATAATCTAATAAATTAACTTTTTAACTAGCTAGTATCTTATCTGCTACTTAGTTATTGTCAAACTTATTAATACACTCCAAATTTGGATTGAATGGAGATTTAGACATATGTAGATAAATTTTTCTAGACGTCAAAAGAGTAAAAAAAATAACAATAAATAATAAAAAGGTTTATAGTATAAGTTGATAAAAAAAAGGTAATTAATTTAGTTGATATTAATAAAATTAATCTATTTACAAAATAGTTCCTATTAATATCACATCATTGGATGAATTCATCTTCACTTAATTGATTTAAAAAAAAATTATTAGCAAAGAATAAATAAAATAAAATAAAATAAAATGTAATACTTCGGAGTGTTCCAACCTTTATACACATAATTCAGGAGTGTCCCAACTCCTATACAATAATTAGCCAAAGTCAACCAGTTCAACACCTGACGAATATACAATTTACAAACTCTACATATATCCAAACCAAATATCAATCGTAAGGAAAGAAAACCAAACTAAAAAGAAAAACCTTAAGTAAACATCCTATTTTGCCTTTTACTATATATAATGTTTAAATTTCTTTAATCTACTTGAAGAGTAAAATCTCTCTCTTCACACTCACTTCAAAAAAAAATTAAATCATATATACACCTGAGGAGTCAGTCATGCAAAACCAAAAATTAAAATTAAAAAACTATTTCATTCACACATACATCATATATATATATATATATATATATATATATATATATTAAAGACAAGTGGATTTGGTGGTTCTGAAATTTTGATTATAATTTCTTTCAATTATTTATTAATCCACAAGGACTAACAATTTTTGTGACCTACTTCCAAATCGAGAAACAAACTTCAACTTCCTTTTCCAGCAACCAATGAATACTAAAATGCAATAATTCATGTTCTAAATGGCCTCATGCATGCCATTATTCGTATTCTTTCTACTAATTTCTCTTAAACTTCTTTGTGGCTGCAATATTGGCAGCAACTACATATATAATATAATGATTCATTACTAAAGCTGACATAAGATTTGATGAATAAACATAAACTATTTTGCAAGACAAAGGAATATACTTGAAGACATGAAACCCTTTGGTCTTGAGGTTGACTGATTTGGTTACATTGAAATTCAAGTTGGAATTGTTCAAAACAAGGAACCAACTGAAAACATAATTAATTTAATTAAATTAAGTTGTAAATTGTTTTGTGACATGGGTTTTGACCAAATGAAGTGACATGGATGTTAACATATGATCTCACATGTTGTTTGTGTCTCATGGTATGCACTGGTTTCGTTCTGGGCAGACAACTTTTCTGGATGGTCAACATTTGATTGGCAATATGTGTTTAGTCAACTATGAATTATGGAGATGCAATCAATAAAACAATAAAAAAAACATATACTTAATTTGGTTCCACTAGAGGGTTGCTTGTGATATACTTAGTTTGGCATTTTTTTAACCTAAACAGAAACCATTTTAGTTTTAAAGGATTTGTTTCATACATACATACATACATATTAATAATTATTCAACAAGTGTGTTTCATCATTTCAACTTTTTTGTATGATTAATTTTCCTTTTAAAAATTTTGTGTTCTTTTCATCATCCTTTTGTACTTTTCATGAAAACTGCATTTTAATAAAATAATAGTACTAAAATATGGTACATTCCCTTTGGATTAGATAGATTCTAATAATTTTTGCACAATGTTTCTTTTAAAAACAAACTTGTCTTCCATGTGAGTAAAAAAAAATTCTTTATGGAAATTATTTTGTAGAGCATGGGATTGACCAAAATTTGATGTTAATTAATAACCTGTTCATTGTAATAAGATTAAAATATTCCTAAAATGTTTTAAATTTATTTATTTTTTCTTTATTGGTAAAAAAACATTTTTTTTATTATCTTCCATTTACTTAGACAATGAATAGAACCTTATTTTATTTTTGGAACCTTATTTTATTTTAAAAATATTTGAGTTATTAGGGCATGCTTTGATAATTGGATGTTAAAACATGCAATTAGATGTAAATCATACACTACAAGAAAATCATGAAATAAAAACCAATTTTAGAGACAAGAAATAATTAGTTGTTATAGTAATTAAATTAGAAACCCTTTTAGAAACTAATTTTTTTATTTATTTCTAAATTAATTTCTATTATTATTAAATAGTTTCTAAATTGGTATCTACTTAGCTACAAAGGTTTTAACTACCAATTATTTAGATTCTAAATTTGGTAGTAAAAATCTTGGTGGCTAATTAGATATTAATTTAGAAACCATTTAACAATGATACAAACTAATTTAGAAACCAAAGTTTTTTTAGTCTCTAAAATGATATCTAATTTAATCACTATAACAACTAATTATTTTTTATTTCTGAAAATTAGTTTTTATTTCATTATTTTATTTTAGTTATAGCTTTCAAGAAAAAGAGAGTCACATAATGAGAAGGAGCAATGTTGATAAGTTGATTATGTTTGAGTGCAGAATGAATGGTAGCTAAGTTTTCAGTTATAATCATCCTTTATTTGGAATAGCATGGTAGGCCTAATCACAGGCCCATACTCTACCATTTTAGTTGGGAGAACAAAAGTCAAAATCTTAACCCAATCCCATTAAATGCCAAGTGGGCTATTACAAAGTACAATCATTCTATCACTAAAAATCTAATTATTTAACTTCTTTTATTTGGACAAACTAAAACTTATTCTACAAGGGAATGTATTAAATTTTTAATTACTTGATCAATTAGAGATAGTTTTTTTTACTGGAAAGTAATTACCTACTTTTTCTAATAAATCATCTATGTTGAAGTGTATGTTAGTGAAATTTCTTTTATCAACAATATTTTAATATACAAAACTCAACCAAATATTTGTTTAACATAATGTTTGGTTTTGAAAAAATAATTTTAAAAATAATTCCTGTCATATTTAATTTTTAAGAGAGAAGAGGAAGCAAATGATTTCTCTTCACCTAATACTTTTATATTCTTCAAAGAAGAAAAAGAAAATTTTGAATAATTTTTTAATCAATCTGTAAGAAAGCATAGAAATGAAAACACAAGAATGCTTCATCTCATCTTAAATTTAATAGGTGTAAATAGATCTCAAATTTAGTAGAGGTAAATAGGAATGACAATGCGGGTAGTTTCGTCTTGCATTTGGTTTGTACAAGGAATGTGAATTTATTTCACTGACTCACTCCTTATGTAGCTCATGGGCCTACGGTTCAATCCACATAAGGAAAATAATTTTTTTTAAAATAAATTTTTATTAATTATATAAAAAAACTATTTCTCCTGAAGAAAAATTAAAATTTTATTTATGTTTCAATTCATTTAATTAAGATAAAAATATGAATTCAAGTATGAGGGTTGTTAGAAGGCTTGATTAAAAATAATTAAAATTTTATTTTGCATATATTTTCCTATATAAATATATCAGAGTATCTTATCAAATGTTTGCTACAAAATATTTTAATGAAGATGACTAACTTTTTTTAAAGAGTATCTTATTGAAATTTCTTATTTATATTATTTTTTATTAAAAAAATTTAAATAGAATATTTTACTTAAAATTAAATCTATTGTCACTCTTAATATTAAGTTCTTTAGATGATTAAAATAAAATATTTAAGTTTTAATACATTAAATTCAATTATCTTAAAATAAAATAAAATAAATGCCACAATATAATAATGAGGAAGTGAGATATATTTTTTTTTTCAAAAAAAAAATAATTATTTTATTTATTTATTCGAATCAGCGAGTCAACTTGTTCCGCCTTGTTGTTGACCGGTACGAATTGCATGTTATGCAAAACGGGCCTAAACGAGTCAACATACTAAATTAATAAGTTCGTCCAACACTTTTTAGTAGCGGACTACGAGCTGGTACACATGGCTTACCCTGCATTGTCATTCATAATTGTAAAAGATCTTGGACTAATTCTCCCTGCAATAGACCAATTATGACCTACACCCGACACTGCAAAGAAAATGTCTATTTTACTCTTATTTTTCGAGATATTTATATCCACAACACAAGTAAGACAGTTTCGCATATACAAATCCGCAATTAAGATGTGCCTTCTCGATATGACAATTCGTAACACAATAATGTCTTTCAAATACTAAAATTCCAAAGCTTTATTTTCATTCTGGATGCGAAAATCTGGAAAAATGACAAGGGCAATTTGAGATTTAAAAATAAATGATGGGTGTACATCAAAATTGATATGGTGTAGGGAGAATTAGCAGGGAGAATTAACCAAGATCTTGAAGAGACAAAGAAGTCTCCTATAGCCCAAGCCAAGCCCAATATTCTCGCTATTAAAAAAAAAAATCATTATCGTATTAACAAATTGTTTTCGAAATAATTGCGTTTATTCATTTACTTTATTTTTGTTTTGGTCCAAAACCGATAAATAGATCCAAAATTGTTTTCGGTCAAAATTTTCAAAACTACTCTATATCCTGGATTTGAAATTCCGTAATTAAAATAAATTGTAATTCAGAAGTCAAATTTTTGTTTTCTGGAAAAAGAAATTTAAAATGTAGTTCTGAAAAAAAAAAATCAGAACACAAAATTTGAAAATACATTTTAGAAAAACTTTCCAGAATTCAAAAATATGTTTTGAAAATTTAAATTTGGAAACATATTATGGAAAAAGTGCAGAACACAAAATTTAAAAATAAATTTCAGAAAAGAATTTTCAGAATTCAAAAATCTAAATCAAAAATATTTTTAGAAGTATTATTTTATTCAATCACTCCTTTTATTTATAGTTATTTTCGTTATTTTGTAGAGATAATTTTGTCATTTTCAATGGAAGATTGGGTCCAGTTGGAATTTATATGGTGCAGGAAGAATTTGCTCTCCTTACAATAAGCCCTTCGGCCCATTGAAGCTACACTCTTAAGTTTTCTGGGTCAGAGTGTGGGCTTTCCATGGATGAGATTTATTTTATCCTGTAATTAATGATATATAATTAATTTTTAAACAATAAAGCGGATTTTTAGCTGGGTACCTGGGCCACCCATCCCTCATGGGCTTCTTTGAAACTAGAAATAATATTAAAATCATTAAATGAGATATTTTTTGGAAAAAAGTTTCAGTAAACATTAAAATGAAATAACGAAAAATGTAAGTAATTTTGGTGTAAATTTTTGTATGCATATATATATATATACACACGAAAGCGTAGACAATAAATGACAGATAAAGACACTTTCAAAACTAATTTTGAATTTTCTATAATCATAATTACAATCATATTAATAATATTTTACATACATTTTAAAGATATAATTTTAGTATAATCTAATATTTCTAGTTGGAAATTAGTTTCTTTTGTTTTGAAATAACTGAAAACTCAATGTATTGGATTTGGATTATCTCTTAGTAATATCAAATATTAACTGAGAAGTAGTTAGATCTCAGTCAGTAACTATGAGTTCAGAATTTTTAAGTGGTTAGTGATTTAGTTCTTATTACATTTAAAAAAAAAAAACTGAGTAGGAAGAAGCAAAAGAGATTAGTCTCCATGAACAGCATCGGCTTGTGTATACAAGAAAATAATGACAACATTGAAAGGTCATATGTTATGAAAGAGAGACCCAAAACATAATTATTGTGAAACATATTATTGCAACAAAATTAAAAATGATACGTATTATTTAATGTTGTTTTCCATGACTTTTTTTTACCAACACTGTTACCAGCTTACTTCACCTCAATGGCCAATTTTTCAGACAGTAGTTGCAGTGTAAGTCAATAAAACATCAATTTTTTGGTAACCACAATTTGCAAACCTTTAGTTACAACTATTCAATAGTAGAAATAAAGAAAGCAAAGCATTATTTCTTGATGTGCATTTGTGGACCTGCAAATGCTAGGATAGAAAAATGCTATTCTGGTATTTGAATATCAAAATTACCAATATATGTAACCTTAAGGATTTCTGTCTTAGCTAAAAATGTTGAGACATATTGTAGATAACAATTTGTCATGGAATATCAACATTCTCTGCAATACAAGTGCTGCATAAGAAGAGGACAGAATAACTTTCCACCAGTTATCAGCATTTTCTATCTCAAATCAGAGTCAATTATAAATAATCTTAACAAGTGAATTCATCTTAACTCAATATTACAAAACTCATTCAATTATAAATAATCTTAACAAGTGAATTCATCTTAAATCAATATTACAAAACTGATTTATAGAGTGATAGGATAAATTTAACAAATTTCGATAAGATAAACTCTCAATAACTTTGATATCCTTTTGGTATGTGGATTTGTATTTATCTTAACCTCATCAAACTGATTTATAAAATAAGAATGGTGTAGTTATATATTATAAATTGACTTTATTTTTAATAGATACCTTCACCACATAATTAGAAAAAAATGTCATCTACATAATGTGATTATTTATCCTTAATGACTAAAATCTTAAGAATCTTTAAGGATCCATAAACTATATCAGGAATTGAAATATCTTTGAAGTAGTACATTGGCTCAATATACCAGTTGTTTTATGTAAAAAACAAGAGGCATCAAACTATAACTTCATGTCAACATTTATATATTATTCTCTCTACTTTGTAGGGAGCTAATAGAGCGTAGCTTATCCATGTGTTGTGGAACATTATTTAAAACCATCAAACACAGTCAACCATGTGACAGAGAGAGAAGGATTATTCTCTTTGATGTTGAAATTATCAAAAGAAGTGCAAGATTTTTCTCATTAACTTTTGATGGTAGCATATCATTCTATTCTGCTTTTCATAGTAAAGAGAACAAATAAAAACTTCATTTTCTCATGTCCATAACATCTAAAAGTAAAGAATATTAAAGTGAACAAAAATAGCATCTGCAAACACAGGTTCTTTTACTCTTACTGCATGCAAATTGCAGATGCAAAGGTTTTTAAAGTGTTCCTGTTTTCTTAAGAGAAAATGTTGATGACTACTGAACTGTTATCGTAAAATCCTGCACAAAGGGTATTTTTCATCAAACCTTGTTCTATATTTAAAAATATCATTAACCTTTATTTTTTAAAGGTTTTGCTGTTATTGAAGTGATTATTCATGCATTTTGTGTTGCTGATATTCCTACTAAATAGCAGTGATATTTTTATTGTTATGTTGCTTCACATGATGTCTTTTTTTGTTTATTATATCAGACCCTATCAATTTTATTTATTTATGCATATCACAGGTATACTTCTCTCACAAATTGTAGGAGACTTGCAATGAAAAAAATAATCAATCTTCATCACCAAGTTCATTTTCAATAAAAATGTTACCTACTATCCACTTCATAGTTTTCAAACAAAACGTGTTTCATTCAGTTTTATTTTAGAAAATGTTTCTTTGATCATTCTGATTGTCTATGTTTACAACTATTTAATTTCCCAGTTATGTGAGTGTACTATCTGAATGTCCGCATAATCGATATTACTTTCGGCAGCTTGACATCTCGACAATCTTCATAGGAAACGGTAGAGAAGCTTAATTACAATTATTAGTCAAAAATGTTTTAAATAAATTGCAAAACGCGATTAAGATACAATTGAGTCTTCTTTTAAGTTCAGTTCAGTCTCTTCGTCCATATCATTAAAAATTCATAACAAACTCTATAAATAAGAAGTTCCTCCCAATATTAAGGTATTTAAAAAATTTAACATTATACTTATAATGAAATTTGGACTAACTTGAATGTCGGAGCACATGATTCTCAGTAATTCGGTCATGTACAAATATTGTGTCATTTTCACACTTCATTTAGTTTAATATTTGTAATGCACATGAATCTATCAACTTAGTTTTGGAGAGTGTGGATCTCAGTGGTAAGGAAGATTTGAAGTCATAGAAATAAAGTTATCTTCAATGACAAAGTGGTGGATCATTCAAACAATTTCTCTTTAGCCAAATTGAAGATTTGGTCTTGGGTTACATCTAAAGTACCATATGCTTGGTGTATTGTTCTCTTGGTTTGTCTGAATTCAATTTAAGTTGTATGGTTTTGTTTTAGGTTGGTGGGTTGTTATCTCTTTGTTGGATGTTTTGTTTGGGTTGAGTGTTGGTTTTCTGTGAGTTTGTGTAGAGTTTTATGTATTAGTTTTAAGGTTTGTTGGTGTTCTTTGTTTTGTTTGTTTGAATTGTTAGTTTAGTTTGTTTAAATTAAGACAACTTTTATTAATACTTTGGTTTCTTTTGTTACTCTCTCCCCTCTTTAGGGTGTGGGTTTGTTATATGATCTTGTGTTTTATTTTCATGATTTATATAAGGATTAAACTATCCCTAAAATAATTATATTTATTCATTCTTTCCTGTTGATAAAAAAATATATATAGACAATAGAGAATCCACACTTAAACGTCCTAATGTGCTTAATTACAAAACTTGTAGGTATTAATGGTGGAAAAAATATTTTTAATGAAGAGTGTTAAAAACATATTCTCTAATACACCCTTTTATTAATTCAAATAATTTACTGAAAGCTACAAAATGAGTAGAACTAACTAAATAAGTTGTGAGAACTACCAAATTTTGTGATTTTTAATTAATGTCAACCAATAAAAAATAATTTATCTTCCTGTCATTTTTCTTATATAAGAATTGAAATGTAAGAAAATAGGTTGTAGTAAACTCAGGTTTTTGTTTATCTTTAAAAATATTTAAATATTTCGAAACTCATTAAATAAATAATGTATATATTGGTACTTGAAAAATGAATGTGTTTATGGCCTTTAATGTTGAAATGGATTGGACAGAACTGACTTAACTGGAAACGGCACTGAAAGATACAGTACAATACTTACTTGGCCATGATCAAAACGACACCACTCAGACGGGCAAAGTTCACCGTTTTTACCTTTTTTTCCACGACTATTCACTTATCCAGAGACGATTCAATTTGAAAGATGGTGGAACATTAAATATAAAATATCTTTTAATAATATTTAATTCTTACTGTAAAAAAAAAAGATTTAATCGTTTCCAGAAATTAATCATTCTACACGATCATGTAACTATTAGATTTGAGAAATTTTTATTTTTTTTAATATTTTGTAAGTTTAATCAAATTTAGTTTTAATTATCGTAATTTTTCTTACATCTTTATACTTTTTTTTTACTTTTTGGTATTAAGTTAAGCTAGTTTAGTCTTGACATATGATGAAAAATATTTTAAATTAAACACTAGAAATTTTAGATGTGTAATTTAATTAAGTAATATATTTATTATATATTTTGTATAAATACGATAAGTTTAGTTTTAAAAGTTTTAGTATATTGTAAGCAGTGTTCTTTTACTATGTTTTGTATTATTTTTTATTTTGAATCCATAATTTAATTTAAATATTTCATTTTAAAAGTTATAATTTACTTAGCCACTTATAACAAGTTAAAGTAATTTAAAAAAAAATTACATTTAATTAATTTATTGATATTAAATAATAAATACATTACTTAATAAGATTATAGAGTTAAAAAATTTAAAAACTCTATTTTTCTTAACTAGTATTTTATTTAATTAATTATGTCAATATTAAACAAACTAGAAACTAATAATAGTGACTAAACCCCTAAGTGTAGAATCGTGTATATAGAAACTTAGAACACATTGAGATATAATATTCATTTAGTGAATTTAGATTAAGCAGAGTAAGAGGTGCATGCACACTATATTAAAGGTACACGTTTGAATTACTCCTCTTTTTGTTGTCTCCCAGGACAATTAACCATAAAGGGCATGCTTGGTTTTAGGGTTAAACATTTCAGTTTGCACTTAAAAAGAAATTTAGAAAAGCAGAACCATTGTATAATTTAGAAAAAACATTCACTGCTTGGCTTTATCCCCTATTATTTAAAACAAATCAGGAAAAAAAATGTAGTGGTGGTACTTTTTTAACTTTTATGAATCCAACTAATTTTCTAGCACTCCAGTTTTGACTTTTATTTCATACTTTTCTCCAGAAAATTTTCGTTTGTACAATTTTTTCTGCAAAAATAGTGTTCAATAAGGAGAGAAATAAGAAAACTAAGGGAGAAGATTACATGATAAAGCATTTGACATGTGGAGATTAGTAAAGAAAAGAAAAAGTGTTATAGAAAATTGTTATATTATATTTTTTTAAATAACTTTTTAGTTTTCATAATGTATGAGTATTTTTGTTTTGACCTTAATTTTTTTATTTGTTTTAGTTCTTTGACTTAGTTCATTTTAGTCTCTATAAAATTATGACATCTTTGATAACAGAAGATTTTGATTTTAGTTTTCCATAACTATGTCAGATTCTTTTTAAAGTCAGTCATCGCATATCAGATTCATGATATTAAAGTTAAAATGAAAAAGGTAAATAATAGGAATTAGAATAAAAAATAAAATCAAGAAGGTGAAAACAAAATACTCATGTTATAAATTCTGTCATCTTATCCATGATTAAATATTTTTTTTATGACATCACGAAACTATTTCTTAATAATTTATGAATGATTTATAATGCCTTTGTAAGGTATGATTAATATAATTATGATACGCTCGATGATTCACCTTAATTCAGGTTTATTATCTAAAATCCACTATGATTCTATAAAATTTTAATAAAGAGACGTATTTAACCTATCTATTATTTACGATCATTATATATTCTAAATATTAACTTAGACATTGAAATATCTTTTACAAATACACCACACTTTATACAAGATCAAGGAATAAAATTTGAAAGACTTCGACAAGGATAATCGAGAAGATCAAGAACACAAATCAAAATATTATTCAATTTTTTTTTCATCAATGAGAATATCTTACTTTTCTTTTCACTCTTTCTCTTCTCCCATAAGTATATGCATGGGAAAACATAATTTTTATATTAGTCACTAATTAGGTGCTTAAACTATTTACAAGTTTTTGCATAAGTCGTTAAACTATTTTTTCATTGGCTACTAAACTTAAAAAAACAAGTCATTAGAGTTGCTTTTAAACGGTTTAAAACCTCTACAAAATAACAACAATTTACGATGATTTAATAGAACTTTTAGGAATTCAATAAAAAATTTGATATGACGAAGGATCTAATTAAAAGAAAAGTAATTTAGGAATTTATTAAAAAAACACAAATACTTTAGGAACATGCCGAATAATTAAAGTTTTTTTATGAATATATTATGCACAGTGTCATATTGCAGTTGCATACGAATTGTTGACCAAAACTAACAGAAGTTCTTGAGATTTTGTTAAAGTCTTGAAAGGTTTATGCTCTGAAAGTGTTAAGAGGAATTTGTAGTTTGATATAATAATTTTTCCCCCTGAGAAGCCTCTTTTTTGCTAGGTTTCAGGATTTCAGCTCCGACTTACAGTAACAATGAGAATGTGAAGTGATGAGCATGGAAGAGAGCTTGTTGATATTTCACATGCCGAATGAAATTTGTGTTTGCATAATGGAATAGTCTTCTTTTGAATATTATTTAAATTTTGGGTCATCAATTTTCATTAGCAATGAACACTATGCATGTGGTAGCTGTTTTTCATTAATTCAAATTTTTTATTTAATAGTTTGTATCATCCACACCAAAATAATGTGGAGTGGGGCACCTCTTGGCCCTTCAAATTGGATAGCAGTTAGTGTCAACTTTTATATTCCAAATTGCCCTTAGAGAAGGAAACATACAGTTTCATAAATTTCATAAAGTGTTTGAACAATTTGGTTTTCCACACAAGTTTATGGGATGGAATTGAGGGTATTGCATAGCCTGATATGAGAAACTTGTTTTGTTCTGCCTTTATCTTAGGTCGCGTTTCATGATGTTTCCTTGTTTATTAAGTTGGTGTGTTTGGAAACTTGTTAAAAAGAGAGTAAAATTT
This sequence comes from Phaseolus vulgaris, assembly GCF_000499845.2. Classification (NCBI taxonomy): domain Eukaryota; kingdom Viridiplantae; phylum Streptophyta; class Magnoliopsida; order Fabales; family Fabaceae; genus Phaseolus; species Phaseolus vulgaris. The sequence continues at coordinate 39,587,026 of NC_023750.2, forward strand.
GTCAATTTTGCTAAAAAAAATGTAGAAGCTATAACTAGCTGCATCTTGGTTAATGTGAAAATTTGCATGCTAAATATGGAACCAAACATGAAGCATTAATATGTATACATTCCTCCACAAAATTTTGGTTGTTCTGTTTCATTCAGGACCAGAAGTCCCACCATTGGTAATCACTGGTCGTTTGGCCTAAGAGACCATTGGATTCAAAAGCACTCCAATCTTCCGGTGAAGTCAAGGAGTCATCAGCATGCTCAACAAAGTTCATGAGATCATGTTCATCTTCTAGGCCAAAGTCTTCTACCTTTATGCTAGCGTCATCATCAGACAGAACACCGTGCACATGCTCTGATCTTTCCATTGTTGGGCTTGGCTTTTCCTCATGTTCACATTTCATGGTGCCTCCATTTTCTGATTCACTGTCCATGCTGTTTGCTGCTTCATCTTGTGTGCGACTCTGACCTGGTTCCAGTGGCTTCTGCATTAGATGATTCAGCTTCTGCAACTGATGACAACAGACACACAAATAATTACCTTACAATATAAAGTGGATAGAAATAGAATTGTATCTTCTGAAGTTTCATTTCAAGAATCTGCATATCCATAACCCATTTAAGGAAGTTCAAACTTTAATTCTAATTCAAGAACAATACTAAAAACACTGATGGACTCAATTTAATCTCAGTATTTACCCTACTCATTTCTAAAGAATATGTTAATTTGTATTGGATAAAGTACCTGAATTAGTAATGTTTGCTTTTCCTTCTTAAGAGCATCAAAACGTGAGGCCAAACTGTTGTAATTGGATTGTAGTATACCATAGTCTCTCTCCAGTTGCTTTGACTTCCACCTAGCTCTCTTGTTCTGAAACCATATAGCAACCTGTCTTGGCTGCAATCCAAGATCTCTTGCCAGCTGCAACTTCTTTCTAGGCTCTAGCCTTGACTCTGTCTCAAACATGGTTTCCAATGATTTGATTTGATCATCACTGAACCTTCTTGTGTTGTTGTTGGCTTTCTTCTTTGATCTCATGGCACTTGATGGGGTGGTACTGCTACTGGTGTAAGTTTCTGCCTCTGCTGAATAAGTATATTCCATGTTGTGTAACACTCTCACTTGCTGCTTGCTGAGACTAAAGGGCTTTGAGTTGAGGATAGGTGAGTTAGGTGATAGGAGATTTTTTTTTGAGAGAGAGTGTGTGTGTGTGTTTTGTGATATGCAAGTATCAATTGGCTTTTGCTTATTGGAGTTCCTATCATGGTGGTCAGAGTGAAGTCCCCAATTGATGGCTTTATATCCAAAACTCATTGGTCCTGTTGACACCTTAACATACAATGTTCTTCCACCTGTACCTTGTGAATATTACCTATTTTCCTATCTCAGTGACGTTTATGCTTATATGTATTTTTTTTTTATATCTCTAGCTTTTGAGATAAACTTGGTGCACTACTTTTGGTTCCAAGCCTTCTTTCTTGGCTTGGCTTGGCTTGCTTTTGCTCAGTGCTTCAATTATAACTTTTATAATCAAATATCATATTGTGTGATCACATTGCAGCGTACCCTTCATTATTTCTCCTTTATTTAATCACAATTTTAATTATTTATGTGAGTATGAATGCAGTATTTGATATTCATTCGGTCGTTATCGCTGTCATCATTCTTTAACTTCATCGTTTTGTCCTAGAGTTGTGTCGGTTACATGAATCACGTTCTTCATGAAACTTTTATTTATGCTAGCTTAATAATAACTGCGCTACCTTGTTCATTAAATTACTATTATTATATTGATACAGTTTTTCTTTACTCTATCTTGCAATATTAGTATTTCTTTAAGAGATCTTCTGCGTCTAGACATTTAGTCAGTATTTCTTTATTACTGAAGAGAAGCCTCTGTAGTGAGCATGATTCATGTGTGGCACTTTTGGCAAATCATGAAGTAAAAAAGGAGATTGGGAAAAAAATTCAATTCATGGTATTGGTGAATGTAATAATAATCTTCAAGATCTAGCAGTTTTGGTGAAATTAGTAATTGATAAAATCTTCACAAGTTTAAAAACGCACTTAAAAATGACTTGTCCTATAAAGCTCTTAAAACATCATGTTTGATAAAACAACAAAAGATTATGTTTAGGTGGCAAAAAATGGTAATATATTATACAAATAAAAACATGTTTTGGAAATTTTTGGAAAGGCTACTTTCGACTGTAGCTTTTGCGTCTTTTTTAACATCTGACATAAAAATTTCCAAACACGTGAGTTAAAAATGCGTCTCCAAACGCACCAAATCTGAGTAAGAAATTTGAAGTGTCGCATAAAAGATCATTGTTGCGTGGTTAAGACATTAAAGTTAATGCTCAAGTGTTTTTCTTATTTTCTTTTCTTCATCATCAAATAATATATCTAACATATAAAATTTTAGATGCATTAAATATTTTTAATAAAAGTATGACTTCAATAAATTTTTGAAATCGTCTTTAATATTTGTTTTTTCCGTTTTTGACATTTATAATATTTTTATTTCAGTTTTTATTACTACGGTTTACTTGCATTGGATAAATTATTTGTTGTTTGTTAGTGATACTTGGATGAATGACTCACTTATGCACTTTTCAATAAATTTTACATTTTGTGTTTGTCTTTTATAACATTTTTTCTAATTTTTTCTACACCATAAAGTTTCTATTTTTTGTGTTGTTCCATGTCATTTATGGATCTATTTTAAGTGGCAAGTTATTAATTACATGACCAAGTTAACTAATGAGTAGAATTAAGATTATGTATTTTTTAAACAAAATTAGTCAATGTAAAACAAACAATATTTTTTTCTTTTATTTAGGATTTACATCTTTTATTTTTTTAAGTACTCCATATTTAACAGTAAAACTCAAAAAGATAAAAATGATATATAAGATTTTTTTTTGGATTTTTCATTTTGTGTGAGTTTCACCCGGAATATTGAAAAAATATATTCAAACCTTAGTCAAAGGAAAACAACACTGTTTACATCATATTGATTAGTTTTCCCTTTTAAAAAGGAAAAATCATAAGAAATAGGAGATGCAAACCCTAATTGAAGGGATAAAATAATGTTTACATCACATTGATTATTTTTTTGTTAAATAAAATGTTTTTGATAAAAGTACATGTATCAGGTTTACTCATGATCACGTAACCGATAACTTGAAAGAATGTGAATAAACAATTGACAACAAGGTAAAAATAAAATTTATTTGAAAGCCCATGAGAAAAACATTGATTCAGAGTCAAAGAAAAATATAAAATTTTATTTAAAAAATATACATGTGGTAGTCTTACTCATGTTGATATATCTGTGAAGCGAAAATTTATTACTTAACATATGTTAAAAAACAATGCGAAAAAAATAGAAAAAATATTATTAAAGAGGAAAAAAAAGTTATTAAACACTATATCTGTTAAGTAATATAGTCTCTTTTATTTTTACTTCTAGGTTTTGTATGTGGCATGGAATTTATATATATATATATATATATATATATATATAAAAGCATATGTGAATACCATTTGCTTTTCATTTTGTTTTCTTCTAACTAAAAAAAATTTAGTGAATTTAGTGATCAAAATAGTGACAGACCGACCTTTGTCATAAATTTGTGACCAAAACAGTGATATAATAATTTGTATAGCGATCGAAAATAATGATAGCTAAAGTTTAGTCACTTAATCGATGATTATATGAAGAAAAAAAAAAGTTATATTATTTTGTTTCGGTCGCTATGTTAAATAGTTGAATTTGACAACCAAATATGCAACTGAGGTGAATATATTTTAACGACATAGTTTTATTTGTTCGTGAAGGATATTATTAAAATATTGAAGATTAAATTAGTGGAAGGAGAAATATTGTTTATGTTTATGACACAAAAAAATTGTTTGTGTCGTTGCAAAGAGAAAGTGTCATTTTGAGTATTGTTGCATAAAAAAAGTGTCCTTTTGAGTATTGTTGCAAAGAGAAAGTGCCCTTCTGAGGACTTTGCCATTGTCATCATCTTGTAGATGGTGGTTGAAAATTGTATTTGGCAGCTTTAATAATGATTGTGGTATGTTTAATCTTGAGATTATAACTTAATGTTTGTTATATATTTTATTCACAATAAGAACATTTGACTTCTTTTTTAGGAGAAACATAAGCAACACTATAAAGAAGCCCAACAACATTAGATATTTGAAGGTTCCTCTTTGCAAAATTCTCATGTTGTCTCCATTGATGATAGTGAAATATACTTTAATGTTGTTGGAGGTGGAAATAAAAAAGGAAATGTTTATGGACTTGGTGAATTGAGCAAAAGATTTAATATTTCTGCAAGTGCTCACTCTACTAAATCAAATTGTGGTAGTCCATTAAATACAATAAATGTGAGACTATTTAAAAGTTATATAACTCATGATGGAACCATTGTTGTTGATGATATCCTTCACTGTATAGTTTCACCGTTGGTTCTTTGATATCTCCTTATCAGACGATCTAAGTTATCTTATAGTGTTAACAAAGTCTATCAGTTTATGCATCAACCTCAACATCATTAGAAAACATTGAAGAGAATCTTACGTTATCTTGTTGGCACTATATCTCATGGTATTCTTATAAAGTGACCCTCTCATCTTCAACTCCATATCTTTGTTGTTGCAGATTGGAGGTTCAAAGAAATCTACAACAAGTTACATTGTTTTTCTTGGCCAAAATCCTATAGCATGGGCGTCTTGAAGTTCTACTGAAGTCGATTACATCGGTCTCAAATCATCTACATGAACTCCATGTATCTTCTTCGACTCCAAATATTTACTCTGATAACCTTAAATAGGCCTTCTAGATACACTACAAGAAAATTATTAAATATTAATCAAAGTTAGAAACAAAAAATAATTAGTCACTATATTAACTAAATTAGATACTATTTTAGAGACTAAAAAATTAGTTGAATATAAAGTAATTTCTATTATTAATAAAAAATTATAAAATGATTTCTAAATTGGTATCTAAATTAGCTACAAAGATTTTAACTACTAATATTTTATATTCTAAATTAGTTTCTAAAAGACTAATTTAGAATACAAAGTAGCAAGTAACTAAAATTTTAGTAACTAATGATTACATATCAATTTAAAAACTATTTTTATAAATTTTTATTAATAATAGAAAATACTTTAACTATCAATAATTTTTTTAATTTATAAAATAATTTTTAATTTAGTCAAATAGTAACCAATTTATTTTGATCTCTACAAATAATTTTTATTTAAAGATTTTCTTGTACCAGTTCCGTTGTACACTCCCTCATACATCAAACATTTTAATCTTGATTTATACTTTTTCAAGGATTCTCTTCAACAAAAGCATTTGCAGCTAATTATACGCATTCTTGCTACCTTGCAAACTATAGATGTCTTCACTAAGCCCCTCAGTGGATCATCTTTTTTGAGCTTTCCAAAGATAAACTAATGGTTGTTTTACGGGGATGTTACGTAATATTTACTCTTGTATTTTTTACTTATACGTTATGCATGCGCATGTACTAATATATATATGTATGAGTATACTCTAGTAGCAATGTGTGAATACCATTTGCTTTTCCTTTTGTTTCTTCGTTTTCCTTGTCATTCTTTCCTTTTCCTTCACTCCATTTCTCACAATATGCAAATTTATGAAAACCCAACAAGTTATTTAAACCAAAAAGTATTCTATTTTTATTCTTCTAATGTTACTAAATTAACATATATAATAAAAATGACCCCAAACACTTTATCTCAACCAATATCAGTGAGTAATTCACATAGTTACCATTTAGAATCATTTATTAAAATAGAAGGGGAAATAATCCACATAAATCTATCTATCCTCATGAATTAATCAAATAAGTAAACATAACATCACATTCAATTTAAAAAATTTAAACATTAAATTTGTTGCCGATTCTTACTTATGTTTTTACTCAATTTGTCTAATCCTTTTCCATACAAAAACATCAATAAAATTATATTAATTTCTTGTTTTTTGTTTTAAATTCGTGGGAAAGTAGTTGTAAATAGTTCAATAAACAATTTAAAATACATTGAGATGTGGAAGTGTTTATTGTTCTTACATATGTTGGGACTCAGATAACTATTACATTCTTTTTTGGTTGGTCGGTTGTCTTCTGTCTCTTCTTCACTTCACCGAACAACTTCTTTCTCTCTTTTCACTGTCTTCCTCTCCTTTGCAAATTCCCGATTCGGATGGTACCTGCAAAAAGGTACTCCGACGCTCAAGTGAAATATCGGTATTCGGTGTTTGGTGCAATTAATGTAAGATGGTGACATACCTTTTTCTCAAAACTCGTGATTATTTATATGATTATCATGAACTCCTTGTTATTGGACCAGATTAAAGTTTTGGAACATAATTAAAAGTGTATTACCTAATTATTTGGTTCTGTTAACCTTTTGTTCCAACTTAATGATGTTCTTCATCTCAGTCGGTTAACCGAGTACAAAGATCTTCGATGGTCATCCAGTTCTTGTCGGTACATCTACAAATCTTAACTTAGATATTTATATGTTTATTTTATAAAATAAAATGTATTGATTATTAATGGAGTTTAATTACCAAAAAAAAATATATGTTATATTAATATTAGTACTATGTAAGAGTTGGGCTTGGGGTAGCTCAACGAAGTTGGTGGATTTGGATAGAATTAGATTACTAGACAATAAAAGAAGATATGTAACATTTCAACCTCAAAGTTTAAATATGTTTTTCGATTTTTTTTTATTTAAACTTTAGACCATTTAAATACTTGTAATATAGAAATGATTAGAACTCATTTTATATGTGAAATGATTATTAGCTTTTTTTTCAAAGATTGATAACTTTTTTTCATAATTCATTGTTGTTTTGATTACAAACTTATGGTCGTTGTTTATGTTTAACTATTTTCAATGAGTTGATAAAGTGAAAACTCAAATTGAACCAATACATAATGACTTATTTCAATCATTTTCATACTATAAGCAGCTGAATGGTCTAAAGTTTTTGAACCATAGACAAAAATCAATTTCGTATTATAATACATGAACAACCAAAAACATATTTAATTTAAAAAAATTAAAAACACAAAATAAATAGATAAATAGTGATGTATGATCGATAAAATTAGTTCTTTCAATCGACGAAGAAAAAATAAATTATAAGAATATTTAAGGTATATCATAGCCTTTATAAAAAACCATTCATAACTTGCAGCTCGTAACATTAGAGATATCTAACAAAAAGACTACCTAAGTAGAGTACCATCCACAGAGCTTAGAGTCTAACTCTATACCAAACAGAATTAGTTATCATGGTTAAATAAGACATTGTTGGAGTTATTAAGTTAGACTAAAGTATAGAATATTAAATTTAAAGAAAATTGTTTAATATAAAACGAAAGCAATAGAATTAATGTCGTGCATTATATATAAATTGAAGAAGAAAGTGAGCCGAAGCCATGAAGTTGAGCTGAGAATTGAGAAGGAGTAGGAGTACGATAGGGTTAGGTTGGGTCACTGTCATCTACACTCACAACACAACGTGCCCATCTTTCATTCTTCACTTCGAATATTTCCTTTTGACAAAAAAACTAAATTCTCATTCATTTCATAATCAATATTCAAAGTTCCCATTTTTTCTTTCAAAAATTAAAACATTTCGCGTCCAATCAAATCACTTCCCATGAGACACGAAACTGTCACTCTGTCAACAATCAACCAATGAGACATCGACACATGCCGAGACTCAAACATAGTATCACCGTTACGTCGTCTTTTCCTTTGGAGTTTTTGGGTTTCTCTCTTGCTACGTGGCACCACCACCGTGAGCATAAGTCGAAAGCAAAATCCAGATTTTTTGGACACGTGGTGCTATCTCGTCCAGTACCGTACCTTGATCAGACTCTGATGCGTGGGAAAGGCGTTCTTGCCGTACACGTGTTTTGATATATTTTTGGCTGCTCTTCTTTTAGGACACGTAAGTTGTTGCCTTTCGTATTGAAAGTGCTTCACTCCATGTATTAACCCTACCCAAAAAAAGTTGAATTGGAACTGTAAAAACACGTCGAGTAAGCTAAAAAAAAATGTTAACTCTTCCTTTTTAATCACTTTCTAATATTTATATTAGGGTTTTATCATGTTATTAAACATGTACTTAGTCTTAGATTGCTTGCATGTGAGATGAGTTATGCCAAATATGTTTTACTATGTAACCTATCTTGTTAGTCAATTCTACTAACTCATTTGGTTGAATAAAATTATGTATTTTTCCGTTTAAAAAAAGTTAATGAGTTGAATTAATTAATCACTCTTTAATATATATATTTTTTGTGAGTCAACTTGAATAAGACAGATGAACTTATTTAAGCGCTTCTATAGTATAGTTTATATAATAAACAAAACTAATAAAGTGTGATTAGCTTAATTTGTATGTGAAATTATAAATTTATGATTAATGTGTAGATATATCCCAATTCCCAAGAATGATGACATTGCTTTTTGAAAATCTTGAAATGAAATGTTTTGACATTAGGGTGGTCTTTTGATCCATTCAATTAACATGTTAACTAAAAATTAACACCTCACCTACCGGGATCATGAAATATAATGAATAGATTAAGTCGAAGCACTGAATTGGTAGCTTCTAGATATCTGATTTTCTTTGTTTGAAAAATTGCCGTTCTCATGTTTTGTGCAAAAACACCTAAAAACACTTGGTGTAGACAGATTGGGTTGGTTGAAATGGATGATCATCTTGCAATGCTTCAGATAAGGTAAGGACATTTCATACACCCTTGAAAACACCAAGTTGTACAAATAAGAAGAATGTCTTATTGTCGTTTTGTTCTCTCTTTCTAGATTGCTTTTACATTTCCTACAAGTTCAGGTCTCTGTCTGGTTCTGCACATTTGGACAAGGAAAATCATTAGTCAAGACTTAGGAACGCGAGTGTTTTTGGGATCAGGTTTATCATCGTGAACAAGGGAAATTAAATTGTGATTAAGATAGTGCGAGACAAAGACTTTACAGTTTGATACGTGTTGATATCGTTGTTATTTTCTAGTGTTTAACGTTTGGCTAAGCATGGAGAAAAGGACCAATCTGTTGTGGAAGAGTGGCACTAAAGGAATACGTGCATGCTTAGAAATCTAAGGATCTCTAGTATTTATTGTGGGAGAAGATGTGAAAACAATTTGGAATATTTAACTGTTTACTTATTATTAGCATTTGAAAAAGGTTCATGCATTCTCTTCCATCGCCAAAAACAGACAGAGTATATAGATCGTTATTTGAACTACTTTGGAAAAGTGTTATTGCCATTTACAGTCTATACGTTTGGGATCTTATAAAAGAAAGTGGCAAGAGAAAAAAATAATAAACATCTACCCCATTTTACAGATGAAAGGTAAAAAAAATAAAGAAAAAGCACACTAAAGGCAACAATTAGCAAATCTACATATTAGGTGGTTTATTATAAAGATAGAGACTGGTAGAATAAGTTTAGCAATATATTTAAGAAAAAAAAACTCTAAAAGTTACATTTTAAATTTACTTGACAAATATTATTTTCATTTATATATTATAAATTCATCTTATTTTTAATTGATTATTAGTGGAAATAAAAGGATTAAAAAAGTTGAGTGTGCCATAAAATAAAGTATATTTACAGTTTTTTATTAAGAAATGTTTGGGTATATATCTTAAATCTTACAAACTCAAATAATATTTAAGTATTTTTTTATTAAAAAGCAGACTTTTTTTTAATCTGGTTTGTATCTTAAACTGGATGTTGGGCTATATTATGATGTTGGGTCTTTTGTGACAAAAAAGAAACTGAAGAGAGAGCAGAAACACTAAAAAAATATAATGGAAGAAAAAGCAATGGAGTTGTGTGAGACTATGAACGAAAAGTTAAAGAAAACATAAAAAGTCTTAAAGACATGTGTGATATTCTGGCTCGAAGAAGAGTATAAAGAGAGGCGTGAGAGCCTGCACACAAAAAATCGAAGTGTTACAATAAACCTGAATTACATAAGGGGAATGATGAATGGTGGTTGGTGTTAATTGTTTACTAATTTAGATCTCTTCTGTATAAGAGGTTGGAAGGCAAAACTAGTTACTCTTTTCTGTTTTTCTGTTTTGGACAAAGCTAGTTACTTTTTTCTATTTTTATGTTGGTATTAATTGGATATGATTATTTAGTTTACTCTTTTTACCACGTTTCTAATTATATAGTGATTCATAAGATTCTATCATTACATTATCAAATTAATTGTTGCATATAATTGCGTACAATAATTGTATTAATGGTGTATAATTTGATATTCATTATTTTCATAATAAAGTGTTTGAGACTATGGAAACCCAATACACCTATTACTCTGCAATAATAAAAATCACACTCTGAACGTAATTGTAATTTCATAGGTTGAATTTTGAATTTGTTATTATAAATTCTAATTTCGAATGATGCGTATTTGAAAAAATTAGACATATAACTAGGTTTTTGCTGCTTATAAATGCACACTTGTTATTGAAAATTGGAAATGATACAATATTCATTATTTTGAATCTCTTTAATTTTATCTGACCCTGCAGGTAGAAAATGTATGTTGACGGTAAAACTCCGACCTCACCGATCTCTTCTCACAGAGAGGAGGCTCAAGCTTGCAGTGGTGAATACTCCACTTTCACTTCTTTCTTTCGTTTGGTATAACTATATTAATATATGATATTGGACCTTTTGTGATATAAAGAAATTGAATAGAGAGTAAAAACAGTAAAAAAAATATAATGGAAGAAGAGGCAATGGTAAAAGAAAAAATAAAAAGTCTAGAAGAGCTGATGGAGACTCTAGAAAAAAGAGTCAAAGATATTATCAACAAAATTGAATAGTTGTCTGAGACTATGAAAGAAAGAGTCGAAGAGAACATAAAAAGTCTTAAAGACATGTGTGATACTCTGGCCCAAAAAGTCCAACCGATGTAAAATCTCGAGGAAGAGTATGAAGAGAGGTGTGAGATCATGCACAAAAGAATAAAGTATTACAGGTAAACCTGAATTATTTAAGGGAATGATGAATGATGGTTGGTGTTAATTATTATAATTATTTTACTAATTTAGATTTGTTAGGAACATGTTCAGATTTAGAGGAGGTTGGATTAAAGAAGGAACGTGTGTGTTACCGAACAAAGCTAGTTACTTTTTTCTATTTTTCTGTTATGTACCAAGCTAGTTACTCTTTTCTGTTGGTATCAATTGGATATGATTATTTAGTTTACTTTTTTTGTTTTTCACAAACAGCTGCAGCGTTTCTAATTAAGTAGTCATCAACTAAATGAGATTCTATCATTAGAATTATCAAATTAATATTGCGTATAATTGCGTACAATAATTACGTATAATTTGATATCTTTAATAAACTATTTGTGATTATGGAAGTCCTAAGCAATAAAATACACTCCAACCAAAATGCATTCACCCACCTACTTTGAACGAAACCTGCATAGTGCAATTTCATATGTTGAATTTTGAATTTCTTATTATAAATTGTGAATTTTGAATGGTGCGTACTTTTATGAATTAGACATATAACATATTATAAATGCACACTGGTTATTGGAAATTAGAAATGATACAATATTCATTATTTTTGAATTTCTTTGTTTTTTCTGACTCTGCAGGTAGAAAATGATGAAAACTTCGACCTCACCTAGCTTCTTTCTTTCGTGTGAGATTATGTTATAACTATATTAATATATGATGTTTCTTGTGTGACAGAAAGAAACTGATGAGAGTGCAGAAACTATAATGGAAGAAGAGACAATGGTCAAAGAAAAAATATAAAGTCTTGAAGAGCTAATGGAGACTCTGTAAAAAAGAGTTATCTTCTCTGTTTATTGTTATAATTATTTTACCAGTTCCGTTTTGTTTTATGTTTTTCTGTTGGTATCAATTTGATATGATTATTTAGTTTACTTTTTTTTGTTTTGCGCAAACAGCTGCAGTGTTTCTAATTATGTAGTCATCAACTAATTATGTGATTCTATCGTTAGAAATAATTGCGTATAATTTGATAATCATTATTTTCTTAATAAATTGTTTGAGACTATGGAAGTCCAATATACCCATCTACTCTGCAGCAATAGAATACACTCCAATCCACACTCTAACCAAAATGCATGCACCCACCTACTCTGAACGAAACCTGCATGAAGTTAATTGCAATTTCATATGTTGAATTTTGAATGGTGTGTATTTGAAAGAATTAGACATACAACATAATACATAGGTTTCTGTTGAAATGGAAGAGAGAGCAAAAACTATAATGGAAGAAGAGGCGATGGTCAAAGAGAAAATAAAAAGTCTTAAAGAGCTAATGGAGACTCTGAAAAAAAGAGTCAAACATATTATCAACAGATTTGAAGAGTTACTCTTTTCTGTTTAGAGGAGCTGATTTAGATTTGGATGAGGTTGAATTAAGGAAGGAACTTTTCTATTATGTTTTTCGGTTTGTATCAATGGGATATGATTATTTAGTTTACTTTTTTATTTTGCACAAACAACTGCAGCAGCGTTTCTAATTTTGTAGTCATCAACTAATCATGAAATTCTATAATTACATTATCAAATTAATTTTTTGATAATTGCATATAATTGTGTATAATTTGATAATCATTATTTTGAATCAACTTAGATTATTTATTTATATATTCTTTTTTACTGATAAAAAAAACTATCTATAATATATTGCATGATAAATGAAGTGATGGAACAAAATATAATAAAGAATCATATCAAACATTATTAACGAAAAATATGTTATTTAGGATTTTGTCATGTAATTTCATATTTAATATACTTTCTTTTTAAATTTTAAACTTTCCTATTTTTTTATTTGGATATTACTTAAATTTAAATTTAATTTTTGGAACACTTGAGATATCTTCAGTTAGTATATTTTAATTAAGAAAAAAAAAAGGTGATTTGCAAGTCAGGTATAGTAAGTGAATTTTGCATTCGGATGCTATCTATAAAATTAATATCCATTTAAATTTCAAATTACACCTCTAATAATAGGATCTTCTCCTTGAAAATGAAAAGAAAAAAGAGAAAAATAATATATAAAGCTTCTTTCTACTTTTATATAAATTAACATGTTTAAAGGGAGAAAATTTCAAGATGAAGCATTCAGGATGTTAGAGTGAAATGAAACTCTAAAAAAACAGTTCTATGTATACTCTCAGCTTCCAACAATTTGCAATTTCGTAAAATCTGTTAAAGAAAAGAAACAAGTAGAATAATATCTGAAAATGAAAATAAACATACAAATACAATTACAATGCTTATTTCGATCTTCTTAAAATCCTGATTTCAAAGACTTTATATTACAAAATTTGAAAAGGATAAAAATAAACTCAACCCGATATCCTGTTACGAAGTAGACTTTAAGCTTAACTCAATTCCATAAAACCGATTCATGTTATATACAATAAAAGACTTTAATCTCTAGTCGATTTGAGATCTCCAATAAAAATAGATAATTCTTAATTATTAAAGAATGAATTTAATTTTCACTCAATCTTAAAAAAATAAATTTATAAAATAAAATTTATATTTTTTTTTTATATATTATGAATTGTACTTGTATTTAATCCACGTGGGTTCTTAAACTATAACCACTCAAGTTTTAATCACCTAAACTCAAAACCCTCTGTTAATTGTAATGCAAAAGTCACATTATTTAAGGGCCATAGTTATGAGCCCAAAATATGAAAGGCCTATGTTTGCTAGTAGTCAAGAGTAATGTCAAGAAAACTCAAGAGAAACATGGATGCTCACATGCATGAAACAGAAAATAAACATGTACCTTCTTCTTGTCAGAAAATTTAAAGCGAAAAAGTGAAAATAAGATAAACAGAAAACTTGTGCAAATAATGCAACTGAAAATCTCGAGGGAGCATCTAAAAAATTTCGTATATGAAAGTGACATACAAAGACAACCTTGTCCAACTAAGTTTTTAAAAACATTTATCACCAAATATCTCAACTAAGATCACAAATTTTAATTTTACTATAGTTTATTGATATGTGTTTGACCAAGTTATTTACAACTTAAAATTCTTACTACACAATAACCCACTACTCATAAATTTTTAATAATGTTACTGCAATATTCATACACAATTTAATTTTAACATCTCATAAAGTGAAACAAATCAAAATTGCTAAAGGTTGAGTGTAGAAGAGTGTTCAATAATTAACTATGTTTCTGAAAAAGAAAATAAAAGTTGACATTCACTTTTTTATGATCTGCATCTATCATTGTCCCTGAAATGAAACACACACAATTTAGCTTAATATTGATGTAGAGAATGAAAATTTCAACAAATTAATGAGTTAAGGATTCCTTTTATAGTACCAAATACCTTTAGGTATGAGCCCCATAACTAGACTAATCTCCACCACTACTTTTGATCATAATCAATGTTATTATTAGAGCCAAGCTAGAATTGCATATAAGAATATATTCCTGACATCATTAAACTAATTAATGTCGGATATATTAACTTTGTTTGTCTATATATATGCTGGTTCAAGATGATTGGATTACTAGATAACGAGTGACAATTGTATGGATCTGGACAAAAGTAATTAGTATAATTCATTGTCCATCAATTTTCTGAATATGGACAAAAGCCATTAGTGACACTAATATTTAGTGTAATTCTTTGTCAACCACTGAATCACATTCATAATTCTATGTTTTATATGTTATTGGATGATATCCATGTAACAGAAAGAGTCTTGCATATTATGTCATTGATTGTGCAAGCAACCATCTCCATGGTTGCATAAAATCTTGAAGGTGATTGCTGCCAATGCATATAATTTGTTTCACTGTCGAGTTAGATTGCATGCAACTCTTTGATAACAAGATTTTAGACACTTTTTTTCTTCTTTCAATTATCAGTTATGAAATCAAAAGAGACATTGAGGACAAATAGAAAAAGGAGTATTACCAAACATATAAACAGATGGTAAAAGCAGAATTCTGCAAAAGTGTTTTGTATGATATCTGATTTGAAATCCTGACATAGAACAAATAACTCCTACTTTATCTTCTGCTATTTTATGATCCTCTTCTGTACAACAAATATATTGTCTCTCTCTCGCCACAAAATAATTCTGAAAACCCTGTAATAATCACCAAAGCTAGCTTTGTAATTAAATTAAGGTTTTTTTTCATAAAAAAGTCCTTACAAAATTTTCTTTTTTTCTTTTTGAAATACGGGTGTAAGGTCTCTAGAGCCTGATTAGTGAGGTTGTGTGCATATTGAATTTGGCTATGTGATGTATAAGGGTTGAGACACTTTACGAGTATGTATAAAGATTGAAACACTCTTAAAGTGTCTGTATAAGGATTGATACATTCTTAAAGTGTCTTATTTTATTTTATTTATTATTTGAGAAAAAAAAATGAATTTCATCTTTCATCATTGACAACATCCATTACATTTCAAAACCACTACTTTTAAATGACAAGCATTTTAATGTCATTCTACACCAACTTGAGAAGAAGATGAAAGTTCCGTTTACTAGAAGTGCCTATTTACATTTTACCACAGGCTTTTTCTTTTTGTATCTCATTTTTTTTTTGTCACATTCCTTTCATTATGGAATGTAAAAAATATATTTCGAAAAGTCCCTTTTGAAAAAAAAAAGGCAATAGGTATCTAAGAATTTTTACGTAGCTGCTGAAAAGAAGTGTCTTTTACAACATTTGTTTAAATATTGCATACTTTTGATAATTTGAATCTTTGAATTTTTCTAAAAGAGAACAAAAGTCTATAATTTGCTCAATTGTTTTTAGTGCATTCGTTAAATATTCAAAACAATAAATATAATTTGGACGTGAAAAAACAAAATCTCAACGTATTGAATATATATTATGTTCTTTGTTCCTTTTTTTTTTCTCTCTCTCTCTTTAATTCTACTACATGATTGTCTTATCTTAGAAATAGGTGTGGCAAATATACTTCTTTAACTCCCACCCCTATGTCCTCAAAAAGGTGGATCAAAGAGGATAGGAACGAATTGGATTTAAAATTTTAGTATTGTTTTATAGATCAAATCAACATATTATATATTTTTAAAATATAAATAATTTCATATTTTCTTTTAAAGAATTTTAACACGAGTAATTATATCATAACATGAAATTATAATTTAATGGTTGAATGTAAAAGATATAAAAAAAATTAACGAAACAAGTAAAAGCACGAGTTTAGGACGCCTAATTATATATATATATTTATATTTTTCCCCTGTTCTCGTTAAAATGTTATATACAACAAGTTTGGGTTAATACTCATAAATTTAATTTAAAATATTTCATATATTCATGGGACTTTCCTATAAATTTTGTGAAACTTTCAAAAATCTAAAAATTTCAGAAAACTTATTTATTGCAAAAAAAATATAGAAAAATTAATGAAAAAAGTCTTAAAAAAATAAAAACTATAATGATGAAAGTTGTTTACCATTTACTTAAAACAGCTTTATCCAACATTTTTTTCTCTCTTTCGTTAACCACGGTGTATAAGTACTTGTTTAGTTACTGATAATTACAGTGAAGTTATTTTTTTATCTATTAAACACATTTCGGATTATAGAATAGAAATACTTTTTAGATTATAAAAATCTGAACTAAAAATACTTTCTAGATTTTATAATCTGAAATTTTTCAGAATCATTTATTTTGAAATGAAAAACATAAATAAAATAAAAAATATTTTTAGTATTTTAAGATGTTTGGAGTCTCACAATAATTTATGGAGGTGCAGGAAGAAACAGCCCGTACCTAATCATCTTCCTACAAAATCAGCGTCCAAATTGGGCTTAGCTACTAATTACACCAACATCGAGGCTTTGGGGCCGTTAGCCTTATGAGAAAGTAAGCACATAACAATATTAAAAAACTTTATACCGTTATCTTCTAATATTTTTTCGCGTTTTACTAGCTTCCCACTTATTTATTTTTTATGTATTTTCTCAATAATTTATTTTTTGTTATCTAATCATTAATTGTTGCACCGTGTATTTTAATTATATATTAACACATTTATTTTAGTTATTATATTATTACTTTTATTTTAGGAAAATTAATATATATAAACAAAAATGTTTCGAATTTAAAAAATAAAAAATATTATTTTGCAATGTATTGTTGTACAAATTTTTTTAAGTATTTAAAAAAATATATAATCATATACCTATTATTGAGTTCAATAGTCAAGGTGAATTCTGAAAAGGTTATTTATAATTTCTTTATACTTATCTAGTAACATAAGTATTTGTATAATTTTTTAGTTTATGATAATTTCACTAATTTTAAATTATTTCAATAAGTTTTTCATAAAAATAAGAAATAACTTATAACTTGAAAAAAAATCTATTTCTTATGGATTATAGATACAGTTTATACATTATGTTTTGAAAATCAAATGAAACATATCAAACCTGAATTTTGTCCTATGGTGTATTTAGATATTCAGATACTCTGCAGTCAAAATCCTCTACAGTCATAACGCTGCAAGATCAGGCCATTGATGGGTTAATTCAATACCAGTTAATCAAGAGAGAGAATATGATCAATGGTTAACATTTCTGCAGCAGAAGATCTGTGTTGTTGTTCAAACCATAAAATAAATCATCAAAAAATTAGTTTATGGAGGATCAATAAAAGAATGTTTTTAAAGGAAAATTCTTAACATAACATTATTTTAATTTTTCCTTAAAAAATCTAAAGTATTTGTCACTCTCATTATAGATTTTTTTAAGAAAACTATTTTTATTATTGAAACTTAGACCAGAGTATTATAATATATTTAGTTTCTTATGTGTCCTTAAAGTGTTAAGTTTTTTTTTAAAAAAAGGGAATGAGAATTTTAAATTTTAATATTATTTTATTTGTATGAATTCTTGTTAAATGGTTAGGTTAAAAGATTGGACCTAGAGATTTGGAGAGCATTACAAAAGTTGAACCTGACTAAAAACATAATGAAATAATATTATAGTGTGAAACATGATGTTATGTCGGATGCAAAAACAAAAACAAAGTTAATGAGATATTCAGATGGTAGGCTCAAACTTTATAGTAACCTATTTGACTCATTTAAGAGAAGGGTTTGACCTGATTAGACATATTTCCATGGCTGTCCATTGGTGTGCCGTGCATGGGAGAGGTAAGTAAGAAACTATTTTTCTCAACAAAATAATGAACCAAAGACGGTGAAAAAAAGGGTTAGTGAGAAAGTGAGGTGTTGAATAATGAGACTGTGACTTAGGGTGCAGCACTGCAGAATGTGTGATGGAACACAGGAGGTAAAATCACAGTAATCAATTCAGTGAAGGACAGTGATTAATAGGTGGTGAAAGGGTTAATTCTGTGTCCTCTCTTCTGCTTTTATGGGAAGAAGATACAAAACTTCAATTCAATTTGAAGGTATGAAAAGAGAGTAGGATCTGCGCATACATATCTATAATTTCCCTGTTTGAATACCTACACGCCTGAAAAGAAACATGAATCTTCTCTTACACGTTCGAAATTTCTTATTCTTGACAATTTTTGACAAATGTGTTAGCCTTGACCAATTTCTTAAAATGCTATAGCTTCCTGTGTGCTGTGTGCTGCTGCCTCACATTGAAAACATAACCATCAACCATCCTTTTAAAATGCCACTGCTTTGGAAATACCACAGTGGAAAAAATTTTGCTCATCCCCTTCAGAATCTATTACCATTAAACCATTCATCAATGACTTCTACTAACACACATATTCGAAAATCCAGTGACTAGGATCTGCAAGTTATGGTCCTAGTTATGAACAATGATCAAATCTTATTATTTCTTTCTCTTAAACAAACTACAGCTCTAACTTCATGAACTGAACGTAGAGATGAAATAACTTATATAGTAGTGAAAAATTTCAGCAGTTTGCACAAGGTTTTCAAATCTTGATGTTATGATTATAAACACATATGCCGTCTGACCCCTGAAGTCATTTTCTGTGACCGATAATTTGTTCCAAAGGATTCAACAAATGATGTAGAAAAACTCCAACAGTGATGGGATTTTATAGCAGTTTAACCTCTAGCACTATTTTTAGAACTTATAATCTACTCTTAGTTTTGAACTTTTCTCTGTTATCTGTCCCTTAAATTGTCATGTTATTTACCAGTCTGATCCATATGACAGCTTTTAAACCATGTTCATTAACAAATCTGATGTTATCAATTGATATAAAAAGATGAGGAGTTAAAACTAGAGTTGAGTACCAAAAGTATATGTAAGTGTGTGTCAACCTCTCATATAACATGGCAAATTATTAGAGTGCCACTTTCTTTGTTACACCATCATATCATGTTGTTATGTAATAAAAAGGAAAAAAAAATTAATGATTGAGAGTAATCAAAGTTTCGATTAGAGACATAAAGCAAAAAAAAAAAAATAAAAAAAATTAGGATTTTTTTTTATTTGAGTTTGTAGATGTTTGGATCACTACTTAAAAATTAGTGAAAATTTTTTTAGCTGTCTCAAAGGGAGAGATGGTTGAATAAAAGACTGATAATAATTATGAGAGGTTTTGCGGTTGTTCGAATGTAAAAAACAATAAAAAATATATATATAAACTATATATTTTGTCAAATTATGAATTCTTCCTAAATGTATTTTAACGAAAATCTTATTTTCAATTGAACATTTTTTGTTCAACTTCATTTTCTATTCTTTTATTAAAATTGAAAAAGAAAAACTCAAAATAAACGTCTCATGATTTCTCTTCTCCCTTTCCTTTTCTAACTTTTTAATTTCTTTTTCAATTTATTGTAATTTCTACTTGCCAACAAAGTTAGTATTTTTTTACTTGTTTCAATTTCAGAGCCAAAAAAACTACCAGGAGGAGATGTGAGTATTGAACTTAAGTGACTTTCGTGAAATAATAAAACTATTATATTTATTCCTCAAACAAAATGGTCAAACAAACTTGCTTTTCTTGTACACACATAAAAATAATTAGTATTAAAAAATAAACTTTAAATTTAGGTTGATTTAAGTCAAACAAATTTTCACTACAATATATTCTATATAACTCTCGCATCATAAAAAATCGAATTTTCACTTTAAATATATATGTGAGTGTTTGTTGGGTTTATCAGGCCACCACCCATAATATGTTATCCCACGAGTTTTTACCTAACCTTATAAATTTGACTTAAAAAATAAAATTTATGTTATATTCAATGATTTTTTTTTTTATTTTACTCGATATTGAATTCCAACGACTAAACTTGCAAATTTCACATCTTATAAAAAAAAATTAAGAATAGCCAAATCTAAAAGCTTACTCTAGTTAACTTCTGCAAGAGATGTGAATTATAATTCTAATGTAAGAATAGTTAAGATAAAAATAAGTTAGTGATCAACAATTATGCATCATCCTTTACTTCTATCATCATTATATAATCGTGTGACTAAAATTTATAATGTTTATTTCTCACAACATCAAATGGAAAAATCATCCATAGACGTCTAAAGGTTAACTGCCACTCAAAAAAAGAGAAAACTGAAAAAAGAAGTATAATTATAAGTACATTTCCTTTTTTTTTTATTCTTTAGTTTCTCTTATTTTTAATTTAACTTTCCTTTTGTAAAAATCAAGTACCATAGCTAAAAAATGAAATTTCGAATACTTATATTTAAATTAGCCTAACCAAGAAGTTGTGTATGATGCTTAAAGTTGAGATGATGTTCAGTAATGCCATTCATTCTATTTTTTTTTTCATGGTTTCTCTCTTTCTTATTGTCAAACTTAACGTATAGTATTTGAATTACACCGACATGATTCTATCAAGATGCAAATAATTTATGATAAGTATTTAATAAAAAATGTGGTTTTCTTGGTCAGAAAAAAAATGTTGAATTGTTTTTTTAATAGAAATATAAATAAAAAATAGTTTCATTAAATTAGAGGTGACAGGAATGGCACTGGTGAGTACCCATGTAAGCCAGCTTTGCTTTTAAGCTTTGTACGTTTGTTTTTAGTTGGCAGACTGTTAGAATTTTAGAATAGAGTGACTGCAATGCTATCTCTCTTCTCACTCCAAGCTCACAAAAAAAATTGACTTGAAAACAAAACCCTTTTTCTTCCTTCACAACAACTCTCTTGATTCATCACTTTTTCCATTTCTCTTTAAAGAAAAAGAAGTAAACCACGTCAATAATTAGAAAACACAGAAACCCTACAAGGCACGTGAAGAAGAAAACAAGGCATGTGGATGAGAATGAATGTATTCCGAGGTGGTTTTTGAAATTGAAAGAAACCGGTGAAAAGGAACCAAATATTTGAGGACAATGGAAAACGATATTGTTTTGAAATTGGGAAGAGGAAAGTAAAAACTAAAAAATGTGCCGTGCCAAATGCCAATAAATGACATGGTTTGGTCATATTTTAATTGGGCATGCAATAGAAAAAAAAAACATTTATTAATGAAATAAATAAAAAAAGTGGACAGGCTGGGTTATAGATGCAGGGATTTGACATTTACGTGTTGTTTCTTTCCCACTTTCGCTTTCTTTCGCTGTGTGAATCTGAATCTGATACACAACACAATATTCAAGGCTGTAAAAAGCGTTGAAATCTGGAGCCAGTATCGTCCTCTCCGTTTGTCACTCTGATGTGTACCATTCCACACAATATTACAGACCCTAAAATATTCTTATTTCTCTATTTTTTAAATCCCTTTCTTTCGCCACCACTTCTTACGGGCACTCTTAATTCTATTGCAACCAAACAAAACAACCATTTCTCTATTTTGTACATTCTTGTACAACAACGTTTTTAACTTGTTACTGTGTGTTACGATGTCTGGACTTTCAGGTGTGTGTGTGTGGACTTTTATGTGATTCTAGTTCTTCTTCTTCAGATCTTTGATTATTTGTTATATGGTGCTATATATATATATATATGTCTGATTGTTTTAAGATGGTAGTGATATTGAAGATGAAGTTGCAATTTATTATTGCTCAAACGAAATTTACATTGACTTAATAAAACTTAAGAATCTTTTTCTGACAATGTTTATACTACCAATAAGTGCATGCACGATGGTTTTGGTTTCTTGTTTGTTGTCTTGTTGGATGGTGGGGGTGGGTGAGGTGTGGGTACTACTATGCATTTTCCAATCTTCCTTTGTATAAAGTAGCTGCAATACCTCATTCATTTCACTAACTAATTTGGAATTAGGGTTACACCAAACACTCCATTGGATTCCGCTACCCTTCTTGTTGTTATATATATATCTCCACATTCCAAATTAAATAGTTTTTCCTTTGTCCCTATTACTAGCAAGCATATAGCTCGAATTTTAAATTTTCAACATTTAACCAAAAAAAAAAAAACTTAATGAAATTGATAAGACTTGCATGACATGACTAGTTTTACTATGATTCTTCTTTTTCTCTTATCGTGTTATTTTAATGTTAATACGAATTTGTATAACTTAATCAGAAACAGTGAATTAGGTTTAACTAAAGTTTTTTTTATTGGGAAATCATTCACGTATGATTTGCATTGACTTTGGTTAGAAGCTTGGCGGCCCCATAACTAAATTAAATGGAATTTTTCCTTATGATAAGATCCTTGTCTATTGGTCTATGAAGCACGTGGTGTCATTGCAATTTTTTTTTTAAAATACCAAAACCTAAACTACATCATGAAGGAAAAGTGAACACAGAATTATGTTGTGATAATTATGCATGGTGAGATCAAAAGAAAAGGATGCAAAAACTGTACAGAATTTTTTTTGCCCTTTTTGAATTTGTGAAATGATTTACTACTTGAACGTATAGTTCCAACTTCCAAGGGTACAAAAACCATTGTTGCAAGCTTTTTAGGAGTAAGCAGAAGATCCATGTTGAAAGAGCTCAATTTTCCAAATTTCAACCATGGAATGCAGAAAGTAAAGCAAAAGAAAACAGAAAGTAGAGCAGTGACAAGTAAAATAGCCGACCAAAGCTACAAAGAAGTGATGAAGCAAACGTCCCACAACTTTATGAATCGCTTGACTTGGAAAAGGACATTGTTTTGTGTTGACTTTGCATGTGAACCATCAAACCACAGACCTAACTCCTCACTTATATACATTTTTTATGTACTAATTAAAGCAACTTCATCTCATTTGTCATCTTGCTTTATCAAAATAATTTGAAGGTGCACCACTTTACTTAACTCTGTTTATTCCTATTCATTTCATAAAAGAAAAACAATTATTCAACTACTTTGTTCCCTTTTACTGATAGTTTGATGCCCACTGAAAGTAATGTTTTACTGGTTATATTATATGAATTAAGAATAACATTTAAAAATTGTTACTTCATAAAAATAACATTATAGTTCTATAAAATTACCTAATTAAAACATCCCCAATTGTGAATTTATCAAAAAATCTTCCTGTTATGGGCTCTCAGTGCGAAAGTAGGTAGTATCATTATATTAAGTTTCCTTTTATCCATTTTAAACTAAGTATATTTATGCTACCTTTTTTTATTAAGAATGACAACTAATTAATATTTCTAACATTTTAAAATTAATTTAAATACAAATGTTTTTTAATAGTGTTGTGTTGGGTTTTCATAATTTTGTTTTGAGTTTTAAGTTACTCTGTTTTTAATTTTCCTTTTTTCTTTAGTTTCACCTATTTATAAGGTAATTGGCTTTTTTGTCCTGAGAGGAAAATATAATACAATTCATTTTTGTAGTTTTTCTTTTTTCTCTTTTCTCTTTTTATGTTTTTTTTGTTGTGATGGGTACATATATTTCGTTGTTCTGCATCCATAAACACCTTAATATTGTCATAAATTCTTTATATAATTCATTAGTAGAGATTGATTAGTTGATTATAAGAGATATTGTTATCAATTAATGAATTATGTTAATACTAAATATTTGATAAAATTACTTATCGTATATGAACTTCTTTGTCTTATAACAAATTATCTCTAAAACAACTTAAATACACTTTAACCTTATCTATCAAGAAGCACAAACTTATGATGAAGTTCTCAAGTTTTCATAATTGTGAGAGGCTATAAAGAATGAGTTAGAAGAGTTAGAACAAAAAACAAAATTTGGTGCATAATCGAGCTTCCTCATGGATAGAAAACCATATGGTGTAGACGAGTTTATAAGATTAGTACAATGCAAATGGAGAAATTGAATGATACAAAGTTAGACTTGTTGTAAAAAGATATGCTCAAGTAGAAGATATTGATTACTTGAATACCTTTTCATCAGTTGCCAACATTTTTACTCTAAAATTTATCTTAGCTACAAGAACTACTCAAATTTGGTTTTCAAAAACACATAATGTGGTAAAACCTTTCTTCTTGGTGAGTTAAGTGAGGAGGTTTACATGGTTCCTCCTCCTCGAATCGAACTAAGAAAGATGACAAGTTTGTTGGTTAATGAAGTCTTTATAAGGATTGAAGCAAACAACTAGAGAGTAATTTGATAAACTCTTCAATTCTCTTAAAAAATTTGGTTTTATACAATTTGTTTTGATATATAATTCATTGTTTACTAAAAGAACTATAACACAATTTCACAATTTCACCATACTCATGTATGTACATGGTATCATCGTTGAAGGAGATTCCATTTTTGATATCAAACATGTTACTCAATATTTAGGCAAGGCATTCAAGGTGAAAGATTTGGGTGACTTGAAATATTTTCCTGGCCTGAAGATTACTATAAATCTAGCAAATGCATACCTATTTCACAGAGGAAGTATGCTCTCAATCTTCTCACTAATACCGGGTTTCTCCTTACAAAACCTTACTTCACTCTAGATACCAAGCACATGTTTGAAGATGGAGTTCCTCTACAAGACGTTTCTTCTTTTTAGTGACTTATAGAAAGGTTGTATATCTTACAAACACATAGTTAAATATATGTTATGTAGCGCACTTCTTAAGTAAGTTTTTGCGTGCTCCCACTTTGAATCTTTATAATATTGCACATCAGATTTTACTGTATATAAAAGTACTTCTATATAAGGTTTGTTCTTCCTAAGTGATTCTTGTTTGCAACTCAAATTGATTCTTGTTTACAACTCAAAGGCTTTATTGATTCTAAATGAGCCATCTATCCACAAACAAAATGTTCCACAACTAGCTACTATATGTTTCTCGAATCATCTTTAATACGTAGGAAGTCAAAGAAACAATCAATTGTTTTTCCATTATCATCTGGAATGGAATATTATGCACTTGTTGCCAATATCTATAAGATTTAGTGGCTAAAGTTTTTTTAGATGACTTTAAGATTAAAACTCAATTCCCATCGTATATATATTGTGACAGTCAATCGAGACTTATCGTTTTCAATTCCAACTTCCATTAATGTACCAAACACATCAAGATAGATTGTCACATCATTCAAGAAAAGCTTCAGGCCAAACTCTTTCAGTTGCTTTCTATTATATTTGCTCATCAAGCTATCGATATTTTCACCAAGCCCTTTGAGTATGAAAATATCAATTTTGATGTTTCCAAGTTCGAAATGATGGATATCTATTGTAAAGTTTGAAGGGGATGTTGGATTTCATAGTTTTTTGTTGGATTGTATGTTATTTTGTTTTTATTTTTATTTTTCTTTGATTCTTTTATAGTTTCGCCTATTTATAAGATGATTGATATTTTTTTTTTTTTTGAAAAAATATAATACAATCCTCTTTTATTGTTTTTCTTATTTTCTCTTTCTTTTTCTTTTTACATTTTTTTTCTTCTACATGCATATATAGGTTTCTTTCTTTATTCTATATGCAAAAACACTATAACAACATATTTCATATGCGTAAAAGTGAAAACGATGATGGAAAAAATCAAATGAGTTGTCTTTTTTTTTTTTCTAATTCTATTGAATTAAAATAATTCATGTCATATATGAAAGATTTATTATTTTTGTGGGGATATGTGGGTGTTAAGTCACTACAAGAAAATTATTAAATAAAAATTAATTTTAGAGATAAAAAATAATTAGTCATTATATTAACTAAATTAGATACTATTTTTATAGACTAAAAAAATTATTGATATCTAAATTAGTTTCTATTATTAATAATATTTATAAACTAGTTTCTAAATTGATATGTAATACTGAAATTTTAGCTACAAACTTTAGAATCTAAAATAATTAGTAGCAAAATCTTAGTAGCTAATTAAATATTAATTTATAAATTTTATTAATAATAGAAACTACTTTTAAAAGTAATAATTTTTTTAGTCTTAAAATAATATCTAATTTAGTTAATATAGTGACTAATTATTTTTTATTTCTAAAATTAAATTTGATTTAGTGATTTTCTTGTAGTGAGTATAGTAGATAGATGTAGAGATATCATCTTTATTTTGAGATATTCCTATTTTTTTATAATAAACATATTTGTTAGTCAAAACAAATTGTAAGTTGTTGTTTAAATTAAAAAATTAAAAAAATGAATAAATTAATTTAAAATCACCATTACTAAATTTATATGTTCGAGTAATCCATTATACTATCATTGCTAAATTTATATTAATTAAACTGGATTATAAGTTTACAATAACTATAAACTTTATTAAATTAATATATGATATAAATTTATCAATGTCATTATAAATTCTACTATATACATAAAAACAAAAATATTAATTTAAATATTATAAATGTGTAAACTAAAAAAAAATCTTACATTGTTATAGATAAAAGTTTATAAACTTATTGTAACATTGATATGCTAACGCGTATACAACTTATCTAAAGTAAAACATACCCTATAGTATAATTCATAAGATAAATGTGTGAAAGAATCATGTTTTATGCTTTGGAAAGAAGAGTAGTTTGTTTTTTGATAAGTTTTTTCTGATATGTTCTAGTTCATAGATGCATTACAAAATTTCTATATTCGAATAATAAATTTTTCTCAGAAAAAATGTATACTCCTTTATTTCAAAACGTCAATTGTTTGAGTTTCAACATATATTTATGCAGTTGAGAAAAAATAATGAATTAAATTATCAACAAAATGTTTTCACCCTATACAAAACCTTAAAGATTTAAAAAATGAGAATATATTAATTTATATATTTTTATTTCACAATTTATCCTTCAAACAAACAAATTTCAACGACTTTAATTTTATTATTTCAAAATCATTTTTAAGCTTAAACATCCTTTCGATAAATATAATTAAGAATAATTTAGTAATTTTTTTAATTAACAATAAATATACTTAATTATTTATTTTTAATTAATATAAAAAAGAAAAATGATATTTATACTATTGGTGAGACAGTTATAGTAGTTGGGGAGAGAGGATGAAATTAAGGTAGTGGTTGGTAAAATGGCATGTGATGGTATGAAATAATGTATATTTTTATAATTAATTAAAATAAAATAATTAGGGTTAAAAGTGAGAAAGACGGAAAAGTCGGCGAGGAATTGGGAAGGGGTAAAAAGGAAATGCGATGGAGTGGACCCCTTCTGTCCTCGGTAACTTCCTCGAATTCCTCGCCTCTCTCCTGCTTCAAATTTACACGCTCTACGAGGACGACCCTACCTCTTTTCTTTCCATTTTTCAATTTTTTTATTTTTTATTTATTTTCTAAAACTTTATTAAATAATAATAAATAGGGTTTCCTATTATCGGGCATCTCTTAACTCAACCACTCCTCTGACTCACTTATTACTTCTTCCTCCTCTTCCTTTTTCCTCTTCACTTCATTATTTCAACCATCATTATGTCTATCTTCCTCAAGCTAAATTATTGCTTACACTCATAAATATTATTTCTTTTTTTTTCTCTTTATAAAAAACTTTCTTAACTCAAATTAATTTGTAGAATAATAAAATTTTTACAATGTCAAATAACTAAAAAAATAAAATTAAACATTCAAATTAAAAACATTTGTATCTATTAAAAAGATAGTCCCGCTCGATGTTAATGTTATATAATTCTAATTCTCGAAAACTGAGTCAGCCCCTTTACTATTAAGAATAACAAAAAAACACTAAAATATAATAATATAGTTATTTTCAATCAAGATTGACATCTCATATTGATGATTTTTTCAAATACTAAATTCCAATATAAAAAGTAAAAAATTTATAAATATGTAATATTGATTTCAAATTAAAAGTTTTAGAATATTTTTTTTTTGTCTTAACTTGTTTTTATAGTGGAAAGTGTCTGTACATTACTAATTCATGTATTTATGTCATTGTGACCGTTGATTGAACTAATTAATGAATACGCGTTTTTGTATTTGGTTTTTATTGTAATTATAATAATTTCATTTATTGGTTTGTCGAAATTCAATTTCATTAATAAAATATTTTTTTTGCAGATGTGCTATTTTTAACTGTATTGAATAATGTTGCGTGTTTTATATTTATATCTAATAGAATAAAGTTTCGCTGTTGTTATTTAGTAAAATATACATTCAAGAAATTTAAAAATAGTTTCATATAAAAATCAGGTATAACTTTCGGTCATGAAGATACAAAATTTGTGCTACATGTAGTATTATTTATAAGCATCCCTCTCTCTTTTAAATTTAATTTTTTTATTTACTTTCTTTACACCCTCATTTGTTAAAAATTATTTTAAATATATTTAAAAAGTTACAGTACTTTATTGTATATAAAAACTTATAATTAACTAGACATTCATGTACAAATTTACACTATTAATAAATTAGAGTTAAAATAATAATTTGATGTTTTCCATATGCATAAAATAATTGATAAAGTCAAAAGAAAAAGAGAAGAGTTTAAACTTTAACGTTGAAGAAAACATTTGGTACATTTATGAAATACATTTAAGGGTGGATTGACCTAATAAAGAGAATTTATAACTCCTCTCACTTTATACAAATATCGCACTGCGTGTTCTTCCGCTGACTGAATTGGCACCTTGGTATTCTCAAAATCCTACGGTCCACAATCAATGTCTGTGTCTGTGATTAGTATTTTAGTTTTTGTTTGTTTATATCTGAAAACATTGAATTGAATGCAAAGCTAGGATGTGAGGGTGCACATAGATCCCTCTCTGGATGACACCATCATCCACATCACGCTCAATTTCACGAAATCAGATGGTCGGTCTCGGTTTTGTGGAAGGTCAGTGCGGTACTATAGGTGCAGTGAATGGGTGTAGCAGCAGGACATAACACCAGAACACATGATCTGGCATATCCAACGGTGGATGTGGATGACTTCACCACACTTCACAATTGATCCACACAGAAAACACAATAAAAATAAAAATGTTTTGGCATTAATATTAGAAAGTAGTAATTTTGGAAATTAAGAAGGGTGCATGGGGTCGTGGTCATTTCTGGAAGTGAGAAGGCAGCTGGTAGGGTCTACCTGCACCAATTCTTTGTCTTTTTTGACGTTGCCTTTCTTCTCCTCCTTTATTTTTACTCTTGTTATAACCCCCTCTCTTCTTTCTCATATCATTCTCATTCACCCATTCATCATCACAACCACTCTCTCTCTCTCCCTCTCTCTCTCAATCTCAGACCCCCCTTGAAGATAGCCGAAACTCATGGGGGACACACTGAGAAGAGAGTAGAAGTGGTGAGGGAGTGAGCCATCAAAACAAAGCCTCTCTCTTTCTTTCTCACACTCTTTCTTTCTCACACTCTTTCTCTCCCTCTT
Source organism: Phaseolus vulgaris (assembly GCF_000499845.2). Lineage (NCBI taxonomy): Eukaryota > Viridiplantae > Streptophyta > Magnoliopsida > Fabales > Fabaceae > Phaseolus > Phaseolus vulgaris. Next base: position 39,616,832 of record NC_023750.2, read on the forward strand.
TCTTAGCAGTTCAAGAAGAAGGGCCATTCTTGGGAAGCTTTGTCTTTTGAGGGGAATGTTGTCTGGCTCGAGGACCCTTCATCTTCATCTTGTGTATCTGCATCCCTCTCTTTCTAGAGTGATATGCTTGTGCTCAAGGAATGTATAGTGTTGTCGGACCAGGCTTCATTCCCCCCAATTATATGCTTCCAGAATAATTTTCCGGCCAGAATCGAGGTATCTTTATGTAGATTCGTTCACAAACTGGGTTTCTCAGCATATGTTATTTCCTCGAGATCGAGCCGTGGCAATATAGTAACATAAATTGTGTCTGTTGCATCTGCTGATGAAATGCTTTATAGGTTTGTTTGCTTGGTGTCCTCCTCAAATGTTTTTTTGGAACTACGGATTAGTGTAAAAGTTTTGTTTTTTTCTTAAATATAGGTAGATCTTAGTCGTGGGGTTGGGTTTTTGGATGAATTAAAGATGGTGGTAGTTTGCAGATTGGTGTAATGATGAACATTTTGACCCGGTTTTCACTTGGCAAAAGTTTTTCATCATTACCTCCTTTTCGTTTCTTTCTTTTTCTCTGATCAAGTTATGATGGTGTTTTTGTTGTCAGGAAGCAACTACCTTTTTTTTTTCATCTTCATCATTAGCCAGATCTTCTCCCAATTATGTTTTCCAGTATCCGATCTGTCTGTCTCTGCCATGTTTTCGCAGATCTGGCCACCTTTGAAACTCAGTTAGACATTCTCCTCTTTTTCAAGTCCCCCTCCTCCCTTTTTTTTCCAATTTTTTCTTTCTCTCTCTACCTAGTTCCTCTCTCACCCTCTCTTTAGGGTTTCCTTGCCTATGTTCTGTCTCTGATCTCTATCACTTAGCTGGCCCAGGAGTCTTTGATGAAGAAGAACCAAGTGGATGACCCCTTTTCTTAGTATTATTATTATTATTAGTCCTTTCACCATTGTAAATCGGTGTGGTCAAATCGAGGCCTAATTTGGTTAAATGTGCCATGTGTTACCGGCATGCATATGACTCAGGAGCCTTGTAGACTCCGCCCTCTCTTTATTGGCTTCTTGTGCTTCTGCTGGTCAAACATTTCTTTCTTAATTCTCCTTTTATGTCCCTTAACCATTTTTCTATCATGTGATTTTGTTTCATCTATGTTCGATTGTAAACTATCCTTGTTATTGTGGATAGCATTTAGCTTCCTTCTATGGGTTCACTAATGTCACAGATCTACACTTTTCTCTGTTTGCTTTGTCATTCTTTTTCATATCAATTTGTAATTAAAAACTAATAGATCTGAGCACCAACAACACCCAATAGAATCAACTTTTACAACTTTGGCTGTATTTTCTTGTGTGTGCTGCTGTACCTTGGAAGTTTTTTCAACGCACAACTTTCCAATTTCCCTGTCTTTTAATATATCTCATTTGTTAGCTGAAACCCTAATTTCCTGCACAATCAAAGACACAATGTACAAGATACTTCCTTTTGTATTGCTCTAGTTTCAATGTTGTAGGCAGGGAAGAAGAAAGACAAAACGAAACTCCCATCATCAATAGTTTCAGTTCTTCAAGGAGAAGGTAATTAATTTTTTTTTCATTAAGGATAATGAATCCTGATCATGAGTATAATAAGCATTACAATTGTGCATTTTAGCTCTCCCTCTAATCATGTAGAAGCAGCAAAAGAAAGTGAATGCTTCTTTAGGAAGCAAAGATATGCAGGTCAGTGTTTGAGCAACTGTACATTGTCCCAGCAGGCATCACTGCAGTGTTAGTAAGCTTTTTGATTTTTTATTATATGCTTGATAATTTGCAAAGATGGGAATCAACGATTATTTAATTACTAACAAAGGAATTTTGTTGGGGTCTCTTTTGTTTAACATTTTTTTATTGTTTTCCTCATGTGCTCAGGGATTTGGAGGAGACTAGAGCATCATATTAAGCTTGATTCAGAATAGAAGACAAAAAGAGTCTGCACATAGCAAGGGGCATTGGGGAATACAAATGACATAATCACAGTGCTCAAAGCTCATACAGCTCTATTTTTCTTTGTTACAGTTGTTGTTCATACATTCATACTTGCACGCAAATGTGTACACTTTATTATTTTCAACGCAACTCATGTATCCAAAGTCTCTTACTAGAATATTATTTGAATTTTCATATCAATTTGAAACCATGACCTCGAATTGTCATAAAATACAAAACACCATACTATGCTTGGAATACACTGTCCTTGTTTTTTTCAAAATTCATGGGGGTAAAAGGCGTTCATTTGACTATGCATGATCTCACTCTGTACCTTTGCTTGTTTTTTGTGTGTACAGAATTCTCAAGCATAAAAAGTTGTGAAAAATTGAGCTTGATTTTAATGTTTAATGTAATGGTCATTGTGATTAAAGGGATTGATTGTAATTCCACTTTATGTATATGTGAATGCTGTCTCATAAAGAATTGCTTTTGGGAAATTGAAACTTTTTGACCTTTTGTAAAGTAGCATAAAGTTGAAGCCCTGGAGGGTTTGCTTTGTGTTTTCCCATGCATGATATGGTTGAGAGGGAGAAAGAGAAACTGCTTGCTGGGTCATGCTTGTTGAATTCCCATACAGCTAGCTTTTATGGTCACAGATATCTTTTCCATGAATAATTGGAGAGCGAATAAAATTATGTAACCCCAAAAACTTTTTGGAGTCTTTGTACTATTTGGATATGAAGTTGAGGACCTCGTAGTCTTTCCATGCATATATACACACACACATAGATTAATTAGGTGTACCATCTAATGAAGTGATTGCCACAGGTAGGGTATAGCAGAATTAGACCCCTTTGACACATTCTAGTGGGATCCAGAGAAGACTTTGGATCTCCCTTTTCAGCCATTCATCCCTCTAACTTGGAAACAAACATGTGCCATTGCTACCTCCCTCAATCTGCTAACAACCATTTTTTAACTCCTCACTGCTACTTAAGTTGTTAAAAACTCTTTTGTCACCTAATGGCTCCTTGAAAAAACTACAATTTGTATCTTGCTACATAAATCTTATAGGATCACCATGATATGATACCATTCATATATAACTTTGTCTTTTACCTATGTAGTCAGAGTCTTCTATTTCATTTGTCATCAATTCCTTAAATACTTCACAGTATCTTGAGAACTTAGTTTTTAATTAACTCTTTCACTAGATGATATTCTAGACTGACAAAAAAACCTCAATAGATTCAAATACAGAAAGAAAACAAAGATTTCTTCTTTCCAACACTACTACCATGGTGTCCTGGACTTGCTAAAAAGGGGACCAAGTAAGCTGGCAATCCCTTATCAGAGATCCCGGATCCTCTTTGCAGACAAGCTAACAGTTTTTTTTTTTCTCAGTAGGCAATGCTGTGAAATGAAACTGTCATACATATGTTAGTGTTTTTAGGGGAGACACTATATACTAATGAGTAATAAAATCTATATGAGAATATTTTACACCAAAACTCAAATAAAATATAGGATGTGATGTTCTATCCAGAAACTTAACATGATAAATTCATAGATTTTTTTTTCTCTTTTGAACAGATACATTCAAAACATTCAAGTTCAAAGGATTTGTTGTGTCATGTGTGATGTATGATAGATGATAGGGAGGTTATTATTTGTGCCCTTGAAAATGCTAAATGTCTCTTTTGAAGGAATTTATAGATGGAGTGTGAACCTCAACTTGCTTTTCTTGCTTTTTTCGATAAAGATAAAAATATTATATGTTTGTATTAGAGAACAAGATAAAGATACCTTTAGAGAAAACAACTTCTATACGAATAATTGGGCTAATTTTAATTTTTAATGGATTTTTCAATGTTTGACAAATAGATAAATCCTCCAAACGACTTTCTATCATGCCGATGTTATCATAAAAAAAAATTGCCAAAATACAAAGATTTAAAAATGATAATATTCTCATTTACTTTATTCAGATAAAATATTAAGAAGATTTATAAAAAAGTTTTAGCATATATTATTCTGATAAATATGTTGATATTTATTGTTAGCAGAAATTGACTAAAGTTACTTAATTTTAAAAATTAAATTAGTTAATATTAAAAAAATTATTTATAAATTATTATCATAATTATTTCTAATAATTTTTTTATTATTATTATATTAAATTAATATTTTCATTTTGTTATATATTCATATAATTTAAAATGATTATTATTAATGATAATATTACTTTAATTATTATTATTATTATCATAATTATATTAATATTTTGAAATTTATCAAATTTTTAAATAATATTACAATCCGTATCAAATATTATTAATGAGTATTGATTTATGTTTCTTTATCAATGAATTTTATTGATGGATGAAATATAATGATAATTATTTTTTATATAGTCATTAATTCTATCCATCGATAAAGTTATCGGTAATTAAAAAATTATTGATAAACACAGCTCTGTTGATAATATTCTGTCAATAAATTAATGTTTTGTATTTTGGTCTTCTCCGTTGCTTCCTACCTACGCTTCAAAATATTAGAGGCTTCGATAAAATATAGATTTCAAATACTTATAACTTTTGGTAACTTAATAAAAATTTAAGGATTTATAATTTACGAAAATAAGGTTTCAAAAGTTTTTTTTTTTTGGTGAAATGAGTTTTTTGATCAGTATGTTTTGACAAAGGCAATTATTTCAATAGAAAATTATGCTTCGAGAGTCTTACGAAGATGGAGAACAATAAAAGAAAAACCAAATTCACTTTAAAGAATATTAGTTTTTATGTATTATTCATTTAAAAAATCTGTCAATTAAAAATTAGTATGCAGAAATTTAAATAATTATAATAAAAGGAAAAAAACTTATAACACATACCATTTTATAACCAGAAGGAGTGTCCAACATTATTCATACAATCAATAATTACACTATTTATTGTACCTTTAAAATAAAAATCCAAATAGGTAAAAAAAATAGAATGTCAAAGTCTCATGAACAAAATCAAAATATGGAAAATGTGTATGAAATCTTCTACCAATAATTTATATAAAAATTAATTTTAATTTTTATGGAATTTGAGTTTTCTTTTTTACATGTTTTTGTGAGAATTTTTTCAAATATATTCTCTAGGTAACAAAACCTAACGATTATTGCACTTTTAACCAAATTTGTTTAACTCATCAAATCTTAACCCAATAAAATATACAGAAGATATTATGGGCTTTTATAGAATAAATTATGATGGATCCAAGCACCTCCATAGGTTCTTCTCATTCTTTTGTCACCTCTATACATAACGTAAAAATACATTTTTATCCTTTCTGTGTCACCCCCATAGAGTATCTTCTGGATTATGTAATTCGGACAGAAATTTTAAAAAAAAACTTCTGGATTACATAATCTGAAAAATAATCACACATATGAAAAAAACTTCCGAATTATGTAATCCGGAAACTAATTACGAATTTGAAAAAAGACTTTCAAATTATGTAATCCAAAATATTACAAAGGGTATTTTTGGAAAAATAGAAATTTATGGAGTGAGAGAAGAATATATGGAGGTGCAGGAAGAAACAGATTGGATCCAATGTTGTTGGATCCCAAATAAACGAATGAGTTTGCTTCCTGCACCTCTATTATAAACAAAAAGGACTACACTACTATCCTAGCTATATCACACCATCCCATCACCTTTATTGGTGCTGCTATAGCTGTGGCTGTATCATCGTCACTGAAAAAAGAAAAAGAGAGGGAGAATACCGTAGAAGAATAAGAAAGAGAATGCGTTTTGAAAAAAGTTTTTTCTAGAAAATTGATTTCAGAAAACTTATTTTAGAATGTATTATATACATTCTCAAAGTTTATTCTGAAAATTCTAATATAAAGTTTGTTACAAAATGCATTTCATATTTTATATTTCAAAAACTAAAAAAAAAAAGGTTTCGGAAAATATACCAAACATGTGCTATTTTTAAATTAATTTTAAAGATAAAAATAATTAGTTATTATATTAAACATATTAGATTTTATAGAGACTAGAAAAATTATTGGTATCTAAATTAGTTTCTATTATTTATAAAAAGTTTTTAAATTAGTATTTAATTATCTACCTAGGTTTTGACTACCAATTATATAGATTTTAAAGTTGATATCTAAAACCTTAGTAGTTAATTAGATATCAATTTATAAGTTATTTTAGATACTGATAATTTTTTTAATCTTTAAAATTATATAGTGTTGGATAGAAGGAATCAAACCTAAACTTATAGGTAAACTATTGCTAGAACATATTCACCATGCATCTGTCTAAAACCACATGGTGGATTAATAGCATTTTGAAAGTGTTCGTTATGAATTCAGATTTTATTAGTCTTAAATTATTTACCGTTAGTATTGCATTAGTGGTAGGAGTGTTAGTATTCCTATTTTATAGCTTCTAGTAATTATAATTTTATTATTTGAAGTAAATCAAAATGAAAGTATCACTTCATCAGTTTTGCAATTTCGTGCAATTACATTCATTCCGTTTCTACAACTATTTGTCTCCTGTTATTTTTTTCAATTATTGTCTACAGAAAAGGTGATGGTTGTGATTATAATTAATTAATTTCTTATAAATAATTGATATATACTAAAAATTAATTAAATGTATGTATATCTAGTATGTCATATTATTAATATAAATAGACTATATTATTCATATAATCTATTTAATTTATTAAAAGGATATTTTATATATATATATATCACTAAAAATAATTATTAAATAAAAATTAATTTTAGAATTTAAATATAATTAATTACAAATAATAACTAAATTAAATATTATTTTATAAATTCAAAAAATATTATTTTCTATTCTTAATAACAAATTATAAAATAATTTTTAAATTTAATATTAACTATTAAAGTAAAATTTTATATTTTAAATTTATATTTAATTAAATTAGTGATTTGGATTTTGTTATGTAAGGTTTTGTGGATCCTTAACTGGGTAAGGAAACTTGTTTGGTTGGATACCCTAAAGTACCTTATTTTATTTTATTTATTTTTTGCTGATAAAAAAAAATTTAATTAAATTAGTGATTAATCAATAGTAGTTAGTAACTATAGTTACTTTTATTTTTTAATTTAAAAATTTTTTGAAATTTTTTTATTATTATATTTTAAATATCAATAATTTTTTAATTTATAAAATAGTATTTAATTTAAGATAGTGATTAATTATTTTTATCGTTAAATTAGTTGTTATGTAATGATTTTTATTGTGTCATGATTTAATAAATAAATACTACAATAATGAAATTTTATTAAAAATTTAAAAACTAAAATAATAAAATAAATATATTTAAAAAATTTAATGATATATTTAAACTTTTATAGATGGTTGATTTCACCACTTTTTTTATCGATATTACGTCCTCTATGTCGTCATGCTTTCTAAGAAAAATATATAATATTTCGTTTTTTATTTTCTAAATTCTTAAATTATATGATTTTTTTTCAAAAACGAAAATTTTATCTTCTTTTTCTTTTCTATAAAAAATCCCTCCCTGCATGTAAATAACTGGCACTTCAAAATGAACTAATGCACTTGTGATATATTTTCATTGCACACTAAATTGGATATTTGGTGGATGCACTAAATTACGTATAAAACAACACAAATATTAATTGTGAGTCGTTGATTTAATGCTGAAAGTATGAAGTCAACTTAGAATGTAAGAAACATGGTATATAGTATTGGAAGATTAATTAAATTGGATTTGTAATTCTGAATATTCTGAGTTGACAAAGTGTTTTAGCCATTACTAGGTGAGATTTTTATTTTGTTATTTCAATTTTTGCTGGTTTTATAATGGGAAATGACTTTAATGAACATTAATACTCAAGTCAATCCCAATTTTGAACACAATATAACATAAAGTTACCAAATATCTATCTATTTTATATGGATGCCCTTGGAGTCCAAGTTGCATTTCCCACTTCATATAGGCATAATTGTGAGAATTTTCATGATACAATGCAACTTCAAAATTTCTACCCATCTAAGCAAATGCATCAAATATTGGTAACATAGGTGGGGTGAGTGAGTGTCCCATGCCAAAATATCTTTGACAACTAGTGAGAAAATTTAAGAAAATTACTTAGTTTAGTCTACCATTTATGCTAAGTGCCTAACTTAAATACAAGTTGTATAAATTTATATATATATATATATATATATATATATTATCAAATTGGTATTTTATTTTGATAACTACTATTATATTTCTTGGTAAGTAAAATTGTAGATTAATTTTATGTATTAGTAGAGTAAATTTCCTTACATTATTAATCAATCTTATGTATAATGATATAAAAAAAGTAATGTATATAAAGGAGGAAAGTTCTTTATTAAGAATTCAAGATGAGTTTTGAAAGTAAGTATTTAATAAAAATGAGTATATAATAGAAATGAGGTGAATAATATATAAGAAAAAAATATAAATCTCATTTTATCAAAGATTATTGTATTATAAGATTTTATTCCGTATCAATATAAAAAATAAAAAAAAGTCTGTTTGAACATATTAATAGTGATACGATTGATCTTTTCAAGTTTATTAATTAGATAATTTAATAATATTTAAAAAAAAAATTTGTTAGATCAAAATTCAAGAAATTTTTTAATTTATTTTTAATAGTGTATGTAACAACAAAATATAATTTCATATTAGTGTTAGATATTGTCAGATGAAGACATATTACTGTCATGTCATGCCATGTGACCGATCAAACACATGTTTATAGTTTTATTGGACTTGATTATCAACATGACATGAATTATATGTAAATTAAATATAACAATGTTGATATATTTTCATACGAATGACATATTATTGAGTTTGATGCTCAACACAATCATGGACTTCATTAACAAAAGACATATTTTCTACCTCATATTGCACCATTACTACCTCATATTGCACAATTACTAAAAAAAAAGTGAAGATCATATACATATGTTGAAAGATGAAGGTCTTCTTATGCATAAATTATGCATGTGATTGAGTTAGAAAAAAAAACATTCATGGATATATTTCTTTTATCCCAAAAGGACCTCTATAATTTGTTTACTAATATCCATAATATTGAAGAAAATAATGATGTTGTTATCTGTTACACAAAGAAAAAAAATATAACTTTCAAAAACACTTATAATTTGATGGAGAAACAAAATTAGAACACATTTTTTATCACTAGCTCGTTGTTTTGATTGGTAAAAAAAATCTAGAGATGTTATGACCTGTGATATCATATACAAAATGCATATGATATGCCCTTTGGCATTTTTGTTGGGATTGAAGGAATCATTATATGGCCCCAAGTGATTGAAGTTTTTAATAGACAAATAATAAACATGTGTTAGATTAGAACTTTATGAAATAAGGCACAATTAGGTTTACCATGTACGTTCGTGATTTTTTTTTTTTTCTAGAATGACAACAACAAAGAGATATGAAATGTCAATTGTTTTATGAAATGATTCACTAGTTTTCTTTTTTCTTGAGTCGATTCATTAAAAAATCAATATAATTTTGTTATATTCTTTCTTTATATTTGTTTTATTTACTTTTATATCATAGGGAATTTATTTATCTTTTATATTGTTGCAAACTATTTCATATAGCCATTTATATTGAACAGAATCAATTGCATATGATACTCTTGGATAAATATAGGGATCTTATGAACTTTATTTCCTTTGGAACATCAAGATGTTGATATCTTCATTACTTTGCAATTCAAAAAGTTTGAAGAGAAATTTAACAAAATTTCTCAATATTTAGTGTTTCTTAAAGTAATTGGTGATTTTATAATGCATTATTATAAGGAATATGAGACTAAAAAGCATAAATTTTATTAGGATAGAGAAGTACAAGGTTGTTAATATAAACATTTTGAGTTTTAAGGTACTTTTTATTGTAATATATTGAGTGTTTTCATCTATGAACATGTATTTAGAATTTATTTTCAATATTTTTCATCATGTTAACATAGTCCAGTGTCACTTATAAAAAATGTTTATTCGAAACAAATGAAAATAATATAAATAATATAGAAAAAGACATATTTCACATTTTATAATGTCCTCCAAAATCAATGAAGGGTGCCGATAATAAATTTTTCTTAAGATTGTGTAAAGAATCATTCATCGATAAACATGAAGAAATATCAATTATATAAACATGTTAATTATAACTTCATTTTTATCCTTTTATAGAGGATATGGATCTAACTTTAAATGACGAAAGAAATATAAATTATGTAAACATGTTGACCATAACTTCCATTCTTATCCTTATATAAAAAATATGAAAAGAGTTTCTAACTTTCAAGAAGAATATTCAAGCAAATAATATAATAAAAAATAATCTTTAAATTAATATTTCACTTAAATTAATAAATATCATTAGATATTTTTATTTTGACAACATTTTATCTCTTAGAGTTTATTTGATATCCATAAAATTTTATAAATTTAAGATTATTATATTATTTAACACAACTTAGTACTGAATTTTATTTATTGTGATGACAAAAAATAATTAACCTAATTCTTATTAAGAAACAAGTATAAACTGATATAATTTTTCAAAATTTCTTAAATCCATGTAAAGAGTAAAAATATAAATTAGGAGAGATGATTAAAAATAATATAAAAACTAGGGTGAAAAACAACTTGTAATAATGATTAAAATATACTTAATAAAACCAACTATGAAAAACATGTATAAATAGTGACTTTAACTAAAAAAAAGGAAGATAATGCATCATTAAAAATAAAGACTTTTTTGTAGCCTAGCTAGAATCAATGAGGTCCTCTCCCACTTGTAATAGGAGCTCAAAGTCCTACTCATTCATATTTACCATTAAATAACCGACTTAATTAATTTGGCAATGGATTGTTCCACTTCACCTCATCCTCTTCTATCAATCATGACGTTTTTTGCCGCCATATACGCCAATAATCTACCGTTTTCTGACGTTGCTACATTTAGAGTTGATTCTTGAAAATAAAACCCCCTTCAACATTCATTGTTTTCCACGAAAAACTTCAGAACAAATATCTAGCTCAAACCTTTGTTCTCTTCTGATGTGTGAGAGTGAAGAAAACAACTTGGGAGAAGTTCCAGTGGCAAATCGTCCATGCCCTGATCATCACCCGCAGAGAAAGAAAGTGGTGTTTAAAGAGATTCCAAAAGGGTTTTTTCCAATCAAGGTAGGGCAAGGTGAAGAGCAAGAGAAAATTGTGATGCCTATTATGTATCTCAACCACCCTTTGTTTTCTCAGCTACTGAAAGAGGCAGAAGAAGAGTATGGTTTTGATCAGCAAGGCACCATAATTATCCCTTGCCATTTGAAGGACTTTAGGTACGTTCAAGCCCTCATTGATAAGGAGATTTCCACCCAACACCATGCCATTAGCTGTTTTAGGTCTCCACGTTAGCAATTTCTAACTCACATATATGCATCTTTGTTCATGCTATCGCCAAGTATAATAGTTATATCTCATGAGAACAATCATAAGAACTCTCTTCCTTGCATTTCTAATTTTTGTGTGTTGTTTTAGCAAATTTTAATGTGAAAAGTGAATTATTGAAGATTTCACATCAATTAAAGATTATGACATTTCATTATATATAAGTGGATGCAAATCTCATTTCATAAGTCAGTTTTATGAAACAATCTTATGGGATTGAATTAGGATTAAAGTCTACTTCATAATATGAATAGATAAATTAATTGTTTTTTTTTTCTTTTTTTTATTTTACGCTTTCTTGTAAAGAAGAATTTGATGATGACAATATACCTTTTGTTAGAAGCTAAAACAATTACTATAACTTATTGATAATATATTTAAAAATGAAGTCCAAGTGGTGATGATCAATTTGATAGCAGTTTATATGAATTTTTTTTATGTTGTTATTATCATTATTATTCTTTTAAATTGTCTTATGGTACACAAAATGCAAAGCATGTATCTTTCTTCTGGGTGAAGTAATCGGAAAAAATATCAAATTAAAGAATGCTTCCATTCGTACATGGCGTAAATCATTAAAGCGAATGGCTCCTATTATTAAATATTAGATGTGAACCATTAACGTTTGAATATTTTGATTTTTGAAATAGAAGTGACAATGAAGTATGTTGATGGAAAACTCAAAATGTGCACAACGGATTTTTAATTACACGCCATTAGTTTTCGTTGTTGATGTACAAATTTTATAGTTGCCAACATGTATTAATTATTTTTCATTACAAATTTATTATATTTGTTAAAAATTATATATTACTAGTATTACCTAATTCCAAAACTGGTGTAGGAGAAAATGAATAGTGATTGGAGTACCATTTTTTCAAAATTATAACTAACACCACCAAGTTTTTGTCATTCACATAAGTACAAAATGAGTCTTCACGTCATAGGTTTTATATTGGATCCAGAAGAAAACAAGAAAAGAAATGTATCATAACATTTTCTAATTAAATAGAAATTTTTCCGTTAAATTGTTTGGTGTACGAGGTAAAATTCGACATTTACATTAGATTCACATACAATCCGACATAATCATCCATTTTTCCTTGTTATTTTCCCCTTTCTTGTTTTTTTTTATGACGTTATTTGTTGGTTGGAGGGTGTTTTGCTATTTTGAATAGGTTGGTGTTGGTCGTTTATTGTGGTGGATATTTTTCTCTGATTGAATTGAAGTTTTTGTGGGGGAAAGTGCATCATTATTGAGATATGTGTTTTATATATTAATTGTACTATTAAAATTATTATACCTGGAACTGAGGAAGTAATTATGTTACAAACATAACAAATGTGTATAAGATGTTTGGCTGTTAATTGTTTTTTATTACTACAAAACAATTCATAGCAATTTTTATCATAAGGGTATGGTTTAGGCCAACTTTTGGACCAATTTGGAATGTGAGATCCGGAGAACTTTTTATTTGAAAAGATTACTCATCCTATTTTATATAAAAATGAAATATCTATTCGGTTTTTTTAAATAGAAATTTTTATGTTAGTCATTGATATATGAGTTATGCTGACACCTCAAATAACAACAATCATTTGTCATCGCATGAAAAAAATATTATTAAAAAAAATACAAAAATATGAAAAATTAGAGCAAAACTCATATATTAAAAAAACTATACATATTTAATTTGAAGCTATGATTGTTTTTTTAATCTTGATCACAATCATGGACAATGCATGAATATATCTATTGAATTTTTTTGTTGGTGTAATTTTTTTTAATTTAAATTGTGATACTTAGTTATATCTAATTATTGAAATTACTTTTTTTTAAAAGTGAATAATAGTATATGATGAATAAAATTATACAAAGAAATTAAAGAATAGTAGATTAATTATTTTAGTTCTTAGGAGCAACTTTATATTTTAATCCTTTAAAATGATAGGGATTATTAAATTATAGAAAATTTATCCATTATTATAGTATTATAAAAAGATTAAAAATATATGGAGAAAAATTTAGGAATAGAAAAAAATATTGGTACTAATGAATTAATGAATTATTTTAGTGTTAATGACTTAATATTTTAGTAATCACTATCATAAAATGATAGTGATTAATCAGGTTTAGGGTTACTTATATTTTGTGTGAATGAAATGTGTGTGCTGATAAGTTGACTAATTTAGAATTTATTTAGAATCATTTCATTGGTATAATAGATTTTCTCTTAGAATTCTTTATGAATAAGTTTAACTATGTATCGATGTTGTTAACATATGGATTTTGGCTTATTTCACCCATATTTTTGTATTTTTTTTTCTTTTTTTTAATAATACATTTTTCATGTGATGACGAATGATTGTTTTTACTTGAGGTGTCAGTGTAGCTGAGATGTCAAGTTGCATAATGATGTCTAACATGAAAGCATTTATATAAAAAAAATTATAAAAAATTTATTCATAAGTATAATACTATATGATGATTAAAATTATAATTTAAAATTTAAAAATAGTAAAAATTATACGGATTGATTAATTATTTAAGTCCTATTAACGGTTTCATATTTTATTCTCTATTTTGTTTAAAATGATAGATTTATTTTACAGTTTAGCTAATTTTTAAGTTAGATTAGATAATTTTTAATTAATTTTTTTACAAATATTTTATATATATTATATATATATATATATTGGTATTTTTTCTGCATTTTACATTTTAGATTTAAGTTAAAACCAATTTAATTAAAAGAAATATTCAAAATTTACGTCGATCAGTTTATAATTGTTTTGGGTGTAAATTTTAGATTTTATTTGAATCCTTTTATCAGTTCACGTCACATTTGACGTAAATACATTTTTTTACATGGAATATTTTTCTGCATTTCACGTTTTAATTTTAAGTTAAAACCAATTCAATTAAAAAAAATATTCAAAACTTTTTTCGATCAGTTTATAATTTTTAGATGAAAATAAATAAAAATTATTATATGAAAATAACAAATAAGAGAAATAAGATCGAAAATGAAAAAGCAACAGAACAGCAATAATTAGTAAGACTTAACTATTCAATGATTTTACGGAATGGTTAAAATTAGACCAACTGGTTATGCTTTAAGAACTCATTATTTATAAGGGTTAAAAATTATAAATTAGTACGATTATTTCAAAAAAATTATGAAATAAAAATTACTTTTAATTAAAGAAATAATTAGTTGTTATAGTGATTAAATTAGTTAAAGATATTTTAGAGATAGAAAAAAAATTTACTTTTTAAATTAGCTTTTATTATTGTTAAATGATTTTTAAATTGATATCTAATTAACGATCAAGGTTTTTGCTATCAAATTTAAAATATAAATAATTGGTGGTAGCTAAATTAGATACCGATTTAAAAACTAATTAACAATAATATAAACTAATTTATAAACTAATTTTTTTTTTGTCTCTAAAATATCTTTAATTTAATCATTATAACAACTAATTATTTTTTATCTCTAAAATTGGTCTCTATTTCATGATTTTATTGTGGTTGATAATCGTATAGCTCTTTTTAATAAATTCAATAACTTATATTTCCATAGTTTTATAATTATGTTTTTAATATTTAAATATGCAATATGGATAGAGATTTGATGTATCATGATAATTAAGTAGATCTTAAATAGCTAGGTTTAACTTGTTTTTCAAATGTTAGTTGATATAGACCAAACAAATTAGGTTAAGTTACACTTTTGTTATATCATGATAAATAACTAGACCTTAAATAGGCCATAATATAGACTATTGGTGGACACCTTTGACCTACTCTAACACTATGCATGAGAGTAACATTTTTCTTCTACTTTATGTCTTGTTCAGCATTTTTTCCCCATATATGAAATCATCACCATGATATTGACAATCCAATTTATTCAAAATAAGAGTGCTTGTGTGATTTATTGTTAATCATATGTTATATCATATGGTTAGTTTAGTTCTTTTGGTTTTTATAAGTTTGTTTCTTGTAAGTTTATAGTTTGGTAGAAGATTCTCTTTGTTAAACATTTGTTGTATAATAAGGTTAGAGTAACTCTTAAGTGTTTTATAATTTTTTATTTATTTTTTACCAATAAAAAAATGTCATATCACATATATATATTTTTTCTCAATTTAAACGTAATTAACTTTATTTCCTTTTTCACATTTATTGTTTTATTTTACTTCATACCCTAAATAAATATTTCTTTCACATGAAAGCTTATTTCGAAAAGACACATCTTTGTTTAAGGTCAAAAATTGCCATCACTGCTTGAAATATTTCTGAATATATTATGTTCCGTGCCTACTTTATAATTTCCTACATTTCAGTTTTTAATTTTCAGGAAAAATAAAGTCGCCTATGTAATGATGTTTTTTTTTAAATAGACTATATAATTATTTAAAAAAGGATATGTTAGGAAATAGCATGTAAAAGATTATATTCAAACATATTCATTTTTTATCTATTTAAATTAAATTAATTTTTAACTTTTTTCCACTAACTGAAAAACTTAATTTTGCTAATTAATAATATTTAGTAAGAAAAATATTTCAGAAATTTATAGTTTTTAAAGACGTTATTCAAGTAGTAATTAAATACTAATTTATAGTTTTTTTTTTCATTTTACGTATTATAATAAAATAAAATATCATATTAATTCATACGATGGTAAACTAGTCTTTAAAAAAAATCACATTAAGAATTCAAAACTTTCAACTATCATTAAAACAAACATTAAAATCTTTCAACTATCATTAAAAAAAACATTAAATTCAATCTTGACGTCCTCAATAATTATAGAACCAAACAGAGTAAAAAATTAAAAAAATTAGTCAATTAATAACATTTTTAGCTTCAATCAATAATCTATAACAAAATGGATTTATCATATCAAAATGATTAAAAAAATTGTTTTTATTATAATAATGAGTGTCACAATAAAAAATTATCAACATAGAAAATAATAAATAATTTCTTATATATTTATTTTTCCTTTATATTAATATTTTCAAATAGTAACATATATTTTAGTGGTACTACTTTAAATTTTCAAAAATTACATCCAATTAATATAATTTATTTCATTAATTAATTAAATTAACTAAATATTTAATATTTTTTATAAAAAACAATTTAAATATATTTTGCTACATTAATACTTTAAATTATCCAAAATACATTCAAATACCATATAATAAATAATTAATTACATTATCTTAATTTATAAAAATTAAAAACATAAAATAAATAAAAAAAAAAAATATAAGTCATCTTAGTAAACACGAGTTCACAAAAAAATGCTACTACTAAGTGTAATATCCCTATTTACCATATTTAAATACTATAATATACATGAAATATTAATATATATATATATATATATATATATATAAATAAATAAATAGTATTGTACAATCATCAGAGATAAAGAAAAATAAACACAACACAAACAACAATATGGTAGTTAAATTTTTTAAAAATTTCAAATAAAACTTTAATTTTAAAAAAAATCATTCACAAACATATCACTCATGATATATATACTCTATTTTTAAGGTACTACACAGTCAAATGTCTACAATAATCTCATTTCTGTTGAAGATGGATGAAGTCTCTTCTCTACCTAGTGTTGTGTGTGTTTGATGTAGAAAATAGCTAGTTTGTTGTAAAGTTTGTAATAGGTTTAGATGATCTTGTATGTAGGCTTGTAATTGTGTAAGGTTGCCTTTTGCTGTATAACCCATCCTAGATGCCTAACCAAGCCTAGATCAAGCACATGATGTGGTTAAATGGTTTTTGAAAAGCTTTTAAATGTGCTCTTAAAAGATTTAAATCAGTACAAAAATAAATCTGTTTTATGGAGAAAGAATCGGTTTATTTCTTCTCTGTTAAAAGGCTTTTCTAAAATTCTGTTAGGGCATCACAGGTAAAGCTTAGTTAGTTTTTTTCAGTTAAAGCTGAGTTGGCCTGCTTGCTATACTTTAATCTGTTTCACCGTGAAAGAACAGGTTTATTCTTTGGTCAGTTGAAAGGTTTTTCACAAGTTAGTTAGGGCACCAAAGGTACAACTCAGACAGTTATTTCAGTTAGCTGAGTTGGCGGTTTTCACAAAATAAATTTGTTAAGTTCAAAAATGAATTTGTTGTTTTCATAACTGCTTTTCAACTGTTTTTTGAAAAGAAGTTAGAAACTGTTTTCTATATAAAGAAAAGTCTCTCTCACATGAAAAGGTGCTGAGCAATTACGTTTTTGACAGAGATCAAACATTTTCCATGTGAGAAGAAGGATTGAAAGATTTTTGAAAGGTTTTCCAAAGAGATTTTTCAAGTGTGCTTGTTCTAGGAAACCTTTGATCTCGGTGAAGGTGCTGGTGCAGTTCTGCAGCAAATTGAACTACTGGTTTTGAGTTCTTGCATCTTCTTTTCAGGTGTAATCTTTCCTTTATTCTGGTTTGTAAAGGTGTAAGTGTCAGTCACTCCTTGATAGGGTTTCTTGGGGTGCAAGGTGTGCTGAAATAAGGTTTTTCAGCATTGATTGTGTTGTTCTTGTAGTATTCAAGAACTGCTGTGTTTGTAAGTAATTGATACTATTTTTAGTGGATTCCACCTTGGGGTAAGGTGAGACTGGACGTAGCTCTGTATGAGTGAACCAATATAAAAACTTGTGTGCCTTTTCTTCTCATCCCTGCACTCATTTCTGATTTTGCTTAATTCTATCAAGAACTAAATCTGTTCTTTTGAAATTGAATCTGTTAATTATGGGTTTAAGTAAAAACTATTCTTCCTGATTTGTTAAAGTTCTCTAATCACAAACAAGACAGTTGTATATGATGGTTTAAGTGATTTGTGAACAAACAGTCTAATCATTAAAATATGAGAAAGAATCAATCTCCTTAAAACCTTGTGTTGAGTAAATTTGTTTGATTTCTAAGCATAGCTGTATTCTTCATCCTCATAATATTAAGCTAATCTGATTCTGGTATAATTCTCTGTTGATCACAATTTTATTTTGAACAAATTCAAATTGTGCTAGATTGCTCTGAAGAATCAATCTGTTTCATGTAAAAACAATTTGTTCTTTTTGCCTCTGGTATACTGAAAATTGTGTGTTCTTGCGAAAATTTTATAAGCTCAATTCACCCCTCCCCTTTTGAACTTAGACACTAATAGACCCAACAATTGGTATCAGAGCTAGGGCTTGTATTTTGCTCAAGTGTGTGCATGATGTCTGAGTTTAAAATGCCTTTTGCTGAAGGTGCGTCTATTAATAGACCTCCTATGTTTGGTGGTGTTAACTATGCTTTCTGGAAAATCAGGATGAAGATCTTTATGGAGTCTATTGATATGGGAATCTGGGATGCAGTGGTCAGTGGACCTTTTATACCTATGCAGGTTGTCAAAGATGAAACAATAAAGAAGCCTTGGTCTGAATGGAGTGAAACCGAGAAGAAGAAGGCCCAATATGACTCCTTAGCCAAGAATATCATCACCTCTGCACTGAACATGGATGAGTTCTTTAGAGTCTCTCAATGTAACTCAACAAAGGAGATGTGGGATGTACTAGAGGTGACTCATGAAGGAACTTATGATGTGAAACGGGTAAGGAAGCACTCACTAATTCAGGAGTACGAGCTGTTCAGAATGCAATCAGAAGAAAGTATTGCAGATGTGCAGAAACGATTTACACACATTGTAAATCACCTCACTGGCCTTGGTAAAGTCTTTGACAAGGAAGAGCTTAACATAAAGGTACTAAAATGCCTTGATAGGAGCTGGCAGCCTAAGGTAACAGCAATCTCAGAATCCAGAGATTTATCCAAGATGTCCACTGCTGCACTTTTTGGAAAGCTGATAGAGCATGAAATAGAGCTGAAAAGATTGAAAGAACAAGAAACAGTGGAGAAGAAGGCCAAAGGAATTGCTCTGAAAACTACCATGGAACATAATACAAGTGAGGAAGAAGTTGATCCTGAACATGATGAGACCGTGAGTCTGCTCACCAGAAAATTCAGCAGGTTTCTTAGAAAGAAAAACCGTGACAGAACTCAGCAAAGAAAGAGGTATTCCAAACAACCTATTGATTCAAATTCTTCCAATTACACGTGCTTTGGATGTGGTAAACCAAGCCATATAAAAGCTGATTGTCCAAACAATCAAAATAAAGAAAAATCGGCAAGCAAGAAGAGTGACAAAGGCAAAGGTAGAAGAGCATACATCTCATGGGAAGATAATGATGCATCCTCATCTAGTAGTTCCTCAACTGAAAGTGAAGAAGCAAATCTGTTCTTCATGGTGAATGATGAAGGATCGAACTCTGACTCAGTAAGTGATTTTTCCATTGATTCTGAAAACTATGATCAGCTGTTAATAGCTTTTAAGGAAACACATGATGAAGCAAACAGGTTGGCTATAATTTGCAACAGATTGAATAGAATAAACAGGGTACTTGAACCTAAG
The DNA here is from genome assembly GCF_000499845.2 of Phaseolus vulgaris. NCBI lineage: Eukaryota > Viridiplantae > Streptophyta > Magnoliopsida > Fabales > Fabaceae > Phaseolus > Phaseolus vulgaris. The sequence continues at coordinate 39,636,822 of NC_023750.2, forward strand.
GTAAAAGCTCTTGAAGAAGAACTACACAAAGCTAAAACTGAATTGGTTAGCCTTGAATTAACATGTCTGCATGCATCAATTAAAACCTGTGATAATTGTAAGAAGCTGGAAAAACAGGTTGAATATTTGTTAAAAACGCTTTCAAATTTCACTAAAGGAAGAGAAAATCTTGAAACCTTATTAGGTTCACAGAATGTTGTTTTCAATAAAAATGGTCTAGGATATAATCCTGGAATGAAAAGTAATGGGAAAAAGCTGTCCAGTTTCTTTGTTCCTTCCAAAACAGGTTTTTCCTCTTTTAGTGATTCACAAACAATGCATACTGCAACATGCTTTTATTGTATGAAATCTGGTCATGTATCTAGAACATCTAAAGCTAGGAGGTACCTTGTTCTTAAAGGATTGACCAAATGGCTTCCTAAGGAAAGGTCTTAATCATACTGGACCCTACACTAAAGGGGTACCATATGTGCTAAATCTGTTTTGTTGCAGAAAAACAGCAGGAAAAACCAGTGGTACCTAGATAGTGGCTGCTCAAAGCACATGACTGGTGATGTGACTGAGTTCATAAATTTGAAACTCAAAGCTGAAGGGCATGTCACATATGGAGATAACAATAGAGGAAAAATTCTTGGAAGAGGAGATGTTGGTACTAAAGACTCAACCACTATTGAGAATGTCCTATATGTTGAAGGGCTAACACATAGTCTTCTAAGCATTAGCCAGCTGTGTGACAAGGGATACAAGGTCAATTTTGAAGCCAACACTTGTACAATTTCAAATGAAAATTCTGGTAAGGTGTTGTTCACTGGAAAAAGGGTAAACAACATCTATCTCCTAGACATTATAAAGAGTTGTTCTGAAAATGAGTGTTTGTTATCTAAAAATGATGAGTCATGGTTGTGGCATAGGAGGCTAGCTCACATTCACACAAATCACTTGAATAAGCTAAAATCTAAGGAACTTGTTTCTGGTTTACCAAAAATAAAATTTCAAAATAACAGATTGTGTGATGCTTGTGTAAAGGGAAAACAGATTAAAACTACCTTTAAATCAAAAGATATGGTTTCTACAAATAAAGCTTTGGATGTTTTGCATATGGACTTGTTTGGACCATCTAGGACTGCTAGCTTAGCTGGAAATTACTATGCTTTGGTGATTGTTGATGACTTTTCAAGATATACATGGACTTTGTTTCTTGCTTCTAAAAATGATGCATATAAAGCCTTTAAGAAACTAGCTAAGGTTCTGCATAATGAAAATGAAAATAGGATAAAACAGATTCGTAGTGATCATGGGAGAGAATTTCAAAATGCAAAGTTTGATAAATATTGTGAAAAACATGGGATCATACATAGTTATTCTGCTCCTAGGACAAACCAACAAAATGGTGTTGTTGAAAGAAAGAATAGATCACTAGAAGAGTTAGCTAGGACTATGCTAAATGAATTTGGTTTACCTAAATATTTTTGGGCTGATGTTGTATACACTACTTCTTATGTGCTTAACATAACATTGATTAGACCAATTCTTAAGAAAACTCCCTATGAACTGTATAAAGGAAGGAAGCCTAGCATTAGTCATCTTAGGGTGTTTGGCTGCAAATGCTTTGTTTTAAATAATGGTAAAGATAATCTGGGAAAATTTGATCCTAAATCAGATGAAGGAATACATATTAGTTATGCTATAAATGGTCATGCTTATAGAGTGTATAACAAAAGATTGCTTGCAGTTGAAGAATCTATACATGTGGTGTTTGATGAAACAGATTTTTGTGTGCCCAAATTTGTTCTGGATGAATATGGTATGGATGATTTAAGAACCATTTTGCAAAAGAATCAATCTACTGAGCTTGATGCTACTAATCCAAATTCTGTCAAAGAATCTACTGTGAATGCAGGATTGCCTAAAGAATGGAAGACTCCAAGGGATCTCACTCTTGACAATGTAATTGGTAAAATTGAGAAGGGAGTCTCAACAAGGAATTCACTCAACAATTTCTGCAGAACAGTGGCTTTTGTGTCACAGATTGAGCCTAAAAGCCTGGAAGAAGCACTGCAAGACAACAATTGGATAACAGCAATGCAGGAAGAGCTGAACCAGTTTGAATACAATGAAGTGTGGACTTTGGTTCCAAGAAAGCATGAGATGAATATCATAGGAACCAAGTGGGTGTACAGGAACAAAATGGATGAACATGGTGCTATCACTATAAATAAAGCAAGGCTAGTTGCTAAAGGTTATAACCAAGAAGAAGGTATTGATTTTGGTGAAACTTATGCACCAGTAGCACGTCTTGAAGCTGTCAGATTACTTCTAGCATTTTCCAGCATACAAGGGTTCAAGCTGTTTCAAATGGATGTCAAGAGTGCATTTCTAAATGGTTACATCAATGAAGAGGTGTTTGTATCTCAGCCTCCAGGGTTTGAAGATCACAAAAATCCAGAACATGTGTACATGCTTAAGAAGGCCTTATATGGATTGAAGCAAGCACCTAGGCAATGGTATGAAAGGCTAAGCGAATTTCTGCTCTCTCAAGGATATAGCCGTGGCAATTATGATAAAACTCTCTTTATAAAGAAGAAAAGAGAAGATATCATACTTGTGCAAGTCTATGTAGATTATATTATCTTTGGATCCACAAATGAAGAGATGTGTGAAGACTTTGTGAAAACCATGAAAAATGAGTTTGAGATGTCAATGTTAGGAGAAATGAATTTCTTCCTTGGACTACAAGTTAAGCAACTCAATGATGGAATTTTCATAAGCCAAGAAAAATACTGCAAGGAGCTGCTTAAGAGGTTTGATATGGATCAATGCAAAGCAATCAGCATTCCTATTTCAACAAGCTGTTAGCTGGATCAAGATTCTGCAGGAAAATCAGTGGATCAAACCAAGTATAGGGGTTTAATTGGTTCCTTATTATACTTAACTGTCAGCAGGCCTAACATTATGTTTGCTGTCTGTTTATGTGCTAGATATCAATCTGATCCAAAGGAATCACACTACAATGCAGCAAAAAGAATTCTGAAATATTTGCAAGGATCTAAGGATGTTGGATTATGGTATCCTAACAAGGTATCTTTAAATTTAACTGGTTTTTCGGATTCTGACTTTGCAGGTTGTAAGGTGGATAGGAAAAGTACAAGTGGAACTTGTCACATGCTTGGATCAAGTCTAATCTCTTGGCATTGCAAGAAACAAGCTTGTGTTGCTCTCTCCACAGCAGAGGCAGAATACATAGCTGCTGGAAGTTGTTGTGCTCAAACCTTATGGCTAAGGCAGCAGCTAAGTGATTTTGGAATTTTGTTAAACAAGATACCTATAAATTGTGATAATACTAGTGCCATAAATCTGTCTAAGAATCCTGTCATGCACTCAAGAACTAAACATATTGAAATTAGACATCACTTTCTAAGAGAACATATAGCTAATGAAACTTGTGATATACAATTCATTGGTACTGAATTTCAACTAGCTGATCTATTCACTAAACCACTTGCTAAAGACAGGTTTTATTTTCTTCTAAATGAATTGGGTATTATTAGCTTAAATTGTCCTCTGCAGCGAAAATTTCAATCTGTTGTTTTATGTTTTAACATGTTTTGTTCCCTGTTTCAGAAATCACAGCTGTGACTAGGAAAGAGAAAGATTTACTTTCTCTCTCTCTCACTTTATCTTTGACTGCTTTTTCGGTTATTAACCAGCAGGTCTGTGCCAATTAGTGTGTGAGTATCCTAACTGATTGGATATTGTGTAGGTGCAACAGATTTGATGTGCCAAAATCAGGTTCCAAGATATTCTTACGTGAATCCACACCTGAACCTGCTGCACTATTGGAATAAAATCTGTAGCATATCTGATAGATTTGATTTTCCTTCAAAACCCATAATTCCTAAAATCTGATCAAATTGTCCTTCGTTAAAATTTGTGATTTTCAAAATTTGGTTTAATGATTCTATATAAACCTAGCACAAATCAGCTTTTCTCTCACCCCTTCTCATCTGTGTTATAAGCTGTCCAGGTTCACACTTGCTTCACCACAAGTTTTGGTTCTGTTCTGAGTGATAATCTGTACTGCATTTTTTTTTTCTAGAATTGTATATTAATAAACTGGTGCAGGGAAAAACAGATTGAGCATGGCATCCTCATCACACAGAAAGAAGAAATCCAAGGAGCAATCCAGCAGCAACCAAGGTATTCTGGAGAAATGGTTTGCTGGAGACTCTAAAGCAATGACAAGGTTCATTCATGAGACAAGCAGAAAGCAAGTCAATGCGTCCAAAGTGCTGGAATTTTCTTGGTTGAGAGAAGAAAATCTGACTGAAGCAAAAACCTTGCTCAAGCATCAAAAGCTGAAGAACTTCCTAGAAATGACTGGAAATGTCTATCCAGACTTGGTGAAAGTCTTCTACAGCAACTTGGTTCAAGATGGCAAAAATTTGGTCTCCCATGTGAAAGGTGTGAAGCTGAATATTACAAGAGAAATATGGAGTAATGTGGGAGGAATCAAGTATTCTGGAATGAAGGTAAGCAAAGGGAACACTGCTGGAATTCAGGGATTCAACAAGATGCAGTTTTACAGAAGTTGTGTGAGAAACCCTGCTGAACCAGTGGCTAGATTCCATGCTGGAAATCTCACAATCATTCCAAGACTCCTTGCCTACATCATTGCTTGGCAGCTTACTCCAAGAGGAAGTAATCATGCAACTCTCCATGAAGAGGACTTGATTTTGCTGTACTGCATCATGAACCAACTCAAGGTAAATTGGGTGAGTACTATGGTGGAGCATATGCTCAAATCCACAAGGTTACCAGACTATCGCTTTCCATATGCTATTTTTGTGTCAAAGCTAATCGATTATTTTGAAGTTGACACTATAAATGAGAGAAATGACACCATTAAGGCAGCTAGTGAAATAGACAACTCTACTCTCTTGAAGATGGGGTTTCAAAAGGAGGATGACAGCTGGGTATTTAGAAGGAATGCTGCAAACAGAGCTGAAAATGAAGCAGCTGATCCAGCAAATGAAGAAGAAGAAAATGTTGATGGAGTGCAGCACATGGATGCATCACCAGGGCACTCTGCTGGACATGAAGATGTTGCTGCTACAAGCCAAAATGCAATGGTTGCATATGAGGCACCTGAGTACAGAGGTGAACCTCTGTTTATGTTTGAAAGACAAGTGCTAAGCAGGCTGGACACACTCACATATGAGGAGAAGGCACACTATGAAATGACTTACGCCAGGTTTCAACACTTGGATGACCAACTTGAAGGAGTTCAAGTGCAGCTAGCTGAGCTCTACTACAATGACAAGTGATCCTATATCTAAGTCTTTAGCTTTTATATGTTGTTAAACAATTTGGTTTTAATCTGTTTGACTTTATTCTGCACTGGTTTTTAGTTGATTTCATTGAGGTTTGTAATAGAACTTAATACTGAATTTATAGTTTGAATTGTGATGAATGGCTTGTATGTTTTTATCCCATGCTTTATTCTGTTTGATGAATCCAAAGGGGGAGAAGAACTGCTCACAGAGAAAGCTACATGGTACATGGAGGTAGCACAAAACTCACAACTGCTCTATTATGGTTTTCTGTCTAAAAATTCTGTGCAGGTTTTGGCAGCTAGTCTAATACAGATTGTGATCATCAAACTATGCTGTGCAAAAGGGATTTGTCTCCATCAAACAGCGGGAGATTGTTGAAGATGGATGAAGTCTCTTCTCTACCTAGTGTTGTGTGTGTTTGATGTAGAAAATAGCTAGTTTATTGTAAAGTTTGTAATAGGTTTAGATGATCTTGTATGTAGGCTTGTAATTGTGTAAGGTTGTCTTTTGCTGTATAACCCATCCTAGATGCCTAACCAAGCCTAGATCAAGCACATGATGTGGTTAAATGGTTTTTGAAAAGCTTTTAAATGTGCTCTTAAAAGATTTAAATCAGTACAAAAATAAATCTGTTTTATGGAGAAAGAATCGGTTTATTTTTTCTCTGTTAAAAGGCTTTTCTAAAATTCTGTTAGGGCACCACAGGTAAAGCTTAGTTAGTTTTTTCAGTTAAAGCTGAGCTGGCCTGCTTGCTATACTTTAATCTGTTTCACTGTGAAAGAACAGGTTTATTCTTTGGTCAGTTGAAAGGTTTTTCACAAGTTAGTTAGGGCACCAAAGGTACAACTCAGACAGTTATTTCAGTTAGCTGAGTTGGCGGTTTTCACAAAATAAATTTGTTAAGTTCAAAAATGAATCTGTTGTTTTCATAACTGCTTTTCAACTGTTTTTTGAAAAGAAGTTAGAAATTGTTTTCTATATAAAGAAAAGTCTCTCTCACATGAAAAGGTGCTGAGCAATTACGTTTTTGACAGAGATCAAACATTTTCCATGTGAGAAGAAGGATTGAAAGATTTTTGAAAGGTTTTCCAAAGAGATTTTCAAGTGTGCTTGTTCTAGGAAACCTTTGATCTCGGTGAAGGTGCTGGTGCAGTTCTGCAGCAAATTGAACTACTGGTTTTGAGTTCTTGCATCTTCTTTTCAGGTGTAATCTTTCCTTTATTCTGGTTTGTAAAGGTGTAAGTGTTAGTCACTCCTTGATAGGGTTTCTTGGGGTGCAAGGTGTGCTGAAATAGAGTTTTTCAGCATTGATTGTGTTGTTCTTGTAGTGTTCAAGAACTGCTGTGTTTGTAAGTAACTGGTACTGTTTTTAGTGGATTCCACCTTGGGGTAAGGTGAGACTGGACGTAGCTCTGTATGAGTGAACGAATATAAAAACTTGTGTGCCTTTTCTTCTCATCCCTGCACTCATTTCTGATTTTGCTTAATTCTATCAAGAACTAAATCTGTTCTTTTGAAATTGAATCTATTAATTTTGGGTTTAAGTAAAAACTGTTCTTCCTGATTTGTTAAAGTTCTCTAATCACAAACAAGACAGTTGTATATGATGGTTTAAGTGATTTGTGAACAAACAGTCTAATCATTAAAATATGAGAAAGAATCATTCTCCTTAAAACCTTGTGTTGAGTAAATTTGTTTGATTTCTAAGCATAGTTGTATTCTTCATCCTCATAATATTAAGTTAATCTGATTCTGGTATAATTCTCTGTTGATCACAATTTTATTTTGAACAAATTCAAATTGTGCTAGATTGCTCTGAAGAATCAATATGTTTCATGTAAAAACAATCTGTTCTTTTTGCCTCTGGTATACTGAAAATTGTGTGTTCTTGCGAAAATTTTATAAGCTCAATTCACCCCTCCCCTTTTGAACTTAGACACTAATAGACCCAACAATTTCACATCATTAAATCCAATGAAAACAACACATAGATACTTGACTCTACTTTTGAAAAACTCGTGTATTGACTCGACACTACCCCACTATGAAATCCTCTTAGTTTTGTGCTTATTAATCTCAATATCGAATCACCTCATATGACAGGGTTAATTCATATAACAAGTCAAGTAATTTATCTTTGAAACAATTGACTCGTTTATATGAACCTCCTTCGAATCTCACCACCCTAAATTACTTCATCTATATTTTTCCATTATATCAGTAGAATATCTCCTTCAAATCTCAACACAATATTTTCTTTCTTGAAAACATTATATCTTAATCACATTTTCATATCTCATATTACACATAATCAAATCATTAAATCATACCAAAACTTAGAAACCAAACAAACCAAAATTCATTCAAAAAATCACATAAACTACATGATTTTTAATTAAATATATAATTAAAATTTCACATAAATTTAATAAAAACAAGAAACAATAATACATCATTCTTTCAAGAGCAAAAACTGAAGTTTAAGTTTTTTTATGCTTGAGCGAAAATGAACCCTAGACCACTAAGAGAGTGAAACAAATACAGGACAAAATGAAAATTTCTCAAAGTAGGCAGAAATCAAGCGAGAATAGAATGGAAAGATGGAGTGCTCTCGGGTCCATTCTCATTCAAGTGAGAAGGAATCTCGCTCAGGCAGAAATGGGTTAAATTCTGGAGATGCTCTTGGGTTTACTCTTGCTCAAGGAAAAGGATTTTCACTTGGACGAGACCTATTATTGCCCAATCGAAAAAAATTTCACTCAAGCCAGTAAAAAAAAACTTAAAATTTTAATTTTGGTTTTGAAAGTCTAGCTTTTTATTGCTTATTGTTTTTAAGTGAAAATTCTAAGTTTTATTTAAAATATGATTAAAGAAACTTATATAGATGAAGTTATTCAATTGCTGAGAGTCGAATGAGATTCATCTGACTGAGTTTGAGGTTTGAAAGAACTAATCAGAGCAGATCAAATGGATTTACCCTATCGTATGAGATGAGATAATGAGACACTCAGATGATTATGCGCATGACTATGTGGATTTCACAGCAAGTAGTATAACAGGTGCAGGCCTCTGGATGCTAATCTCAATACACGAGTCTTTCGGAAGTAGGTTCAAGTGTCTATGTGTTGTGAGTCAGTAGAAGTCTCCCATGAGAAAGATGAATTATGATAGACACTTGATGGTTTGTGAAAATGTATGATAATTGATGGCTTTATGATCATATTTAAAGTTATAATTATATTAGAAGTTTTAAAAATAGCTAGCTTGCCAGATTCTTTATTTTCTGTTTGTTTTCTTTAATCTGTGATGATTATGTATTTACACGGAAGTCGATGATGTTATAGGTGATAGAACTCCTCAGTGAGAAGTTAGAGGATGAAAAAAATTATTTTATGTAAATATTTAAAATTCCTATGAAGAGGGATATGTTTTGAAACACTGTATGAAAGAGTTATATATTGCATATTATGCTTATTAGTTGTGGGAAAAAAATATCAGGATGTTACACTTGCTATACTGGATTTAGTATTGAAACATAAACAATTTATGCATTTCAGAAAAAAAAACTATTAAATATTAAAAAAAACATTATTGAATTTCATTAATCAAATTACCCTTTGACATTTTTCATTGATTTTTTTTTTTAATTTTGAAATGTGGAATTCAAAGACTTCTCAGGTTATAGAATTTGGAAGTTAAAATTTGTGTTTTGGATTGCACGATTCAAAGTACAAATTTGTATTCCAAATTATAGAATTTGGAATAGATAATTTTAGAATTTTTAAAAATATAAGATTGTGAGAAGAAATTATAGGGTGCAAAAAGAAATTTCTAAATTTTAAACTATGTGGGTTATGCAGGCTAATCCACCACGCAATTGGCCCGTGTAAAATACGAGTTATCTGGAACGAATCTAAGCGGACCAGCGGGATGAAATAAACAATTTGTTCCGCATTTTTTAGTAGATCACAGGTTAGTCCGCACAACCTGTCCTTCTTTGTCATTCCTATTTGATATCATGACTTTAGTCCCAATAAAAAAAAAATCACAACTTTACATTAGTTATATGAAAAACCTCAAATCAAAGGGAAAATAAAAAAGAAAATTACAACTCTTACTATGTAAAGAACATGCTACATGATCGGATTCATAACTATTCAAATTTACGTGTATTCTTGTATTTGTATAAACTGATTGAATGTAATTGTACGAGATTACAAAACTGCTGAACCGATACCCATATCTTCTTGATTTACTTCAATAATATATATATATATAATAAAATTACAATTACTGGAAGTTATAAAATAGAAATACTAACATCTATGTAAACTGACTATTAATGCAATAATATAAATAGTTTAAGTATAATAAAATCAGAATTAATAACCAACATTTAAGGCTAATAAAATCTGAATTAATAACTAACAAGACTCACCCCCAAAATATTTTTTAATAGAGTAAGTTATGCACTGAAAATAAGAATTTTTTTGGAAAAAAATAAATTTATATCACCATACAACATTCCATTGTGCTTGAGATAACAATTTCATCATCTGAATGTGTGTAAAAGGGTTGACGAGAAGATTGATTGTATTCAATGTTCTCAATGTTAAAATAATTTTCTTTTTAGTTTTGTATTTCATTTATATATTTTTTTTGATTTTTTTTTAGTTTTGTGACTTTTAAAAAAATACTAAAAATTTAGAAAAATAAAATACTTCTTTCACTTAAACTAAATAATAAAAACAAACATATTTTTTAGATATATTTCTTTTTCATTTGATTCAATTTTTCATTATTTCAAGATAAATAATTTATTTATTATTAACTAATATTTTTATGACACAAATTAACTCAAATAACTTAATAATTTTATTTAATTTTTCTTTTTATTTAAAAATAGACACCATCAAACAGATTTTTTTTAAAATAAAAAAGAATCCATTTAAATATGACATGTTCCTAACTTTGTTTTTTATAAAAAACTTTATTTGAAACATCTTGAACTTTTAATATCTTTTTATTTATATATATATATATACTAAAAAAATATAAGTTAGATATTTTATTAATTTTAATTCATATTTCAATTAAAGATTATTTTTAGAATTAAAAAATATATGAAAATAAAAAGAAAACATGGAAAATTATGAAGAATTTACCAAAAAAAATAAATATAAGTTTGATCATTATTATCTTTCTGTCCAAGAGAAATGGAGTTTAGAAGATTGTAAATTTATGTATCTGATAATGAAATTATCATTAAATGAACATTTTTTGTAAAATTATGGATGATATTTATTCCTTAAAAATGAAGAGGCGGAAAGAAGAAAGAAAGTACAAAGGTTCCGTAGAATGGAATGACACATTTGATCGCCACCTGACATGTTTCAGACCTGTTATTGGTTTGTCCCTCTCTATTTTCCCCATCCACCTAGCTGTCACCACCACAGCCATCACCCCGCTCCACGTGTCCTCCCTTCTTCACTCACCTCTTCTTCCCTTTCTACTTCCTTATTTTCTTTTCTTTTATTCTAATCACATCACAAATAAGTTCTACTTTTATTCTTTACTTAATATTACTTAATAATATTTAATATTTTTTTATGCTAAAAAATAAATATTTTATTCTGATAAATAAAAAATAACAATATCAAAGCATTCCAACTCATACTTGTATTGTTTGTACACGTATACAAAAGGCAAGAAGTTGCTAACTGGTGTGGTAGGTTAGCAGGCACAATGTCCCATATCAGTTTATACATATTAGTTTATAATAATAAAATAAAAATAAGATTAAAAATATAAGAATTTTTTCAAGGAAGGTGATATCGTGACAGTCTTTAAATAAATATAAATTCACTTGACTACTAATAAGTTAATATTTTTTTTAAGTGTTTTAATTTAAAATATCAATATATATTATTATATTATTAGAGTGAGTTGAAATGTGATTGATATTCAAAAAAAAAAATTTATTTCTTAAAAAGTCTACAGATAACACTTGTAAGAGAATAATTCTGTGTTACGCTTGTTATTAAAACTATTAAGAAAAGAAAAGACACCATGCATTCTGTGTTTAAAACAATTTAATGGAAGAAAATAGTTTTAAAATACTATTAACAATATAAATAAGTTTAAAAAATGTAATTACATTAACAAAATGAATATCTATGGAAAAAAAGGTTATATGAATAAAATAGAACATATGTTATAAAAGCATGGGTTATTATTAAAAGCATATTTATAAGCATTCAACACGGTCAACAGAATCAATTGAAGTCATAAGATAATGTATATCAGTTATTTAAGTTGGTCAATATACATTTATTTTTGCGGTTCAATTAATTGTGTGAGAGTTACCAATTATGAAAGATATTTCTTATGCGTTGTTCTTAAATTTACCGATCTTTTAATATTTATAATGATACCAAATACAATTTTTTTGTAATTATGCTAGAAAAAAAAATAAGTGTTTTTCTTTCATTAAATTGATGTATCCCATGCGATAATAAGGGTCATGTCAGATTGTGTCAATGAATTTTATTTATTTTTTTCTATTTTGATCAATGTTAAATTCAAAAACATAAATTTAAATGAAGTTTATTTTAAAAAAACATAAGTAAAAAACCTAATACTTAAACTAAATAAAATAAAATCAGTTGATATTTTTCACTTTAAAAACCTTATATTAACCATGTTTAATTTTGAAGAACTAAAATAAGAAGATTATTAAAAATATTTTTTTATTGTAAATTTTTAATTAAAAAACTATTATAATTACCTCATCATATAAATATATAACTTTGTGAATTGCAAGAACTATATCCATCTCTACTCGGCATATAGAAAAAATTGTACTCACGAATATTAATTATTAATTAAAAAGTGTTAAATATTCAATGTTGATTATCAGTAAATAATTTTGTGATCCCTGATCTTTTGATGGTGTATATTTTTATACTTACATTTGAAAATTTTGAAAAATACAGAATAAAAAAAAGGTTTTAATAACTAAAAATTATCCATTACACTTTCTTTATTTTGATTAAGTTTGTTACTTGGCGTTTGTAACTGTAAATCCTTTTAAAAGAACAAATAATGCTATTCTAAAATATATTTCAGTGTGAGGTTGTCCTTGCGACCACATAGAAGTTTTGTTTTTTTCAACTACATATATTCATATATATAAATTCTAAAAAAAAAAATACAAGATATACATTTGACGTATTGATTGTTTAACTAATTTTAAATTCAAAATCACATTGAAATCATAAAATTCAAAATCAGAATAAAAAATGTATATATGAATTTAGTCAACAACAACTATGTATGTCATATTTTTTATTTTAGTCATCAAAATTTCATAAATAAGTCATGGATTTAATCTTGATATATTGCCAATATAATGTTTTTTGCACTAATCAATTAAAATCATTATAAATATAAATTCTTAAAAAATTATTGTAAAAGTTGACTTTATCATATATATTAATTCATAATTAAATAATAATGTAAAAGTATGTTTGTATTTAACACACAAATACCGAGAATAATTATTCGTGTAGTTGGATTGATTTAATATTATTAATTTAATGCTAAATCATTATCGGTCATATGTATGATAGATATTTTTAGAATTGAACACAAAACTATTTTTAAAATAATAATTTTGATTATATTATACAAAATTGGAATTTGTTTATATTTAATTACTTTATAAATATTTGGTTCTCTTATATACGAGTAAGTAATATTCAATATTAATTGTAAACAATTTTTATAGCAAACAATAAATTCACTTTGAAAGAACTATTGTCTAGTTTAACTTTTATGTATTGACAGTATAATTTGAAATAATAACAATATCTCATTGATATACTTAACTTTTCCAAGTAAATTATTTTCTATGATACGAATATTTCATAAATATAAAATCACCTTTAGTTCCCAAGGTTTAAATATAGTAATTTTATCCCTCAAAATATCTTCTACTTATTTTGATATGAAGTTGGAAGAAATTCTTCACATTTAGGACAAAAAGAAATCAAAGCAACCATTTTATTTTTATAGTAAAAATTAACAACAATTTTGACCATGAGAAACATAAATAACAATTAACAAAAAAAAAATTGATATAACATATCCCCACTTATATATTTCTTTTTAAGAGTTAAAATATATTAATTGTGACATTTAATGATCTATTGCCAAATTTACAAGATCTTGATTTTATGATAGATATGATGTGATGATCACAAGTGTCTTTGATGATAGGTGGGCAACAAATTAGATTCCAACCAACCTTTCCTATTTTCTCTAAAAGACCTTTTAGAGTGACACGATCCATCAACAATGATGCCATCATCATCACCCGCCACGATCAAACGGTGGAGATCGAGTCACACTTGTAGTCTTTAACTTAGACCCAATATTCAGGAAAAAATTACTCTTTTTCTCTCTCTACGCTTTGTCCTATATATCACCAGGTTCCACCCTTTGGCATAGCATAGCATGAGTAGTTCTTCTCATTATCAACCATGTCCAACGATCCAAGGTCACTGAGTTACTCCTTTCTAACTCACTTCAACATGGCCATAGCAGACTCAGAACCTTGGTCGATCCTCACCCTTGTTTTCCTGTGACTTTTTCCTTTCAAACATATCCTCAAACTCACAAACTTTGGGCTCTTTTTTGTGTCGGTTTCCTTGTCTTTGTTGCTTTCTTGGTGGTAGAATGGGTATGGGGGAGAAGAGTCCCAGGAGTTTTCAATTGCACCATCGTGATGGGAAGAAGCAGGAGTTCAGAGGGGTACCAAAAGGGTGCATGGCGATCAAAGTTGGTCAAGGAGAAGAGCAACAAAGGTTCGTGGTGCCTGTCATGTACATCAACCACCCTCTCTTCATGCAGCTTCTCAAGGAGGCAGAGGAAGAATACGGTTTCGACCAGAAGGGAACCATAACCATCCCTTGCCATGTTGAGGAATTCAGAAACGTTCGGGGCTTGATTGACAGGGACAAGTCCCTTCACCACCACCACCATGTTGGTTGCTTTGGCTTCTGAATTCTGCTCCAAACCAAGGTTTTTAAAACTGGTTTTTTCTCCCAACATCAAGTTTTTTGGGATCTTGTCCACAGTTTTGTAAAATGTTCAGAGTTCTGAAGAAACTGTCGCGACTTCAATTAGAAACCTTGGGTGAAACATGGAGAAAGAATTGATCTTGGGCTACAAATCACCACCCCTTTAGTTTTTTTTAATGATTATCTCAGTGTAAATTTGGTAGCTTTTAGATTTTTTTTTGTAGTGTTTGGTTTATGCGAAAAAAAAGGCCTTAGGTAGGTGATGGTGAAGACAACAGAATGTTGCTTCTTCCAATTGTACTTACTTTTTTTCTAAATTGTTAGGAATCGTTATGGAAAAAGGAGATGCTTTTCTTTTCTTTTCTTTTCTATTCCTTTTTTCTGTGAAGAATTTTTCACGCGCTGGAATAATTGGTACACCACTCTGAAAAAGAAGGAATTGACGGTAAGTAGGGCCGAAATTTTGTTTCTTTTCCTCTCTTTTGAGTCACTGAATTCCCCTTTGGTGTCTCACTGTAACAGATGGGGTTCAATTCTTAATTAATCTCTGATTATGAAAAATCAAGCCTTTCTGTCACTGTAGTTGATGGGGGACCTTGAATTGGGATTACATTCTTGATTATGATCAGATTATTGAAATTATGTACAGAATTGTACTGGGGCCAATTTCTTTACCTCAATGATTCTGTAACCAATTGGAACCTTTGCACTGTAATTCATTCTAGTTAGGTGTTTTTTGAGGACTGTAATTTATGTTTCTGGACAGAGAGGTAAAATGAGGTTTGCATGAAAAAAATTGCGTCTGTGTGTCTGAAATCTGCAATAAACTGAATCACTGATATCACTCTAGGAAATGAGTGAGAGAGGCAGAGTGTTGAGATTTTTCTTTCTTTTTTTTTTTCTTATGAAAATGGAGAATTGCATTGTTGGTGTTTGTTTGGATTATTGCATTGAATAAGGGTAGGTGAAGGAGAAGGACAAAATAGGGTGCAGTGATATAAGGTGTGGGTGGGTGCATGACTTCCACGTTCCCAAAGGGTGTAGTGTTATTTTATGTGCATCATCCAAGAACACACATTTAATTCAGTTCAAGTCTAACCTTTGGAGTTTGTACCCCTTAAAGGTTTAAAGGTGAAACAAAAAGATCCAAACAGGGAACAGATTTTTTGGCTGGAGTTTATTTTATTTGAGACTATGGTCCAGGAATATCAAAGTTTTTTCACTGTCATCTTTGGCAGATACTTTCTGAAGCAGTCATTGACTCATTCTATCACATACAAAGAATACAAGACAACCTCAACCCCACACAAATTGTTGGCTATGCATGAAAGCAATTGTATCATGATTTTTCATTATCTTTAACACAAGAAATTATTGCTTCATTCAGAATTATTAATAATTTGTTATCTTAATTAAGACATTTAAATAATTACTTAATAATGTTTCTTGCCACACTGCTGAAAAGAACCACACCTTGGGACAACGAAATCATAGATAGACTGCATTAATTGAATTTCAATAGGTTTTTATTTGCGTTGAAGTGAAACCTTGAAAACTCTCTCGGGAATTCACATGCATGATTTCAAGGTACTTTCAATAGTACTTTTTAGGTACTTTTATTACAGAAAGTAAATTTCAGAATCAACTACGGTCAACTATAGGGAAAAAATAATAAACTTCAATTACAGATTCAAAATATGTATAGTATAAAATAAAATTATGCCAAAATTATCATTTCATACCTACATATATAAAGGAAGAAGAACATAAAAAAAGGAAAATAATAAATATAATCAATGATATTAAAAATTTAAATAAGTATGAAACTAAATTATACATTATAATGCACGATTTTGTGATTTTATTCTTTTATTTACTTACATCATTCATTACATGAATAAAACACCGCACTATTTGAGACTTATATACAAAGGATATATTTTAGATTTGTTTGTTTTTGTGATTGCTATTTTATTTTAGAAGATAGTATTAATGGATAAAAAAATATTAAAAATAATTAAAAAATTATAGGTGTTGCATTTTTCATCCCTTGTTTTGAAAGTGTTATAATAAATCAATCTCTCTGTTTCAAATTGTGCATGGTTGGTTTAGCCTTTCATTAATAAAATAAAAAGAATAAGTGGCAAGGAAAAAATAGTATTAAATTCTTAAAAAATGAATGAATGGATCATGATGTAGGGGCAAATAAAATGTAGGGGCAAATAAAAGGTTGGGTTGACATCTTATACTATGGTGTTGTTAGATGTTGAATGAATCCAATATAATATTGGCACTAAGGTAGAGAAGGAAGTTACTATACAATCTCCACCTCTTATTTATTTTATTTTATTTTTCTCCCAAAGAAAAATTTTATGATAAATAATTAGTTACATTTTCTTAAAATTACAAAATCATAACAAAATACTCGATAAGCTGCTACAATAAAGTTATTTTAATAAAGTAATTAAAATATTCTTCCACATTAAAGATGTCACTAAATGACAATGAATGGACTGTCAGCACTCTGAATTTCAGTTAAGCAATATAAATAATCTCTCACACTAGAAAAAATTAAAAACCCATCCAACACTATTTTTTTACACATGTCTTTCTTTGTAATATTTGATTTCAGCTCTTAATTTTTTAAAATATCTAGTTGATTAAGTTTATTACTTAGATCATAATTTAAAAAGGACATGTGAGACAAAATTAGAAAAGAAGAGGGAATATGCATACAAATAAAAAAAACTAGTTGAAAATATCAAAATAAAAAATAATGACAACATTAGAAATGTAAGCCATATTATTTATTTTATTTGTAACTAGTCAACTAGTTGACATTCATTTAAGTAATTACGTGTATAACTATATATACAAGACGGCTTTGGATATGCATAACAATCTCATCCTTTCTCCATCACAATTTTTTTCTCTTAATGTAATAAAAACACACACCTCCAAAAGTGACAAATTTTTGGGATTTCAGATTCTTCATGGCCTTTGTTTCTCTCATGGGTCAAAAAAAATGAATCTGAAAAATTCAAAAGTGATGGTTAATAATCCAAAAGGCAACATCTTGACACTTTCCTTCCACTTGGGTGAGAAAGAAAATGGTGAGAATTAAGAAGTGCATGTCCCTTCACTGATTTGTTTTTCTTTCTACTTGGATTATTTAGCACAATATTTGCAAGTGGAGTGCACAATATTGAGCACAAATTGGAACCACAGACACCAACATTGAATTATTTTGTCACAAAAATGTTAGTGGAAACATATAGCTTGAAAGAATCATTATAAGAATTTTACTTTGACAACAGAGAGAAAGTGTGTCATTTTCCTCCTTCACAAACCCTTTATCATCATTAAATATAACTTTTGCTTTTGGCTATAAAATGTGGTTTTTTTTGGTATGCATTGAAGAGGGTTATTCCTTATGATATTGACTTTTTTAAGGAATTTAATTTGGCGGTGGATTTTGGATTTTGTTTTGTCCTTTTAGGACTGTGTTCCGAAGGTGAATCGCGTGACACCTATGCAATTTCATAGATTTCTATGCGATTTGTTGTGCACACGATCCTCTTGTTATAAACAAAGCATGCATATTTATTTTAGAGATTTTTTAAGAAAACAAATTTATTTGTCTTTTTAAATAAAATAAATAAATCTATTTGTCTAAAAGATAAATGTATTTATCTAAAAATTAATTTCTTGATTTTTTTTAGTGATATTTTGAATGATATATATTTTATTTATCATACGTATAAGGTTTATTTTATAGTAATTATGAAATGTTCTAAAGAAATACTTAACAAATCACTAAAATATTTATTTAGATTAAGTATTTGTTTATTAAATAATTTTTAAATTGTTACACCATAAAAAAAAAATATAACAATCCAAAAAGTATATGTACTTGTTTACAACTGTAGATAATCTTTAAACATTCTTGGTATTCTGAACCAATTCATCACCATTCAATACCATGTCTGTTTTACAAATCCTAATATCGATATAATATTTCTAACTAAAAAGAATACTTCTTACTTAAAAAGTAGTAACTTTAATTTAGATGTGAAACCAAAATATTACGTTATAACCATTCCAATTTCAAAATCAAACTTACTAAAATTAATCATAATTATTCTCAGTCTATTAAGTAATTAATTCAGTTATATATAATTTTACATAACCCCATTACTCAAAATTGGAGTAAGACCACATTCTCTTTGCTGAAATTTAATTAAAATTATGTCTAAATTTAATTTTTAAAAACTATTTATAAAATAACTTAATTTATGACTTTAAGCTAATTCACAACTAACTTTATATATTACAAATGTTATTAGTATATTATTTAATTCTTTTAATTGACAAAGAATAAATAAAATATTTGAAGTTTTAAAGGGATATTCAAAGTAAGCAATTTCATCTAGCATTTTATTTAATACCATCTTGATTTTTATTTAGGTATTATTTTCATATTTGATAACTTTACTTTTAACTTTGAATTTTTCAATACATTATAGTTAATAGTAAAGATTGTTTTACAGTTTTTCAAATGATCCTATTCCTTTGCATTGTATTCGGAATTGATAATTAATATATAATTTTTTTTATTTAAATTGAATTAATTTATAAATTATTTTTAAAAATTCACTAAACTAAATTTACATTTGGAGAAATAGAACACAATTCATGTATTAAAATAGTTAGTAACCTTATCCCATTTACATATAATAAATTACTCCAAATAGAAAAGAATTTCAAAATCAACTAAACTCTAATTATTCTATAATCTGGTAAAGAAATATATATAAAGAAAATTTCCAAGAATGTTTATGAATAGGCAAAGATTAATGAATGAGATAAGAATAAAAGATTGCAGATAGAGTTGGAGAAACACATGCAAACAAACAAACAAATGACTGAAACAAAGCAAGCACAGTGCACAGATATTTTCTGTGTTGTTGAATACTTTTAAATCTTGAACACTTTACTAGGACTAACCATGATTATGTTTGTTAGTAATTTATATTATGAATGGACAACGAAAGAAGAAAATGCCATTTTTCTCTACTTTGGGAGCCTACAAATTCAACTAAAATCTGGTAAAAACGCCAATTCTGACTTTATTACTTTCGATGCATTTAATTTAGCTCACACTTCTTTCTTTCCGGAAAACCACAACTATGGATAAGTGTCATCCACAACTCACAAAAAATTCATTAATTGAATAAAAAAATTATTAAATAAAATATTTTATAAATAAAAATAATTTATCACTATATTAATTAAATTAAATACTATTATTGATATTTAAAATAATTTTTATTATTAATAAAATTTATAAACTAGTTTTTAAATTGATATTTAATTAATTAATTCATAATAAATTTATAAATACTATTTTAATTAATTAAATATCAAATTAAAAATTATTTCATAAATTTTTATTAATAATATAAATTATTTTAAATATTAATAATTTTTTAATTTATATAAAATAATATTTAATTTAATTAATATAATGACTAATTACTTTTATTTTAAAAATTAGTTTTTATTATTGTGTATAATATTCTCCTACCATTCTTTTATGCATCAAATCTCATGAATTGGAAACTCTTACTCATATCCCTTGTGTTCTAATTCAAAACGAAAATTAGTCTTGAAGGCCTTTCCCTCTTATTCAACAATTCCACTCATTTAATACGAAGGGTAAACTTTAATACATCAACTAAGTCTTAATTAATAATATTAAAAAGTATATATATATATATATATATATATATATAACAAAAAGTAGAAAAATTTATTTCAACCATTGACACAACATGTCTTGGACATTCTTTCAATAGATAGTGATGCATATATTATACTATAACTGTAAATTCACAAAATCTATTCCAACAACAATATAATTTCTATTATGCAATGATCCTACTAAAGAAAAATGATGTTAACACTCTGAATTTTTAAATCCAACCATAGATTTTATAATGTTATAATACACTGTATATGATCACAATTTTATTGATTAATTTTATGATAATTTGTTTATAAGGCAATATTTTATCGACGAAATTGTTCTCTTGCTTGATAAAAAGTCAACCCCGTTATCTAATAATGACGTTGACCTCACATTACTCAATTTTTATATCTCCTATGGCTGAAATGAAAACAACCCTAGCCGCCCCCAAAAGATAGTACATATAAACTCAAATCACATTTATAAATACCAATTTACTGATTAAAAAAACATATTAATTTGTGCCACTATTTGTCAACTTATTCTTTTTTAAATTTTTTTAACAAATTTTAGTCATGAGAGTGAGACTTTCTTGTCGACAGCAAATTATTTAATAATTAATAATGACGTTTCAAAATAATTATATTTAAATGGTAATGTAACATTATATAGTAAAAATATACTATTTTTAAAAAAAAAATTGATTCTCGTTTAAATTTACTTCTATTCGACCAATTTTTTTAAAAAGAATAATTAGAACAAATATTATTTTCCTTGAAAATTGACTTATTAAGTACAAAATATGTCCAAATCTTAATATTACTCATTCATACACTAAACAAGTAATTAAATAGAGATTAAATTTTTAAAAAATTAATTATTATATTAACTAAATTAGATACTATTTTACATAAAATAAAATTATTAATATTTAAAATAATTTTTATTATTGATAAATAATTTTAAATTGATATCTAATTAGTTAACAAAGTTTTAGTTACCAATTAATTAGATTTTGATAGTTGAAATTTTGATAACTAATTAAATACTAATTTAAAAATTATTTTAAATATTAATAATTTTTTTAATCTTAAAATTAATATTTAATTTAGTTAATATTGTAAGTAATTATTTTTTAATTTTAAAATTAATTAATATTTAATTACTTCCTTGTGGTGATATTTTTTCTATAAAGAAACATGACTAGACACCTTCCCAAATCAACAAGCTAGTGGGAAAATATGATAACAAAGTTTGCCTTCCACATCAGGAAAATGATTGTTCCTGTGGCAGCAGTTAGTTGAACTATGAACCTGGATAAACAAAAATGAGTGCTTTTATTTGTGAAATTGGAATTTTAGACACCCACTTTATCACCTATTTTCTTCTTTGTTTTTGGCGTATATATGGCATTAATGGTTGTGGAAAAGTTAGTAGGGTCTTTGGTGAGGGCAATGGGACCAGCATGAAAATGGCATATACGAGATTCATAAGATAACAGAAAGGAAGTTATCTTCTTTTTGTTGTCATGGAAGCTTCCCGTGAAACAGACATGAACTCTGTACAATTTCCAGTCACTATAACTAAACCAAAGCAGCCACTATAAGTTACTATGGTTGGTTCACTTCTTCTTGCAACTCGCTTCAGTGCTCCAAATGTTTTCTCTAGCTTGCTAAATATTGCCTCTAAAAGTATTTTACACTGTACTTGTGTTTATCTTTGAAGATTTTTCATTAATTAAAAATAAACATATTATATAAATCTCACATCGATTATAGATTAAAACATTTCATAGTAATCGATTAAAACATTTCATAGTATATAAGTGAGTACCAGTTTTATGATGTTAAGTTAAACTTAAAGTTCATTTCTTAATATGATATCAGAATTATTTCTTTATGTGTGTTAGAAATACCTTATCACATTTCATAGTATATAAGTAGTTGCAAACCTCATCTTATAAATTGGTCTTATGAGGTTTTTTTTTTTATCGGTCTTATGAGGTTGAGTTAGACTTAAAGAACACTTTTAAATAAAATATAAAACATTTTATAGTACATAAGTGGTACCAGTTTTATGATGTTAAGTTAAACTTAAACTTCTTAATATGGTATAAAGTCATTTCCTAAATGATGTGTGTTGGAAATACCTCATTACATTTCATATTATATAAGTAGGTGTAAATCTCATCTTATAAATAGGTCTTATAAGATTTTAAAGAACACTTCTAAATAAAATATAAATTTTATTTTATAAAATAATTTGTAAGATACAAAGAATTAGATTTAAATCCAATTGAGGGAAAGAACATTATCTCTTTGTAACATCTTCAACTATCAAAAATGTCCATAAAGCTATAGAGTCCACCACATGTACAAATACTCCATACGATAATAAAAATATAATTTTTACTTTAATAAAGTATTTAATACATTGATTTTTGTTTCATTGGGCAGTGTTTTGTTGACTTTACTTCAATTACATGCAATTGATAATTTTATTCTATTAAACTCTTACACACTTATGAACTGAGTCAATATTTGCTTTTATTTTAAAATATAGTTTATTCGGTTCCAATTTCAGGTTTTCACTTTAAGCAAGTGACGATAAAGTTTAATCACCTTAAATTGTACGTTTATTATGCATTAATCTTTTTTTGATAATATTTTTAGTCCTAACTATTTTAGAAAAGAGAACTTTTCTCTTTCTGCGTTCTATTTTCTTATTTCTAAAATTCAAAATGGTCCTCTAAGTCACGTTCACCCTTCGTTCTCACTCTTGAATTTTACTTTTCAACGTAGATATTGTTTGGACATAATCATAATCTCATTCCTTCAAGGTATGTTATTCTCGTTATTTTTTCTACTCTATTGTTTTAATTACTTTCTCAAGAAAATTTTATTTTTCCTTATCTTGTGCTACAATATAACTTGGTAAAAAAAACATGTGCCTTTTTGCTTCAGGTAGCCACTGTTCCAAAAGTGTGATTCTTATGTTGTTTAGTACGAGACTAAACGATAATAAAAACCAAACCTCTTCATCAGTGACAATTAAAAGACACGTTTATGATTGAGATGAGGGTCTATTTGCAAGGTAGATAATCTTATATTTGCAGAAATTCGCTTTTTACTTCAACAGGTAATAAGATTGATTATTTTTGAAAATTTAAAAGTTCAGAATCAAGTTGCAAAGGCACAAATGTTGAGGTATGTGTTCTTGTTGCTTAACGCACGCTCATGAAAATAAAGCATCAAAACAGATAAACCTATTTTCCTGATAATGACAGTAAAAGGCCAATTTGGATAAATTGCTTTAATTTTGACTATATGATTTTTTAAGGCATTCACAAGTTAATGAATATTCATGGGAGCAGACCCATATCATTTGCGAAATGGACTAAGGAACAAGCATTTGACATGTAATTCACTCAGCATTCCCTGTATTGACTTTGTAAGACATTCATTTACACAAATCCTATTTTTTCCACCATGAAAGAAAAATGAAGAAAAAAATTCTCTAGATCTACTTTTCTTCCCGCATCTTCAAACTATATGTCAAAGGGTCCAATCCAAAACTACCTGTGTCTTGGGTTTGAACTACGGAGAGTCACACCATGCAAAAATTTTGTATATCCAAGTAAGCTAAGCTTTCCATCACTATTTCTTATCCAGTCTTTGAGAATTGAATAAGCTGAAGGCCCAAGATTCAACTCCTGTGGCCATAAAGAAGATATAAAAAACATAGATAAGCATTGCAAAACAACATACCAAGTCATATATATGGTAGAACAGATTGTGTTAGAAAAAGAAAAAATTGTAATTACTCTGCCCAATTCTTCAACTGATATCAGACGGTTCCCTTCAGTCTCAAAATGTTCAAATGCAGTTGAGGCAATGTCTTCCCACCTATCAAGTGCTTCCAATTGGTATGTGCTAATTGCAGCTGCACAAAATTCTTCAAAGTCCATCTTTCTATAGGCAAGTGGCTCCATCTATACAATCATTCAACCAAGAAAATGTACACACTTAGCACTAGTACATGTAGGAACTTACATACAATTAAGTAAAAAATAGTAGATCAACACAATCTAATGTGCTATTAGTATAAAAAGAACATTTTGAAAAATGTATATACTGGCGTGTCAGGTTGAACATGACAAAGATATTTTCTCTCAATACAACTTTTAAGAATAATGGCTCACCGCATTTATGATGTCAACAACCCTTGACTCCCTCATTGCATCAGTTGCATTGTGTACAAGAGCCTGCAAAGTTTGCTTTGAAGCTGTGAATCATGGAAATTAATGGATTCTAAAGAAAGGGCAGGAAAACAACCAAAACCCTTCAAAGCAGGAAAAACACATCCATTATTTCCACACAAATATGAACTAAGACAAAAAAGGCAGGTTGTGCTGTGAAAATGACAATTTTCTAACACCCCTTGCCCTTCCCGCCAGTCACAGTTAAAAACTTTAATTTATCAACCATATGGATTCTAAGGATTTTATAGGGAAGCAGTAGAAAACCATTTTGAAATTGTCAAGGGAGATGAGTCCGTCTCTATTGGGTCCCAACAATCTGAATTGTGCCCTAAGGTAGGGCAATTCATCCTCTGGCAAGGCTTTTGAAAGTGCCTAGATAAAAGAAGCCACAAGATCAGTTAAAATACAGGACAGAAAAATATTCAATAGACAATAACCTAATGTCAGAACTGGTAAAAAATGCTAAACAATGTTTCTTAAAAAGAAGTCCATTGATGAAACTTTATATCAAATAAATAAGAACACAACTTGAGTTTCCCAAAAAGCATTAGATTTATCAACATCATAATTCACAATAGACCATAAAAAGCACATATTTTTCTTTTCATTCTTATTGAAAAAAAAGCATTAAGGAGGCTCTCCTCACCACACACCGAAACATCATGATTATATTCATTGTCAGTAGGGAAAATATCATCATGAAGGAAAATGCATGTGATATCAGTTGAGGGATGAAGTACTGCTAGTAAAATTAGAAGAAAAAAATGGCACAAACATACATAAATTCAGCACAGACATGTGCGAGAGATAGTAGTAGGTAACAAATGTTAAGATAGAAGTAAGTATTTACATGAAGTAAGATACTGAAAGCTAAACTCAGCATAAGCATATTCAAGGAAAAGGAACTAAATAATACCTTCACTGCTGCACGTTTGAGTGGTGTTGCAAGAAGATAAGCCTTCACTAGTTTATAAACTAATATGTCTAAAGGGATTGGACGGCTTTCATCCCTCAACCAAGGATGACCTGCATGTACAGAAGTATGCAGTAATTAGTTTAACAGATTCAATTTACCAAAACATTGTCAGTACCTTTATGCAAATTCATTACTAATAGGAAAAAGTTAGTGTCCTCCAGTCAAAAAGGTAGCAAGTACAATCTTACTCCTGGACTAAATGAAACCTATAAAAGATTAGATAGGCGCAGCGCAACCACTATCTGACCAATGTTACACATAAGTAATTCTTTCATGAGTCAGTTAATAGACAAGTATCAAAGCACTCAAGGAACCCAATCTTAAAGCTAGTCGTTAAGGAGGAATAACCAAATACTTAAATACTTCACCAAACATCTTATATTACCCAATGTTGGACTTAGGTAAATGTAACACCCAAGTCTCTATCATAGCACCACCCCAAATAACTACCAACTCATACTCTACAACACTTCACTTAACTTCGTCATTAGTCAGAACCTTCCATGTAGCCCTTTTCAAAATCTTGATAATCAACTTTGATACCAATTGATAAATACCCAACCAATGACAGATCTAGAAATTTATATTGTGCAAGCAATACTTATTTAATAGATAAGAGCACTTACTTAGAGCTTGGACAGCTGTCATTCTTTTCCTGTAGTCCTTGTTTAGAAGCCGTTTTACAAAGTCCTTGGCCTCTGCAGAGGCAGAAGGCCAAGGTAAATCATCAAAGTTAGGATCAGCTCTAAGCACTGCACGAAAAATTCCAGATTCTGTTCGTGCCCAGAAAGGTCGACTTCCACATAATAAGATATAGGTAATAACACCAATACTCCATATATCTGCTTCAAGACTATATGACCTGTGAAGGACCTCAGGTGCAACATAATACGCACTCCCAACAATGTCATTCAGCCGTTCATCTGTATATCAATCAAACACATGAAGGGAAAAGTTAAGAAGGAAGGTCTTAAATCCACAAATATTCGACCAATAATGAATGAAAGGAAGCAGTTTTCAGGTAATGAGTACATGGGGCACACTACTGAGACACAAATGCATTATTCTACTGACACATCATTCAAATTTTCCTTTTACATAATATACATCAAACATTTACAGAAACCACACTTATATCTTCAATCTCGATATTTGGTTTTAATACTTCTAATATGTTAACAAGAGAGTCTGCTTTGGAAGGAAAAGGGTAAAAAATATAGAACCACTATAATAATTACCTGGCCGGATGAAGTCAGATAGACCGAAATCAATAAGCTTCATGTCAGCATCTTCACTTCTTGAAGTGAAGAGGAAATTCTGTAAAAGCAAGCTCCGACAAAGGATGGACAACATTATTGATACTCTAATTCTTATATTAGTAGAACTCGAGATAGAAAAACAGAGCTAAATGTGATCATTACAAATTATTATGCGGATGAAGATTTAAAGCACAAACCTCAGGTTTAAGGTCCCGGTGCACAACACCTTGAAGATGACAAAAAGCAACTACACTTAGGATCTGCAAAACTATAACCTTGGCATCCTCCTCTGAATACTTTCCTCCCCTAATTTGACAGTAAGCATTAATCAGTAAGTAAAAAGATTATACCAAGTTCAAAATAAATAAAAAATAAATAAAAGGCTAACCTTGACAAAATTCTGTCAAGAAGCTCCCCACCTTCACACAATCTGGTAAGAAAGAAAAAATGGTCACTGTATGATGTAGTTACAGTTCTAAGATGCATGTCCCCCAACAGTTAAACAACTTAGCAAATATTCCCCAAAGAAATACATGCCATGTAGAAACTTAGAAATAAAGCAACATCTAATCTACATGCAGTTGAACTTGTTTAAAACTTTGGAACAGGCAAAAGAATGAACAAAAGAAATGAGAACCAAAAGTAAGAAACTGCATATTAATTGTAGTCCCAATAGAAAAATGATCTGCATATAAACAACAATGTCTTTTATAGTTCAAAGTGACTGCTCATTAACCAAATGTATAAAGAAGACAATACTGATTCAGTTCTCTAGCAATCTGACACCAAATTTTCATTATGGATGATAATGAATCACAAAAACAGAATAGTCAAGCTTTACCCACTGTGTGAGGTTGGTTATATGGATAAAAAACATACCATAAAGTTGTCATAAATCATAAATTAAATGATATTTAATGCAACAATAAAAGACATACTCCATTACTATGTACACATTGTTGGCATCTTCAAAAGCATCATGATATTTGACAAGATGTTCATGGCCAGATAGAGCTTTTAATATCTTCACCTCTCTGCGAACATCTTCAATTGCTATTGCAGTAGTCATCTGCTGAATAAATTTTATTAAGACTAGAAAAAAGTATAAAAATGCAGGGGCAAAGAATAATAATTTAATTCTAAGGTGATACAACCTTTATTTTTTTTCTTTTTAAAAATCTAATGGAACTATGAGGGAAAAAAGCAGGACTTAAAAGAATATCCTGTAGACTCCTTATTTGGACAAAAAAATTGGCTTGGGCATATGTGTGCTTCACAGTGATCAAACATGCCTTAAATTTCAAATAATGACACTCATATACAATAATTGAATTATTTGTAAAACATGAGTACAAGCTGGGGGCCTGCTTTAACTTACATACCGAGGTTGCCTAATATATCCAACTGAACTAGTTTTTTGGGAACTATTACAGAACTACTAGGAATATATATATTAGTTCATGTCTAAGTAGTAAACTTAAAGTAGTAAACTTGAAAGTGATTATGCAATCCAGTGAGGAGAAAGATATTGCAGCAGCATAATGAGCATATATGAATTAGAGAGACCACTAGGCTATGCAGACAACTATCACACTTTGTACATTAACTTGTGATTATCAGCATTAGTCTGCTGGACATACATTGAGTTTGTTGCTTCTAGTTTTATGTTTTTTTCACATTCTTTAAATTGAATTTTCTTGGTTGGCTTGTGTGTGCAACACAATTCCAACCACTGTCTTCGGACCCACATCCATATGTGAAAAAATGTTAATCTACCTTATGCTATTATGTTGCTTTAGTGTTAATGTGGATAAGTGACATAATTCCATACGCTGTATGTATTTAAAAGTATCTCATTAATGGTTAAAAACACAGTAAGGTAATATACAACCAATCTCCAACAAAGTGACTAACCCTACCTCAAATAGGGACAAAGAGAAACATGCTTTTAACACTAAATGACTGAAGCATTGATATACATCAATGCCTCACACATGTAAGACAATTTTAGCTTCCAAAACCTCCAATAAAGTGGCTAACCCTACATCGAATAGAAACACGCTTTTAACAATAAATGCAACTGGAAGTTACAAATATTATAAATCTTGCATAATAAAACGGCTGAACCGTTACCCAAGAGGACGGAGTATTGTAATACGCCAGTGCCTCACATACGCAAGTCGATTCTAGCATCCAAAACCGACAACAAAGTGATTAACCCTACCTTAAATAGGGTCGAATAAAACACGCTTTTAACACTAAATGCAACTGGAAGTTACAAAGAATCTAAAACTTGCACCATAAAACGGCTGAACCGTTACCCAAGAAGACGGAGTATTGTAATACGTCAACGCCTCATATGTAAGTCGATTCTAGCATCCAAAACCGCCAACAAAGTGACTAACCTACCTTAAATAGGGGCAAAGAGAAACATGTTTGTAACACTAAATGCAACTGGAAGTTACAAAGATTCTAAAACTCGGCACAATAAAATTATCGGGCCGTTATCCAAGAGAACGGAGTATTGTAGTATGACAATGCCTCACACATGTAAGACAATTTTAGTGTCCAAAGGTATCAATAATGGTTAGCATCAAACAATATCAAAATGGATAATTATTTCAACAGTTAGCTAACGAACACAATCTATATGATAAAAACGAATCAAAAAATAACAGAATGGATAGTCATTTCAACCGTTAACAAAACAATTTATATGATCAAAACTTCCATTCAACTGCAATGAGGGCAGGCTGCATGCATTTACATGATAATGTTTCTTATCAAACAACTTATTCTAGCACACTCAAACAAAGAGATCATTCTTTACCATCTTGGTTTACACTACCAATTTTCCAAATATCATTTTTACACATACTACACCACATGATCAGTTCAGCTAGGCAAGTTAAGAAATGCCATGCCATGTAAACTTACAGCTGACAACAAGCTAAAAACAAGTCAAAATGTCAAGTCAAATCGAACTACATAGAGTTTTTTTCTTTAAAATTTTACATTTCATTCAGTAAAATCCAAATGACTCTGACCACAGAACAGTGAATTTAAAATTTTGAAATGAAGCTACAAACAAAGAAAACAAGACAATGTCCCAGAACCATGTATTTGTCGGGTAACATTTGCAAGTACAAACTACAAATCTCAAAACCCCAATCCGTAAGAAAACTGAGTCTGACAAATTCCCAATCATTCCCTAGTCCCACTTACAGAATCTTGCAGAGCGTTCAATCAAACAACAGATATCAAACCCCGAATCGTCAAAATCCAAATGCTATCATAATTCATAATAACAAAAAAAAAAACACAATAAAAGACCAGACAACACAATGAAACACAAGTACAACCAACAAACTCAAATATCTCAAAACAAATTAACAAACTAAATTGAGAAGACATTGGATTGAAATTGTACCTTCGCCTTGGAAATGATCTTAACAGCAACAGGTTGGTCTTTGAGTTCGCCCTTCTTCCCCTTAGCATAACAAGTATGACCAAAATGCCCTCGACCCACTTCTTTCCCAATTTCATATTTCGCCCCAAAATTCTTACCGTACCCAAAGCTCTTATCCAGCGACTGTTCAGTCGCCACCGCCGCCGCTTCTTCCTCCGGGATCGGCCCCTCTTTAGGCGTCTTCCCGTGCCCAAGCCGCTTCGCTAGCGACGCCCTTATGTGCTTCGCCGGCGACGGAGGCGCGAACGACCGCCGAAAAAATCTCCTCGGCGTGCCTCTCGCCGGGGACGGCGTCACGCCGCCACCATGCGGGTAGGGACTCGGCCATGGACTGGCCCGCGCCGGCGTGCCCTTCACCGGCAGTGGAGAGAGCGGGGCGTCAGCGGATCCGGCCACCGCGACAACTGTGTCGACGGTGGTTTCCTCTGCGGCGGCGGCGTCATTTTGCGGCGTGAGATTGGACTTGCCGTAGCACTGACCCATGTGGACGTCAGCACATCGGAGGGCCTCACGCGGCGGGAAGTGGGGCGAATCTGGTCAGATGAGAAAACGATAAAATGAGGGAATTTGAGTCAGGTAGAGAGAGAATGAGAGAAGGGGTTTAGAGAGAGAAAGCGAGACAGTGCGCGACAGAGACAGACAGACACCGAGAAAGCATGGACAACCTCTGTTAACAAACAGAGAAAGCCGTGTGTTTGTGTGTGTGAGTGTCACTGTTGTATAATGTTTAGGGGTTCCGATAATCTGCTTCGCGGTGCACCCTGGACTTTTCTGCTACCCTGATGTCACCACTCATTAATACACCCTCTCTACCACATTTCTTTTACTGCTCTTCTTTCATTATTTAATAAATACTTAAATTAAAAAATCATTAAATAAATATAAAATTCACCAATTTTATAACTTGTAATAAAATTTTATGTTTAGCTCTAAGAATAACTTGACTTTATTTTATTATTATAAATGTTACTTTTTTGTCCGTAAAAATTATAATCTAATTTTCAGAATTGTTGGCCTGGGGTGTGGGGGAATTTGTGTTGTTGTGTTCCCTCATGCGTGGGATAATTTTTGTGTGGGGAGTTTATGTTTTGTCTTTAGCTACTTTATTTTTATATTAATGTCTCTCGTAACTTTTGTTGCCGTTATTAGTAATTTTCAAATGAATAAGCATGCGTTCCATTTTAAAAAAATAAAAATTCAAAGGAAGACTTTAGACTAGAACTGGAGAGAAATCATAAACTGATATTGGGAAAATATTAGGGAGACTCTCTTATTTTAATCACTCACTCTGCTAAAACTATTAGTACTTTTATAATTTAAATATCTAATTGATTATTTTGTTAATTAATTATACTATTAAATAAAAAATAATAATGCTTTAATAGAATCATTACAGAATTATTTTTAAAATTAAGTCTATTTAAATGTGAAGTAAATTCAAATTTAAGAAAATACGACTTTTTTTGTCAATTACAAATGATTTATTCTTTAGCTTTCAAATAAAAAATTAAAAAAATACTAAGAATCTACCGAACTTAAAAAGTTTATGCGGAAGTGGGTGTTTGTGTAGTTTAAGCATCAGTTTCAATACTTCTATGGAAACGAAAACAAACAAGAAAATAGTTGAAGGGTTCAAGTTTTTTTTACTGAAAGTGAAGTATTTGGATTTAACTAATACACAAACACACTTGAAAATGCAACCATTAGTCCTGACATAAGCAACAAAATATCATAATATAAATTTATATTTCTAAACTAATTAAGGAATATACGGTATTTTTTAAACCCTTTCTCCTCGTCTTTAATTCATCACTCATACAAGATAAAATATTAATAAAAAGTAATGATTTAATTGTGTATTTACATATAATGTTTGAATGATAAATGATAATAAAGATAGAAATATAAAAAATAAAAAATAGAAATTTGATTATTGAGATGTTAAACTCAATGGATTGCAAAAGTTTAACTTTGGATAGATTTGCTTTGAACGCTTGAGGATGAAATGGTTTAATGAGTAGGTATGCAATTTGAAAATAGAAGGAGATGGATAGCAAGTGAATAAGATTGTCTTAAAGTTCATCTTTGATTAAATGATAATATAATTTGTATGTTCATGAAATGTAAGATTTTTAGTTAAGTAGAACGACTCTATTATCACAGGAAGTTGTGAAAGACTAAAAATCAAGAGATTCAAGTTAGTTCATAAATAATTTAATCATTGGAGTTCATTGGTGAATAAGACTAATGTTCATACTCAACTTCACATTTCACAAAAGGATTTATAACCAATGTTTTTCATTTTAGACTTTCAAACAACCAAAGAATCCTATAAAAAAATACAATATCCTATCATAGAACATTTATTATCAAGACAATTGGTCAAATCAAGCTTGGATACTACAATTGTTTTTGTAAAGAAAAAATATACCAATATTTGGATATCCTTTTAAATGTCTAAGACCAAGATGGACAACACATTTGAAGTTGCCTTTGTTGAAAAATATATTGATTCAACTATTAGACAACAAAACAAATGTTTGGACAAGTATATTAATTAAATAAAGAGAACGCTTTTCAATAATAAAAGGTGTTATCAAACAATTCTCCTTCATCAATGTGCAATGAAC
Source organism: Phaseolus vulgaris (assembly GCF_000499845.2). Lineage (NCBI taxonomy): Eukaryota > Viridiplantae > Streptophyta > Magnoliopsida > Fabales > Fabaceae > Phaseolus > Phaseolus vulgaris. Next base: position 39,669,582 of record NC_023750.2, read on the forward strand.
AAAATGGATCCCTAGGAGATCATGTGGGGTTGCAAGCTAACATATCATTATGAGAGAGTAAGTCAATACAATAATTTCTTTGATTAAGTACCATACTATTAGTAGAAGGACAAAACTTCAATCATAAGAAAATGTGAAAAGGGGCAATGTCCTTGATCCTAATACTAGTATTAAGTCTATTCTTAACAACATTCAATCATTTTACATTGTTTCCCGTGAGTATCATATCATCGACGTACACAAAAAGGGAAAGCAAAGAGTCACCATTGATCTTTACAAACAAAGAGTAATTAGAGGTACTTTGAACAAAGTCCAAAGATACAAGGTATAAGTAAGTTTGAAATTTCATTATCTACTAGCTTGTTTTAAAACATAAAAAGACTTTTGCAATTTGCAAACTTGTTATGGATAACTAAGATGTAAACCTAGTGGTGGAATCATATATACCTCTTATTGCAAGTCACCGTGAAGAAAAATATTATTGATATCAAGTTGCTCTAAAAACCAACCTTTTTGTTGTTACAACTGATAGAATAAATCAAATAATATTAAGTTTTGCCACCAAAGAGAAGGTCTTAAAATAATTTAAACTCTCTATTTGTGTATAATCTTTAGCAACCAATTTCAATTGTATCATTAGACTTGTGCTTAATTTTATAAAACCATTTAAGTCCAATTGGGTTCATGAAAAATATTCACCAAGGACCAAGTTTGATTTTGCTAAAAAAACAAGTAATTCCTTACTCATGACTTTTTTTTTCTTTTCCAACAATCATTAACTCACAAAAAGAGTTTGAGACTTTTTTTTTGAAACAAGATGTTAGAGAAAGAAACAATATGTGACTAAAAAGAATGAAGAAGAGATAAATAATATTAAATTGGATATTTAATAGTTATGATCGATGGGTAGTGGTTTGAAAGAAAAAAAATGTGTAAAAATTCTTCAAGTACTTGTATTTTTGTCTTTTACAACTAGAATTACTTAAAGAAAAATTTGATCATTAACTCATTTCTATTTTCATTGGAGTAATAGAACTAGTAAATTCATTATTTGAATCTATTGAGACGTAATTATGTCCAATATTTTTCTATTTTTCTCTTTCTCACTTCAAAGAAAAATATCTTATTTCCTCTTTAGAAAAATTGTAGATTTCAAAATAGTAAGAGTAATCACTACAAGAAAAAATGATTTTAGAAACTAATTTATTAGTTTCTAAAATGATAAAATCAGTTACTAATTTAATTAAATACTAATTTAAAATTTAAAGTAATAAGTAGTTAAAATCTTAGTAATTAATGTAGATTTCAATTTAAAAATTATTTTATAAATTATGAGTAATTTTTATTTTTTATAGTACTTATTCTTTTATCACATGCAAGTTTATGTGTTTTTGTAGAGATTTGAAGTTTTGTTCTTTTGAGCTTTAATTGACAACCCAAAAATACTGCATGATTAGGGATTTGAAATTCTAAGCTTAATTCTTTATTTTTGGCATCCTTAATTTGTTTTTTTTTTTCAAGGATAAAAATTTCATTGAATCATATCCAAGTTAGATTGTTTGTTTAAAATTTGAAGTGTTTTTTTTTTGTATTAATGGGTTGTTGAGGCTTTGATTTTGAGAAATTATGAAATTCTAATGAAATGCAAAAAAAAAAAAATGGGAATAATTTAGCAAATTGGGGATTTTGTGTATATTGTATAACAAGTATTAAACTGGTTTGAATTGTGAGAAGTAAAATTCAGGTTTTTGTATGACATGCTAGAAAAATTATACATAAAGAATTGTTGGTAAAATATTAGTTAGCTATTTTAAAATGATTTTGGTACCCTTTTTACACAGTTTTGAGTTACAAAATTTTGCATTTTAAAATAGTTATTTTTTCTAAATTTCAAGTTGCGTAATATCTAATATAAAAATATTTATAAAAAAATATCTATTTTGTCTTTAGAAACAATCGGTCGTATTTAATCTAAATTGGCATTCAATATTGCATAACAAATCCAATTTATCATAATTATGTACGAAAAAGAATAACTGATCCATTAGGTATAAAAAAACCAAAACGAGAAATAGATAAGATCATTTTCAAATTACTTTTTATTTTAATATTGACTGTTATAATTATTCATTATATTTTTTAATACTTAAGTGTGAGAAAGAGAAGATAGAAGAGATGTGAAGTGATACAATATAATAAAAAGAAATAATAAATGTTAACATAGTATTTTATGGAAGTGTGTATAAATTTATTAGTTAATTTTTATGCACTTTTTAAATAGTTTATTAATGGTCATGAAATGTGAGTGTTTAAATAGAGCGTCCTTTTGAGTGACTACATAGCAATTTTTTCCCATTCAATTTGTTATTTTAAAAAAATATATATATATTTTAACAAGTCGTATACGTGGAATATGTGAAATCCTACATGATAGATAAGACATTGACATCAATTTAATATAAAAAATAAAATTAATAAATATAGTTTGCTCTATTTTAAAATATTTTTTTTCACATTTTAAAAAATATAAAATAAAATTACACCATTAAAATAAAAAAATAAAAAAATCTACTAGCTTACATAATCCATTCACAGTTTAGTTGGTATGGTTTCGTTATCACCAACTGCTTCATTGACCCAAACAAACTTTCACGATCAAAAAAACTAATAATATGACGTTTGGGAGTTGAGAGATGAGAGGTAAAATAGTGTGCAACTTTTCATTCATTCATTCATCGTCATTTTTAAATTCTATTATTTTAATACTTTCTAAAATCTCTTTTACAAAATTATATATTTTTTAAATTATATTATTTTAATGCAATAGAGATGCAATGTCTGTTTTAGCTAGTTAAATTAAATTTATACTTTCTTAAAAAACTTAAAAAAAATGGTTTTAAATTATTTTTCATGTAATCAATATATATATTAAACGTTCATTGGATGTTTCGTAATCGATGAAATACGTGTCTTATTTACTATGGGAAAATTAGGTTTAAGGTTACTCATATTTTTCATGAAGGGAATGTGTGTTGATAAGTTGTCTAATTTAAGATTTATTCATAAAGAATATTTTTATTGGTATAATAGGTTTTCATCTTGTCTATTCTTAAAATTCTTTATAATTAGGTATAATCTATCTAGGTATCGTTTTTGTTAACATATGAATTATGATATAACTTTTTCATTTTTCATATTTTTTTTTTATTTCTTAATAATATTTTTTTCATGTGAGTTATTACTTGAAATGTCAGCCTAGAAATTATTTTTCATGTAATTAATATATATAATGTAACTTTTTTATATAACTCTTACTTTTTTTATATATAACTGTCATTTAAAACGTTACACCAAGGAAGCAAAACATGCAAAAAAAGTTGTTGGGTTGATTTTTTTTAGGAGTGGTTTGCTTGTATAGGTGTTATTTAAGTTCAATTCTTATATTTTTTTTTATTAGTAGATTGCATCTAAACTTTACTAAAATTTCTTGTTGAGGTTGGTGGTCTTCCTAATCTTACATCTTTTCTTTTGATCTAAGTATTCATGCACAAGAAATAATTTCGAATCTTTATATATATAATTCTGGATAGAAATGTTCATTTTTTAAAAAAGGGAAACATTAAAAAAAATCTTACATTTTCAAAATTGTTTATTCAGATAAATTAGTTCAAATTTCTTAAACTTCAATTTGTAATCTCAGCATGTATATATATGTAAAGACTAAATTATATTGAAGTAAACTTTATGAATTAATAAATTTAAATAAAAAATTAATTTCGATTAAATAATTACTTTTGTAAAATTAAATAATGAGAATAAAATAATCATATATATATATATAGTCTATCAGAAAATGATCTTTCATTATAATGATGGAATTTAAAAGAAAAATTTCGAGATGTTCTAACACTCTGACTCAGATTGAGACCCAGCTAACAATTTATTGGCTGAAAAGGGGATATGAAAAACGTAAATATAAATGTGAAAAAGATGAAGTGTTATAAATTTTTTATTTATTTCACGTAAAAAATTAAAACTCTATAACTTTAAATAATAAATTACTTTCTAAGATTTTAGTTTCTTATAAAAATTGGTAACAAGACAACTGATTATTAATAAAATATTTTAATTTTTCTATAAAGGTTATTATGTAAAATTCCTTATTTAAAAAAAATATTTGAGTAATAAAAACAAGAGAGTGAAAAAAGGAAAGATAATAAAAAAATTAAAAAACTAAAATAGATGAGTGAAAATGAGTGGAAATACTTTATCTTAGTTTAAATAATTTAATTTTATTCTGATATTAAAATAAAAGATAATTTAAATATATCCTTTTTTTTAATTTTTTTCAGATATTAAAAGAACAAAAATTGTAATAGATTTTTAATTTAATAATATCATCTCAAGTTTAATTTTTTCCATTTTTACTTCTCAAATAAAAGGTTAATTTTTTTAATATTTTTTTAATTTGATTATATTAATAACCCATCAATTCTTATCTTATTTTCTTTTAGTCAACAAATATTAATGATTAATATATTAGTTTTTTTAACGAAGGACTCATCTTACTAGTCCTCCACTTTTAGGATCGAACCCACCTTCTTATTTATCTTTAAAGTCTTTAAATATCCACATAGAGATATTACAAACCTTGTACCTTGTAAATTTAAATTGGAGATTATTAATTAGACCAAAATAATAACTAAGGGGTAGATAGTTATAACTTAGTGTTGGGAAGGAATATAAAGTGTGTGAAATGTAGTTGATGACCTAATTGGACCCATTAATGGCGATTGCGATGGTTGTTGGTACTATGTGTTCCTACCATTAAATCCCCACTCTTAAGCTACTAAATTTGCAATTATTATAAGCCTTCTTCATCATTATCCAATTATCTTTGCAATTATTATAAGCCTTCTTCGCTATTATCCAACTAATTTATTTTTTTTGTATTGTTTGAAAATATTTTCATTAGAAAAAAAAAATCACTTTAACTATTGGTTGTTGATTATCTCCTTAAAATTATTTGAAAATTGTAATACTAAAAAATGAGCTAGCCATTATATTATAAACCTTTTCGGAGGGCCTGTACAAGTGTATTGTAATTCATAGACATAAACTTAAATATATACAATATATATAATATAAATATTTTCAAAAAAAAGTTAAAATTAAATATCTTTACTCTTTTTCTTGTGTAGCTCTTGTATCTATATTTATATCTATTTGCTCGTGTACATTGTATAGTCATTGTGATTTATAACACAAACAAGACATACATGGGTAAATTATTTTGAAATAAATTTTCAACATAAGAAAAATATATAAAAGAAGACATTTCAATCAATAGATCACAATCATTGAATATCCTTCAAATACCAATATATAACAATATATATCACCACATGGACTTATACAACAAAGATATTCACAAGTAGAATATCAACTAACACCTTCCGGAATACTTGTATTAAGTATGTCCTATTGAAGATTTACATCTGATCCAATACACAAGACTTAGATTTACAATTAAACTTATTAGAATGGATTAGGGGGTAAGTTAATTACAAATCAAGTTGTGTATCTACACATGGTCATGGTGTGTAAGAACTCCTCCCTCAGCTTCTCACCTTCTAATATCTTAGTTTATGTGACTTATATTATCAGTGAAGAAAAAAAATGAAATCTTTTACAACATAGACATTAATACTTAATACGAAAATCAAATAATAATTCACATATCAACCTAGATATGTGACTACCAATTCATATCAGTCACAACACCCATTTTCATATAATGTGCATCATTTAAACAAAAATAAAATGAATTGAATTTATAACTTAATATTAATTTCACATTAATTTAAAATAAATATTCATATATAATCTAATTAATCGAAGAGACAAAAATTAAAAAAAAATATTTTATTTTATTTATTTATTTTAGCTTGAGAAAGATTAGACTCACTTGAGTGGAAATTTGACAGAGAGCGTTATTTCCAATACTATTTTTGTTTGAACAAAATTTTATTTGCTTGAACGAAAACATGGTTGAAAGCAAGGTTGAGCTGCAAAACTATTTTCGCTTGAATGAGAATAAACTTGCTTGAACATAAATATCAGAAAATAAAATTCTACAACACAATAAACCCATTTTTAAAGTTGTACCAAAAAACACTTTAACAAATACAAGTCCCAAATGCAATAATTTAACACAAAAATGATAACACACAACAAATTGCATTCATTCAAACTACACAAATCTCATCTAAAAATCAAACATTAAAAACATGTTCAATAACACAAAAGCCTGCAAAAGGCTTAAAATGTTGTGATCACATCATCTTCACATCCAAATCATCTATCTTAAGGTTCTATCAAAACATAAATAATTTTCTTTACCTGTAATTTCAAGATATTTCAATTTAATCTAGATGCTCACTTAAAATATAGAGGCCTAGAACAAGGTATTCAAACATAACCAAATTTCATAACGAGTTTAACCAAGTTGAGATGATCGTTTTTCTATAAATATGATCGAATTGAAATGATCCATTACTTCTCACTCAATTACTATAAAGTGTGATCAAATTATGAGAAAAATGAAGTATGAAGAAAGAAAATTAAAGAGAATGTGCAAGAAGATTGTTTAGAGAAAAAAGTAGAAAAAAAAGTGAAAGTGGAAATTATTTATACATGCATATATTTATAACCTTTTTTTTTCGTTTCTAAATTTTAAAATAAGATTATTTAGAATTTACACTTTAAACGTAATTTTTATTTTATTTTAACACACAATTCAAATCAAATTACATCCTAAAATATTATTCAAGTAGGTGCACACCAGAATATAAGTTAAATGAAAATATTTTTTCTAAATTTTTTTTTAACAAGTCTGTGGTTAATTTATTATTACAAGTGTGTGGTTAATTTAAAAAGTGATAATTCAATTTATTTTATGTTCGAACCGTAATCTAATCGTGATAAGCGTGTAATGGGATAGATGTGTTCGAGTGGCGATACAATTAGTAAAAACATATATATTCGGCTTATGGACTTTAGTTTGTGTTGGGCCTTATAAAGCTTTAGAGGGTGGTTCCACCCCCCCATCAAATTCTTTATGTACCCTATCAAAATAGGTGAAATGATCAAAATGTTCTATTTAATTCACTCTTATTTTGGAAAGCTTTTTCCAAAATACATTATGGAAAAGTTATTTCGGTAAACACATTCCATAAATTATTATATGCATTCTGGAAAGTTTATTTCAGAAATTATTTTCCTTAAATTCTATTCCTTTCTAATACATTTCAAAAAATGTTTTCCTTAAATTCTATTACTAACAAGCTAACAGAAAAAAAGAAAAGAAAAAATAACAAACTATTGATTAAGCTAAACACCATAAAACTAAGAAGTATATTTGTTAACAAATACTATTACAATACAATTTTATTGTTGTTCTTATTAATAAATTATATTTATAAAATCTTGATTTTAAACAATATCATTTTATTATATATTTTTGCTTTTAAATATATTTAAGATAAAATATGTTTTTCTATTCCTTCAATTTACTCCTTTTTAATATTTTATATTTTTAATAAATAAATTACAATATTTTATTCAATATATTTTAAATTTTTGTCAAATTAAATAAGATATTTGTACATGTTTCTTTTTTAAAATTTATTATTTTATATATATATTTTTATATTTTTTAAATTAATTATATTTTATTTTATTAACATTTTCTATTATCTAGATAAAATTCTTCGTTGGCAAAAATAAAAAAATAAATAATAATATTTTGCTGAACGAGGATACTTGATACTGGTTTAGTTTTTACACTCACTCTTTAACCAAATAGATTATTATTTCATTATAATATAATATTTTACTAAAAAGTTAATTGGAAAGTATTTTTTTTTAAACAGTGATGTCAAAATATCTTTATTGTATTTTGCTACATCCCAGTAACAATAGAGTTATTAACTTATTACGATAACTATATATCTTAATCACGAAACCCATATTCATAAATAAATGTATCAAAAGGGTTCACTTTCACTTTGAACAGAGCATGGGTATCCATGAAGTAGCACGAGAGGTTTACTTGATTAACTTGATTATAAAGTTAAAAATTTATTCTTATACATTTTTAAAAAATCATTTCAATAATGTTTTTTTCTAACAATATAATCAAATATAATTAAAATTTTGATATTATTAATTGTTAAATAATTATTTTTTTTTAAATATTAAAATCTATCTATTCAATTTATACGAGACAAATGTTTAATAAAAAAATTTAAAAGATTAAAATTCAAAAAAATCTCATATTTGCATAACATTTTCAAAAACTTAACGTTTTCAAATAAATTTATGTTATGATTCCAAAAAATTATTTATTACAAAACATATGAGAATCTATTTTTTTCAAAAATAAAATAAAAATTTGAATAATAAATGTCATATATTATTAATAATATATTTTATCATTACAACAAATTTATTTATTTATAAAATTTATAATTTATGAGATTCATAATTTTCAAGCATAAAAAAATTTGCATACCTAATGTCTCTTTAAAATGATTCGAAAATTTAAAACCTTCAACAAGAAAGTTATAAACTTGCGAAATAGTTATATTATTAATATAGTAAAACTCAATAGTATTTTTTATTGATCATTTACATCTTTTTTTTTTTTTTTTTAGAATGTTAATAAGCGTTTTTTAGAAGTTTTTCCTAAATTTTTGCAAGAAATCCATAATAATATACACTAATTACATGCAATATAACAAAATACTATCATCAAAAGAATCACGAAATTTACAAAAATAAAAGAAGTATTAAAAATGTTGGTTATTCAGATTTTATTATTATTAATTCTGATTTTATTACCCTTAAACTATTTTACCGTTATATTGCATTAATGGTTAGTTTACAGCCTGTTATTTTATATATGATTGAGTAAATCAAAAGGAATAAGATCAGTTTTGCAATTTGGTATCAGAGGTAGTATGTTATCATGAATTCTACCAAATTATCAGTCCCTATCCTTAATGAAAGAAATTACAATCGGTGGTGTGTGCAAATGAGAGTTTTGTTTGATTATCATGAGTTATGGGATGTCGTTGAGAGTGCAGTGTCTGCATTAGGTGATAATGCAACTGAGGCGCATTACAATTGGTGGTGTGTGCAAATGAGAGTTTTGTTTGATTATCATGAGTTATGGGATGTTGTTGAGAGGTGGAGTGTCTGCATTAGGTGATAATGCAATTGAGGCACAACGAGTAGCGCATCGTGATCAGAAGAAAAAGGACAATAAGACTTTGTATCTCATCGGGGATGAATGACGAGACCAATTATAAAGGTGATGACAAGATCAAGAGGGTGCGTCTTCAAATCCTAAGACGCTAATATGAATTGCTGCAGATGGAAACCACAGAGACTATTGATGTCTATATAAATAAAGTTATTGCCTTGACAAATAAGATGAAGACCAATGGTGAAACACATTCGGAGCAGGCAAAGGTGGAGAAGATTTTGAGATCTTTAACTCCCAAATTTGAACATGTTGTTGTCGCAATTGAAAAGGCCAATGACATTTCAAAAATGACAGTAAGGTTATTGTCTGGTTCTCTACGAGCGCATGAGCAGCGGATGAAGGACAATAAGATTGAAAAACCAATTGAACAGGTTTTACAAGCACAAGTCTCAATTGGTAGCTCCTATCATGAACATGGTAGCTATTTCAGCAAAGGTCGTGGTGGCCAAAATCATGGAGGCGCTTGGCGCGGGGAACGTGGTCGCAGAGGACGAGAAGGTATTTATAATAAATCAAATGTTGAGTGTTATAGTTGCCATAAACATGGCCATTATGCAAATGAGTGCAGATCAAAATGTGATAATCATGCTGCCAATTGTGCTCAAGAAGAAAGTAATCACGAACAAGATGAAGAGGATCATGCAGTACTAATGGCAGCCACATCAAATGAAACTCCAAACAATCAGACTTGGTATTTGGATACAGGTTGCACAAATCACATGTGTGGTAAGAAGGAGTTGTTTGCAGATTTGGATGACTCATTTCACACAAAAGTGAAATTCGGTGATGGCAGGTTTGTTCCGGTGAGTGGAAAAGGGCGAATTCTTATCACATTGAAGAATGGTGATCACAGGTACATCTATGATGTTTTACCTGATATGAAAAGTAATTTGTTGAGTATGGGGCAGTTGGCCGAGAAGGGTTATGTGATGCACATAGTTGAAAATAAATTATCAATTTTTGATAAAAAAATGTAGTTTGATTCTTAAATCCTTTTTATTAAAACACCGCATGTTTCCAGTTAGATATTCATATGGGTGATTTCAAGTGCTTGAATGCAATAGTGAATAATGAATCGTGGTTCTGGCATTTACGCTTTGGGCACTTAAATTTTCAGAGTTTGGAAAATCTTTCCAAAAGAAATTTAGTGAATGGTTTACCCCTTATTCATCACCCTGATCAATTGTGTGAGACTTGCATTTTTTAAAAGAATCACAGGATACCATTTGTTAAGGAGCCTTAGCGTGCAAAATTTCCTTTGCAGCTTCATACAGATATTTGTGGCCTAATGAACATATCATCAGTTGGAGGTAATAAGTATTTTTTAACCTTTATTGATGATTTTCAAGGAAATCCTGGATTTATGTATTGAAAAGCAAGGATGAGGTATTCCACTGCTTTAAAATATTTAAAGCATTTGTTGAAAGAGAGACTAACAGACAAATTAAGATGGTGCGTAGTGATGAAGGAGGTGAGTACAAGTCTAATGAATTCAAGAGGCACTATGAAGAACTTGGGTTGCAACATAACATAACTTGCCCCTACACACCTCAACACAACGGAGTTGCTGAGAGAAATAATAGAACAATCATGGACATGGCGAGGAGCATGCTTAAAGCAAAAGGTATGCCAAATTATTTTTGGGTTGAGGCCGTAACATGTGCGGTATATTTGATAAACAGATCACCCACTCGGAGTGTTCCTAACACAACTCCGATTGAGGCATGGAGTGGATTCAAACCCAATGTGCAACATTTGAAGGTATTTGGGTCAATTACTTATGCTCATATCCCCAAGACAGTAAGATCGAAGTTGGATGATAAGGTAGTGAAGACTATTTTCATTGGATATAAGCATGGAGGATACAAATTGTACAATCCAATGACAAAGAAGGTGATTGTTAGTCGTGATGTTACATTTGCCGAAGATGAGGAATGGCAATGGAATGCAGCAGCAGCTGAAATAGATTCGAAAAAACGATATATTTATGTTTTGAACGATGATATGGAAGATGGAGTCACTCTTGAAGCACCTGCAGTTCAACCTGAAGTTGTAATTCAACCTGAAGTTGCAACTCCAATTGCAACTATGATGGAGCGACCAAGAAGGCAGCAGCGACAACTTGTACATCTTCAAGATTGCAAAGTAAATCTTGATGAAGTTGATGACAATGGAGATTTGGTTCACTTTGCTTTTCTTGCAGAATCAGAACCTGTGAGACTTGTCGATGTCATTCAACACCCCAAATGACCAAAGAATATGAATGAAGAATTGATGGCGATTGAGAAAAACAATATCATAACTCAAATTAGGAAGGTTGTTCCAATTCATAATTAAGGGAGGATGTTGGTTATTCATATTTTATTATTATTAATTCTAATTTTATTACCCTTAAACTATTTTACCGTTATATTGCATTAATGGTTAGTTTACAGTTAGTATTCCTATCTTATAACTTTCAGTAATTGTAATCTTATTATATATATGATTGAGTAAATCAAAATGAATAAGATCAGTTTTGCAATTTTGTGCAATTACGTTCAATCAGTTGCTACAATCTTCTGCCTTCTCTTATTTCCTTCCATTAGTTCCTACAAAAAACGAATTTCAAAATCATTTATTTATAAGGGTCTGTGTGCATTCATTTATATTCAACAACTCTTTTGTATGATTGTCACTTTCAGCACCACAACAAATCCCTCTTAGCTAAATATATAAGTTATATGTAGTCAATTCTACTCCAAGCAAATTTAACCAACTATATTTGAGGGTGTTCCTTGTTTCAAGAGTCTCATCAGGAAGGTAAAATTCAATACAAGGGCTACCACTTATGTAAACATGCGAGCTTTGTGTTGTTCTTAAGCAGGGTAGTGCATGAGTGTGTGGATAAAGTAAATGAGGGAAAAGGAAATCGCAAGAGGAAGGGAAAGCCTCATTTCATGCTCAATTATATAAAAATCATGCATTCCGACCGCAACACTTGAATTACTGTCTAATGAAGATAAAATGATCACACAAGGAATGAAAAAAAAATTGGGGAGATAACAAGGACTAAAATGTTGAAATTCCCAAATCATACATCTCTTGAACATTAAAATTCTGGAACTACTGACTAAGCTATTTTCCAAATCTCCAATATAGAAAGTCTTCAATCATGTCAAAGACTCGAGTTTTTGCATGTTGTGGTCTGCAAAGCAAATGTAAGAAAAGTGACAGATAAGGTTGAGAAGAAGAAGATGAAGAGAGATTTTTGTACTTTATCACTAAAACAAATTTGGAAAAGTAATTACAAATACAGACATGATGAAGCAGCGGATTGAGATTTTTTACAAACGCATTCTCAATTCTCACTATTGCCTAGTTCAAACACTAAAATATGATCAACTCACATTGCATCTATATTAAGCAAAATAAGCTAAAATTTTTTGATAGGGAATACAACTGGTATCAGTAAACTGATCACAAAATGTCAGAAGCCTTTTATGATCAACAACTGGTAGAGCATGTCAAAGATAAAATCATGTGAAGTACTTATTTCGATGATGAAGAATGGGTTGATGTTGAATTTGATACATAATATGAAGAAGGAATATGATGTTATGTTTGTAGCTGTAATCATACTCACGTAACATAGGTTATTAATTTATTAACACTATCTCATGTATTGACCAGATAACCTTCAACCGAGTCTCCGAAGATTATTAGTATCACAGGACAAGGTGATGAATTAAGCACGAAATGCTATATTGTATTCAATATATTGAAATACACATTATTAAATCTTAAACAATTCATGTGCTTACACCTAAGTATTGGCTTAAGCTTTTATGACAGTCAGTTCATACCATACATAATTTCAAAATGAAGCAAAAACTAGGAAAACTCAACTCATTAACACTATACACAACTCAAATAAGAAAAACGTCTTCCACAAAAAGATAAAGTCATATCATTAAGGAGGAATGCAACACCATTCTCATTGAAACTCTTTTCCATACTCTTATTATAGGGTGAAATCCTTTGTAGGACCCACAACAAGCCTTACCACATTTCTATCAGTCGAAAAGATAAAACTTTTAACAAATCTTCTTTCTTTTAGAGTATGATTTGAGCATTTGAGCAAAATGCCCAAAAAGACACCAAATCTTAAGAAACCCACTTCACCAAGTGCTTGAGTAACGAAACCAACACATTACAATACTTATTTATCTTAATTTCAACTAGATCCGAAATGTTATTTGAACAAAGCTCATTAATGTGAAAGACATGTATTACAGAGTACACGTTATTTTCCAAATTTCATTTTCATTGGAAGAACATGATTCACAAAAATCACTTATAATGGTAATGCAGGGCAAGAGAGGTTAGAGAATAAGAAAGGAAAGTTCTCACACAGAAACCACTCTTGATCTTGGATACGATTAAATGATAAATCTGATCTTAAATGAATGTCTTAGCTTTTCAGTTTTAATTGTTGCAGTTATAATTCAAATATGATTGAAATATACATTAATCAGGATAAATCAATTACAACCTATTAGAATCAATGATATTAATTCTGAATAAGCAATTCAAATACTGATAAATCAACTATCATCGAATAGAATCAAAGAGTTTTTGTATAATTGATCTTCTGTTAACGTCTATTTTTGAAAACTTTCAATACGTGAGATATATTTCATACTCATATTTTTCAAAAACTTTCCATACTCATATTTTTCAGACGACTGAGTATTATTCAGATTTCGAAAAGCTTCTGTTAGCATTTTGCGTTTTGGAAAACCTTCCATTTTGTATATATTTTAATCGTTGAAACATACCTATGTTTTAAGTGCGATATATTTCATTAAAAATTATATATATTTCATTAAGACAGAATCAAGATATATTAAATTTCGAAAGTATCTATTAATATTTGAATTTCGAAAACTTCTCAGAATGATTCAATTGACACATTGAAAGAAAACTTTGATTCTTCAAAAGAAATAGCTTTGAACAATGCTAGAATTATGGACATCACAGCGAATATAAAGAGCTTGACAAAACAATCCTAATCAAAGAATAAATCTAATTAAACCAGAACAAAAACAAAAAAAAAATGCACGAAGTTCTTGTCTCTGTAGGTGTTAATTTATGCTAATCGCTAGATATGTAATGTGTTAATTATATATCGCAAGGCTTTGAATAAGTTTCTGGGTTAAAGAATGGTGGATGTTTAACATTTCTTTATGGATACAGAATGCGGTGGTTAAACTATGATGAATTGCAATTTCAGATTTTTAAATTAACCAAAAAATAACTTCTAATAATAATCAAGTTTGAAATTGAAATTAAGCAAAACAGGGATCTACTGCCCAAAAAAGTATCTAACCAAAGTTTGAGATCAGGAAAATAAACAGTATAGAAGTAAATAAATCAATTTTTATAAGGTTTCTCTAAATGCAAACTTAAGATAGCTCCTACTAATGCAGCACTTAGACTCTATCAATAATGAACTTTCACTCATCATCTTCATCTTCATCGTCAGCAGCAGAGTTGAGAGCCTGCAAGCGAGCAACCAACTTGGCCTTCCTCTCCTCATAAGTAAGCTTCTTCAGGTTGTACCTACGAAACAATGGAAATGCTCTTAGAAACAGTCTACAATCAGCAAATAGTATGCCTAAATTACCAGAAGTCCAGACCAGATGTTCTAAATGCCAAAGCAAACAATGAGCACACACTACATAAAAAAAAAAACGAGTAACTTGAATATACTACCAATCCTGAAATTGGACCAAAACCACTTGACCGAAATCAAATGACAAAATTAATAGATAGATGTATATGTAGGTGCACATTCATCAATAGAATCGATAAGCTTTCTCAGAAATATCAATGATATTTACCTCTTGTGCTCCTTTGGTGCCTCTTTCGAAGATTTCTTGAAAGTAGGATCTGCTCGGATGGCAGCATGAACCTTCTTGTAGAGATCCTCCAGACCATCAGCCTCTACCCCGCGCTTGATATAGTCACTGAAGTGTGTCTGGTATTTTTCTGGCTCATCTTCCATCAACGTCTGCAAAAAAAATATATAATGGTATGACAAGATTAGTTTTTGAAAATTGCGCTAAAACATTCCACCAGCATTACGCTAATTAAAATATCCACAATACCTTCATATAAGAAGCAACATGTCCACCAAAGACATATTTGCGGTGAATATCAACATCAAGCTCCTTCTTATCCTTATCAAATCCAGCAAACCTTTTGTCACTGTGAGGAATATCCAAACCCCCATCCAAAGCACCCTGTCAACCATTACAATTATTCAATTTGTCCACTAATAGAACAAAAATCACAACAAATAGCATTGCATATGATAGATTACCTTAAGAGCACCAAAAACACGGTTTCCTGTTGTAGTCTTAATAAGACCAACATCAAGGAGAGCACGGAATGGCCTCCTGGTATCAGCAGGTTCAACTGAATAATCCTCTCCAGTGGCCTAAAAAGGAAACAAATTAACTACATAAGATGTGACAACAAATATAAACACAAAGCATAGCAAACTCCTATACCTCAACATTTCCTTCGTACTCCTCGTCCATTTCAAGCTTTTTAAGCACACGACGTGCCAACAAAAGCCCGGTGCAATAAGCTGGTCACAGACCAAAAATAGTGAGAAACAGTCACAAAAAAACTCGAATGATAAAAGGGTTGAGGAGACAGACTTTCTAAGAAAATACCTGCAGCATAGTTTGTAAGGCCTACTTCAAGACCATAGCGTGGCAGCTCATTTGCATATGCAGCAGCAAGGACAATATCGCCAGCAATGCTAGCAGATGTTATTTGGGCGATGATGTCCTTGTTGGTCTAATAACATGGTCAAGGTTTTCATAGAAAAATATATGCCAGTAAAATAACTTCGGGTAACCATGTGATAAGCCCAAGTATTTCTTACTATAAAAATAAGACGATAACTAAATTTTAAGCAAATAAAACCATCTCTTCATAACATAATAGTAGGATACAAATCGAACCACAAAGCGATATTTTGGGGTGTTGTACTTATTCTTATCCTGGTTAATCAACCGAATCCTGGCTCGGTAATCGGTTTTCCCCTCTGAAATGATTAAAAATCACAATCATGGAAATGTTTGCAAGAAACATTATAGACATTAAACAAAAAGAAGCAAAACAAACAAAACACCTCTTCTTCTCTTGAACTTCACTTGATATCTCTTGAAGTAGGCCCTTGATTTCTGAGCCTTAACAAACACCTTTTATATAAACCAAAAAATTGTTGATACAGATTGTCAGAAAAGAGGCATAGATAGCCACACACCAAGCAGTTTAATTCAAAATACATCCATTACAAGCTACAAAATCATAACAAAATACAAAAGCACAATGGATCGAAGGAAGCAAAACTCCACCATACTGAAACTTTCGCCTTGAACTATTAACAATCACAAACTATAAAACCAAAACATGGTAATGTGGCTGGATAATTGAAATTCAGATTCCGCAGTATAAGAAGACATGCCACTCACCATTGTCGTTAAGCTCGACCTCTTCCCTCCGAGTGTGACTGATGGAAAAGTGAAGAGAGATTTAGGGTTTGCGAAGTGAGTTTGCTTATAAAACGCTGTGTTTTGGGTGGGTATGTTAGTAGTCAGTTTAGGGTTTTGTAGGCCGAATATATTAGACTTTTGGGTTAAGCTGGTCTCATCCCTTCGATTTTTTATAATTTCTTCCTGCACCCCATAGATTTTTCATGCACCCCGTAGATTTTTATTATTCTATAAATCCAAATACCCTTTTGATTTGAATCCATTTTATTGTTTCATTCCTCGTAGTGGAATCCAAAGACTCTATATTACAAAATTTGGAATATATAAATTTGGATTTTATGTATATTTTATTTTGTAATTTGCAATACAAAATTATATTATTATTATATAATCCAAAATGTAAATATATTTTAATTGTACAAATATACGAGGAAGGTTTTTAATATTATTGCTCCAATATATTTGTATATTTTAATGATTTAACTAATTAATTGTTTACATGAAGGAAGATTTCATTGCTAGTACTTGTTACATTTGTTATTATATTCTAAAGTTTCAAAATTTAATTAGCAAATTCAGTCATCCAATATATGTATTTCGAAATAATAATTACACTGTAGCAAAACATAACAATAATAGGACCACTAAATCATACATGAAAAGTCTATCTTATGTGGCTAAATAAAAAAAAAAACAAAAACAAATATATTGGGCCAAATCCATTCTGCTTCAAACTTCAAAGAATAAAAATATCAATATGTTGTATTTAAAGTAGTCATTCATGAATTTTTTATGATTTCAATTTCAATTATTCAATTGGGTTAGGCAGTAGGGATTCAGCTTGGAGTGTTTGTAAATGAAACAAACTTTGAACTAGTATTATTATAAATTCCACTATTATTAATATAATACTATAAGTGATTGCCTTCATCTTATAAATTATATAAATTATGATTAATTATTATAATTTTTTTTTGCTTTTTGTTTATAATATCAAATGAGTAAATTTCAAATAAGGGGAATGAATATGTGACTTTTTCAAAACATTATCTGAGAGTAAGTGACCAATTTTTGTTTTCCTTGATTGCCATCAACCTACAAATCCGAACCCTTTTATCCATCACAATGCATTATATCTAAAAAGTACTTCAAATACTTTTTTTATACCATCAATTATCATTGTAATTAAAATTATAAGATTAAATTAGACTTAACACTACATGAAAATAATGAAATAAAAACCAATTTTAGAGACAAAAAATAATTAGTTGTTATAGTAACTAAACTATAGATTATTTTAGAAACTAAAATTTTTGGTTGACTTCTAAATTAGTTTCTATTATTGTTAAATAGTTTTTAAATTGATATCTAATTAGCTACCAAAGTTTTAACTACCAATAATTTAGATTCTAACTTTGGTAGAAAAATCCTGATTGTTAATTAGATATCAATTTATAAATCATTTAACAATAATATAAACTAATTTAGAAACTAAATTAGTTTTTAGTCTCTAAAATGGCCTCTAATTTAGTTACTACAGCAACTAATTATTTTTTGTTTCTAAATTTGGTTTCTATTTCATGATTTTCTTGTAATGTAAAATTTATTTCTTAATATGATATCGAGTCCTTCCGAGTCCGTCTATCCTAACAAGAGTTTGTTGAGTTTATTAAGCTATCTGTTATCGGACTATCATAAATATATGGTCTCACAGACAAGTTGACATGTTGATTTTCGGATTATTGAATCTGGAAGCTTAATTTCTATTATGGATTGGTGAATCCGGAATGATCTTTTTCAATTATGGATTTCTGAATCCGGAATGGTTTTTTCAATTATGCATGTTTTGCATTTTTTTATTTTGGATTAACACTGTCATTCATGTACTACCAGAAACACCAATCTGAGAGATTACCGAATGCGCCAATATGAAATTTGACCGGAAGCGCCAATCCAAAATTTTACCGGATTTCATAATCCGGAATAAAAAAAAAATGTACAGTTTTATATAGAGACAGTTTTGTCTTTGCGCAACTTTGTGGGGTGCAGGAAGAAACTTCCTTGTTGGAAATAGTGAAACTGGTCAACTTGGCCCATTCCAGCTTCCAAACGAGAGTTCCAATTGAAGGGAAAATGTTGTCTTTAAATGAATAAAGCCGGCCCATAATAGACAACTTGTACTCTTTGTGAATTCTCCACTAAGATGCTTGGAGTTTTGTGCACGTTTTGAATGCTTCAATTTAATTAAAATTATAAATAATTTAAACGGTTTTTAAATTGAAAATTGGTTAAAGACAATTTAAATATAATCATTAAAACCCACCAATTACAATCTTTCCAAAATGGAAAGAAAGGAGAAAAATATTTAATATACAAGTTACTTAGAATATTCTCCTTTTTTCACAGTGTTTTTTTATAGGAGATATTTATAGTATTTTACATAAATATTCAACTTTTTTTCATAATCCTTTTCTCTTAAAAAACTTATTTTTCCTTTCTTTTTCTTTCTCAAACCAAACACACACAAAAAAAAATCTATTTGAAAAAGGAGAATCACCTTTGAGCACCTTTAGATGTCCAGAGAAAAATATTCTTAATAAAAAAAATAATTAAGAATGTTCCTTTCATTCTAATGTTTTCTAAAAAACATCAAACTCCAGAGGTATTTATTGTAGTAACAAAACACGAAACTATTATTTTATCATGGTGGAATATTAATGAGTTCATAATTCAATTGATACGAACATATTCCAACATAATGAATGATCTTAAATTCCAACCTATCTAGGGTTAAAATTTAAAAAGAAAAAAAAACTGATTTACTTATTGATCTTACCATCTTGAATATAAATATTCCTATACACTATATGACAACGAAATATATATATATTTTAAAGCAGCAACAACGAAATATAAAAGTAAAAGATCTAAAAAAGATATAGTGCTATATAACTATAGGAATTGCGTCTCATGAATTAACAAATAGCTTACGTTAATCCCTTCTTAAAGACACGTGTTTAGAAAGCAAAAGTATATAACTAAGTAGTAATTGGCATGCATTAAATGGAGAACGTTGATACTAATCAAATAAATATTTACTAATAGAGGAGTAATGAAGCCGCAAGCTAAATTAGGTTAAAAAATAGCTGCGAAATTTGTGTTATGATCAACCCTGGAATAAGCAAGAATAAAATAAGATGAGTGGACATCATAATTTTTTAATAAAGCAGCATGAGTTTTCACTCTCATGGTTCACGTTTACAAATGTTATATTATTAAAATAATTAAGTAATTAATTCAAGTTTATCAATGTAGTATTCATTTTATTGGCAATCGGAAGCAATGACAACATCAACAATCTTTCTTTTACTTCAATTCGTCCCATAAAATTAATTCAGTAATATTGGTGATTGATAAATTTTGAAACAAACAAAGACGACAAAAATCATTTTTAAATTTAGAATATATTTTGTCCAAGAAATTTCATGATTGATAAATTTCAAATTGTAGCATTAGTATAATGATGGATTTAAAATAACACAAGAACGTCTAATACTATTCACTGATAGGAGAAACAAAGATTAAGAGTGCGTACCTTAATTATTCTTTTTTGGGCAAGGTTGATTCAATTGATGAGAGGAATAATAGTTCTTATGATGTGATGGTAATCACAATATTATAATATACAATACTTCTTCCATACTTATTCCTCAAATCTCTAAGTTGGTCTTAAGACACAGTATTCTAGATAACAATCATTACACAAATAAAAAAAATCAGATTAAGTTAATTTAAATAAAACCTAAACATACATAAGGTGATTTGTTACCAAAAATTCAATTTTATATATTAATAATAATTCGTGCATTAGAAGTATAAGATTCACAAAACTAATCACTTGCATGAAACAAACATGTATATAGAGAGATCTAATATAATTTATAAAACTAATCATAGAGACCTAAGAATCATATTTAAATCTATAGTTTTGACTAAGATATAGGAACCAAACATATTTTTAATCTTATAAAGATCTATAAAATCACATGTTGATTTCAACACTCCAAAAATATTTAAGGGATTAAGAGGTTTTTTAAAAGATTATGTTAATAAATCAGACCTACAAAAGATTAACATCTAACTCATATTAATATATATTGGTCACAAATCAAAAATTGATGTAGTCATAATAGTTTATTACATGTACTCAAGAAATTATGCAAGATTATTTTTCATCTTCTTACCTGATATTTTAATATATCTGATTCAGTCTATCACTAAAGTTAAGATAGATTTTATTTACTAAACACTACAACCATAAAATACCATCCTACATAACCATCAATTTCTCCACCAAATCACATAATTTACTTTATATTTATACCCAAAATCAATCCATTACTCTAAATCAACTCACTTAATATGTATTATAGTCAATAAATCCATTATTCTAAACCAACTCACTTAATACGCCTTTTAGTTAATTGTTCATTTTGATGGAGGACCATCTAGCCACCACATTTTGGAAGAATCAATTTATTTTTCTCTAGCATTTGAAAATTTATACATAGTAGTTGATAAGTGTCATAATTCAGTAATATTTCATACAAAAAGATAGGCACTTATGGACTTTAATTGATAAAATAGTTAATAATTCAACCTTTAATTTAGAAATTTTAACCTTTTTACATATTTTTGGATTATAAGATGAATATGAACAATTTATTCCCAAATTTATGTTAATTTCAGGAATCTAGGGGAAAATAGAGATAAAAGGGCTTAAGGAGAATGAAAAAGTCGAATACAAGGACAAAAGACAAAGTTGGAGTATTGAAAACTCGTTCAAGGTTCGCTTAAGCGAGTTTACTCCAGTAAAGTTGAGTTTTTTCTCGTGAAACTCGCTTAAGCTAGTAATATCTCACTTAAGCAAGATGTCACTTAGCTCAAACTCAATTAGGTTAAATAGAAGACGTAAGGCATAACCCTACACATCATTGAGGGGAACCAAAGGAGAGAAACCCTAAATGAGGTAACTGTCGAGGATAAACACTTTTAATCTTCTTTTCTTACTATCCATGCTTGTAATAGCCACCATGAGTGGCTAATTCTTTCCTTTTGGGTTGAAATTAATATTTCCAAACTCTTATATATTGAGGTGATATTTATCTACAATATTCAGTTCTTGATTGATGATTGATATTATCATTTTATTCTCAAAGCTTGAAACTATTCATAATTTTCATCCTTAGATTTGACTGAAAAGTACTTCTATAAACATCTTACCTAAATGATAATGCTTAACATATTTGAATGTTAGGGATATAGTTGAAATGTTAATTGATTTATAACATCTATTAATAATGATAAGGAGTTTTTATAAATATGCGACAAATTAATATGAATGATTTTTATATGTGCATCAATGTTAATCAAGATGAAATGTTATATGTTTAAAACTACAAATGAGTGAGAAGGATTAACCACATTCCAAATTTTCTTAATTGAATTATTTTACCCATTTACTTTGGTTTTATTTAATTTTCATGCAAACTATTGTCAATATCAAATCAAATCAAATTATTTTACATATTATTATACTTAGTGAATGTTACCATTAGGATTTTAAATAACTGTTCGTTGTGGATTTGATATTCGTCCTTAGGAACAAATTATTACTTATGACTCAGTACACTTGTTGTATAAAAAGAGTCATTAGTACTATATGTTTTATTTGAACTAACTTTCATGGGTCATGTATTGGGCATAGTAGAGTAGGGTGTAAATAGGAAAAGAGGGTGTAAATAGTAAGAATGACATATGAAGCATGAGGAGTCTACCTAAGCATAGGCAAGGAAGGCATAGAGGTCCACATGTCATCTCCTTAATTGAGAGAATTTTCCACCAATGAAGAATGATCACCTGTCAACCTCTAATTTGTGAGGATTTGCTCCAATGAGAGGAAGTCATTTGTCACGATGGGAATTGAGAGTTTTTCGGGTCAAAATTTGCACCTTGATTGAGCTATAAATAAGTGTGTTAGGTCTCTTGTAAATTTAACTTGAATTGAGTAAGAAACTTATGCCAAAATGTTGTCTTACTTGACTCAAGTTCACTTTATGTTAGCACCAATTTGTGTGTCTAGCCTATGACTCTTTAGAAGATGGTCTCACCTATTCTATACTTCTACTTTCATGCCTCAAATTCACCTTTTTAAACTGAGATAATCCATTTAAAATTATAAACTCCAAAACAAGCAAAGATTCAAAACCAGGTTTGCATCACATTACTTTCTCATCACGTACTAAAAATCTCATTAAATTTGAAATGTCATAACATTAAATCATTTACATTACAATATCAACCATAATTGTTAACTTTTAATCTAAATTCTTTATCTCATTAAATTTGAAATGTCATAATATTAAATCATTTACATTACAATATCAACCATAATTTGTTAACTTATAATCTAAATTCTTTATCCTCAGTGTAGGCTATATAAAATTTCTAAACTTATATTTATATTAATTATATTGTATTTATCTTGATTGAAAACTAGTATAATTATCTACAACTTTGATGTTGACCAATCTTCCTAATTCAATACAAAAGCAACAAATCTCTAAAAATGAAATGATCTCTGCATCACACTTCCAACACCTCTTGTGTTCAGAAGTGTACGTCTATGAGTGAATATTTAATGTATCTATATCAACGTGTTTTACATATCTTTTTAGATCTTACACACCTTTTTAGATAATCTCGTATGATGTAAATATTCATTTTAACCAACCTTTTAATTCCTCGTAGACCTAGTCATATCCATATTAGAAAATCTCTTATGTAAAATCAACACAAAGTTCAATATCATACAAAAATACATTATCATAATATCTCAAAATCATAATACAAAATCTATCACAAAGTTCAATATATTAATTTAAAAATTATTTATTAAATTTCAAAAGCAATAATTTTAATTTATCCTATAAATAAATTCACTACTCAATTGAAACAATCATTAATGTAAAAACAAATTTAATGATGACATACTAGTAGCATGTTATAATCCACCATTCATAATAAATTGAACAATTATAGGTGGTAAAGAATACACTTTTTATTTTGATTCTAATTTGAAATAACATAAAATATATAAATTTTATGTTAATTATAGTTTTAACTGATTACTTTATGTCAATTTAGATTAGAATCGTCATTGAAAGACTTATTAGAGTATTTGATTTTGTGTTCAACGATTTTTTTTGTTCTCTTCTTCGTTTTTCTTTGAATATGTCTTAACATGTTTAGTTTTCTTCAATCTCAAATGTTAACCCCTAATAATAATAATAATAATAATAATAATAATAATAATAATAATAATAATAATAATAATAATAATAATAATAATAATAATAATAATAATAATAATAATAATAATAATAATAATAATAATAATAATAATAATAATAATAATAATAATAAGTTTGATATAGTTTATTAAAAATGGAACAACTTTCTAACAATTTATTTCTAAATAATGAAAAATTTCCAGTTTCATGAAACCAGTTTCAAGCTGTTAACATTGTTAACGTATATAGTTTATACCACTAAGACAACACAAAAGTGATATTTTAGTTTCACAAGTAGATACTTTCATTTATAACTCCTTGCTGACATTTCAGTTAACTTTTCTTATACTTTAAAATTTTGTGTTATGAAAGATAATTCCAATTAAGAAAACTTATAGAAATTCTATTTTTTTAAATGTATTTCAAAAATCAAATATATTATTACATTTTAAATTAATCAATATTTATCTTTATCGATGAAATTTCATGCGTAAATAATAAGTTTAGCTCATAAAAAACAGAGAAAAGTAAAATATAAAAGAGTAGAAAAAAACAATTGATAAAAATTTCAATTTGATAAAATTATAAATTATAACAACTTTATATAAAATAATAAATTAATAAATTTTTTAATTTATATATTTAAAGTTTAATACTCATTATTTTGGACCTTCCCACATAAAACTCAGAAAGAAATTATTAACGTAGTGCATCTCGTTTAATTTAGTTGTTTTTTTTTCAAATATAAAAAAGAAATACGGAAGATGTTGTGAATAAATATTTTTTTAAGATTTATGGCACTACTTAGAAATAAAAAATAATTAGTTGTTATATTAACTAAATTAGATATTAGAGATTAAAAAAATTATTGGTATTAAACTGGTTTTTAATAAATAGTTTTTAAATTGGTATAGAAAAATAAATAATTCCTGAAACAATTAATTTTGCATAGAAAAAAAAATATAAAAACAATTATATACTAAGTTAATCAGGAAATAAAATAAAGAAATCGTTAAACAATAAAATTTGTATACAAAAATTAAAAACAAAATAAAAAGGTTTACAAATATTGGAACAATAATATACTAATTCAAACAATAGGATTATTTTCAATTACAATAAATAAAATTTTGGTGCATATATTTTATAGTAAATAATAAATACTTCTATTAGTCTAGATTGTAGGTAATTTTAATTCAAAGTATATAAATATTTTATTTCACCATATGAAAATTTTGAAAATCAATTAACAATAAAATTATATCATTAAAATCATAATATGAGTTGTATGAAAAATTATTTCTTATTTACAATTTTTTTATTTAGATAAAAAATAATACATAAATCAACTTTCATATATCAATATTTATCTTTACTTAAATTTAACTTTTTAATAATTTTATCTCAAAGATATTTAGGTAAATAATAAATAATACAATTATTTTTTTCTAAAAAACATCACATCATTCATATAAAATTATAAAACACTCATTTTCTATAAATTATAAAATAAAACTTTTCAATCACTTTCGATTCATTTTTTTCCCTTTTTATTCTATTTTTTTTTTCCAAAAAAAACTTAAGAACAAATAAAGTATCTCTATATATGTATATTAAGACAAAAACATAGTAGTTGAAATTATATCTAGAACAACTACAAAAATATATATATATATATATATATATATATATATATATATATCATTTAATTTTATTGTTTATATTGAGTTGTTTGATTTTTTTAGTGGTTAAAAATCGTATCATAATCTAGTGATATATAAAAATATGAGATATTATTACAATTATAATTTATGCATATTACTTTCCAGCTCTACTAAATGAGAGCAAATCTTTAAAAACATAAATCATTCTCTAACATTTTATTTATTTTAGATCTTCTTCTTCTTTAATTGATTGTGTTATTGCAATAACAAAAATCACATTCAGTACAATAAAATATTCACACAAAAAAAATTGTAAACTATTTTTTATCTGTTCAAATTTCTAGAAATACTCAAAACAAAAGTTTTATTATACGTTTAGTTTCTTCAATCTCACATTTATAAAAGAAACTCAAAATAATTAATTTTTTTAGTTAATACCGTTAAGTGCACCTATCTCATCTATAAAACACTAAAGTATCTTTTATTAAAATATGATAAAAAAACAGTAACGTCAAAAAATAAGAAATAGTAGGTGAGAATAATTTTATCAAATAAAGTAAAATAAGTTGAAATTTAGTTACACTTAAAGATAATGATATACATCAAGTTATTTTTAATTTTATCGCTGGGATTACATTTTTATATTTTATTTTATGTTTATATCTTCAATAAATAATTCTTAAAAAAGATTCTAAAACTTATATTCAAACTGAAGTGATGAATATTTTTGTAATATGGTCTATGGAGGGTATAATTGTAAAAGAAAAAGTGGTACCTTTTGTAATTATTGCAATGAGCTAAAAGTCGTAAGAAAACAACGACAAGACAGATAACGAGCCAATGGGACTAATTATCTAATTTAATAGTTAAATTGTTTATTTAATCCACAATTTTCAACAATTTATTTTTTTATCTTATATTTTAGTCTTTATTCATATAAGAATTAAAAAGTGAAAAATTAGATATAAAGTGTAGAGAAATTAAAATGTCATAAAAAAATAATAATGTTAATACTTAATTAAATATTTTTTTGTTCAATTATCGTCATTTTTCATGTTAAAAAATGACAACATGTAACAAAAAGCTATAAAAAGAACAAGACAAAATAGAAAAGATGCAATTTTAAAAAAAATCAATATTTTTAAAACCTTTCTTGACATCGATTGGTTAGAAATTTAATAAATTGATATCATATGTGAAAATTGAAACCATTAGTAATAAAATAAAATAAAAACCATGAAATTGATAATAAATTTAAAACAAAAATATTCACGTGATGTGAAAATCGAAAACTTAATCCTTTTAACATGAAATTATTAGATTAGTCTCAATATAATTTCATATTACTCATACTCATCCACCAAAACACCTTTTAAAACAAAACTTACTAAATTTGATATTTAAATAAATAAAAAAGTAAAGATGAAGTTTAAT
This sequence comes from Phaseolus vulgaris, assembly GCF_000499845.2. NCBI lineage: Eukaryota > Viridiplantae > Streptophyta > Magnoliopsida > Fabales > Fabaceae > Phaseolus > Phaseolus vulgaris. The sequence goes on from NC_023750.2 coordinate 39,696,916, forward strand.
ATGATGATTGTTTTTTTGCCCTCATCTTTGGACAGAAACGAGTTCTTGTGTCAACGCAGTTCTCCATTTATCCATCTCCGTGCATCACTGCACCTTTCCCTTTCGCTCTTCACGTGCTGGCTCTTGGTGCCCAACATCTCCTGCATCTCAACCTCAATCATTTTGAGCCAATTTTTCTTAGCCATTCCCACCAAATTTCACACTTTTGCCCCACTATCTCCTCCTCATATAACCCCCCTTTCCTCAACCCACAACTCACCACTCTCAACTTTCCAACCCAAATCTTAACGCATTACTTTTCTCCTTCTATTTTACACCCTTCACCCTTTCCTCACGCTAAAAGGACTGTTCATCCGTACATCATTTATACCTTATCTTTATTCTATTAATTCCCAAACCATCTCAACCACTTCTTTCATTCTCCACTTCTTCCAAACCTCACACCCACACCTAAAGACTTCTACTTCTACTTCTACTTCTAGTACTACCTCTTTCTCACACAACACCCTATGGAGGAACTAATCATGTCTCCTTCCTCATCCTCCTCTTTGGTCTCTCAACCCCAAGAAAACCCAATCCCAACACCATCCCTTCAACAAAAACTTCAATTTCTCCTCCAAAGCCAACCCGATTGGTGGGTCTACGCCATTTTCTGGCAGGCTTCACACGACGACAATGGCAACCTTTACCTGTCCTTCGGAGAAGGTCATTTCCAAGGCACCAAAGAAACTTCTCCAAAATTCCCAACCCCCATTTCCACCAAGAAATTCACCAAAACCCCCACAACAGAAAACATCAACGACGCCGAGTGGTTCTACGTCATGTCGTTGACTCGCACGTTTACCGTCACCAATTCTTCTTCTTCAACCCCTCCCACTCCTTCTTCACTCCTTGGCAAGTCTTTTGCTTTGGGATCCGTGCTGTGGCTGAACAACAAGCAGGAGCTCCAATTCTACAAGTGCGACAGATCCAACGAGGCTCACTTGCACGGGATCCAAACGTTGATCTCCATCCCCACACAAGACGGCGTCGTCGAAATGGGATCCTACGACAGCATCAAACAAAACTGGAACCTCGTCCAGCACGTGAAGTCCCTCTTCCAACCCCTCCCAGATCCGCTTCCCGTTCAAGTCCTCAACGACAATACCATCTCTTTCGCTGACATCGGCATCGTCGCCGGAATCCAAGAAACCAAAAAGCGAAAACAAGCCCAAACACCACCCAACAACAAAAAAGACATCTACGTAGACTCCGAACACTCTGATTCGGATTGTCCAATGTTGCCAACCACCACAACCCCGACAGCCTCGGAGCCCAAAAAACGAGGCAGAAAACCTGTTATCGGCCGCGAGACACCAATGAACCACGTGGAGGCTGAGCGGCAACGGAGAGAGAAGCTGAACCACCGCTTCTACGCGCTACGCGCGGTGGTTCCGAACGTTTCGAGGATGGACAAGGCTTCGTTGCTCTCCGATGCTGTCACTTACATCAACGAGCTCAAAGCGAAGATTGAGTACTTGGAATCGCAGCAACAACGAGAAGGTAATAAAAGGGTCAAGACAGAAATGATGGATACAATGGATAATCAGAGCACCACCACCACCACCACCTCCACCATCGTAGACCAAAGTAGGCCTGGTGCTGGAGGCCCGTGCCCATTTGGTCTCGAGATCGATGTGAAGATCATGGGGCCCGATGCCATGGTGAGGGTGCAATCCGAAAATGCGAACCACCCCGGGGCGAGGCTAATGGGTGCATTGAGAGACCTAGAGTTTCAGGTTCATCATGCTAGCATGTCGTGCGTTAACGATCTCATGCTTCAGGACGTGGTGATTAATGTCCCTAATGGAATGAGGAGCGAAGAGGGTCTTAAATCTGCCATTCTCATGAGGTTGGATCAGTGACAGTGGCCAGATTGTTACCGTAAGGATGGTAGCTGTAACTGTAAGATGTTGCTGTTCATAGTATAGTTGGTTCTTGGTGTACGTTATAATAATGATTAACGCTTTAGATTAAAAGAAAGTTATCTTCTTCTTTTTTTGTCGTGCGTGGTGCTTGATGACGGTGGGGTTGCCTCCAACCTTCAATTATGTGTTTTGGATGCTGACCGGGGAATCTAAGAAGCCTGTCGTTTATGTCAACCACTGTGTTTTGTATATATATCCTTTTGGAATTTGAAGTTCAAGACAAAGATTAGTAGAAATGTGGTCACAATCTTGTTTATGATTTCTCAAAATCCTGATACTAGATGGCATATGGAAATAAAAATAAATAAATACAAACATCAGGTTACTATAATTTCATTGTATATATATATATATATATATATATATATATATATATATATATATATATTACAAGTCATGTTATAGATTGTGTTAGAATAAATAAAATATATTTTATTAAAATTTTGCTGAAATGTCAAATTTTGATAATTATGTAATTTTCTTAAATATTATATTAAAACTTTATAATTAAAGGTTATAATAAAGAATAACTTACAATAACATTTCATGAAATTTTCTCAAATTATACTGATTCTTGAAAATTCTCTACTAACCGCTCACATTTGTTTAAAAAAAAAAACTAAATTGTTATCATTTTCATATTATATATATATATATATATATATATATATATATATATATATATATATATATATATATATATATATTACCTGTATAGACAAAAGAGTCTAGACTGATTTTACAATTGTTGACATGCCGGTGATCTTCTCGCTCCTTCTTTCAAATCTTTTTTCTCAAATGTTGGTGTTCGGTCGGAGTTGATCTGGAAAGGGTATTCTGACGATCAAGTAAGTACTTTGTGTAAAGAATGTATATTCGTGTACTGATTAAAGCGTACCTTTGCAAAGGATTTAGTTATAGTGTTGGTCATGAACCCTTGTTGTGATGGACTGAATATCAATTGTTCATTGATGTGTGTTGTGATCCCTGATTTGTAGAAAGATATATTGATATATAGGTGTGTTGGTACATTTGAATAATATCTCTAGGTTAATTAGTATTAGCTGATTTGTCAAAAATATTTCCCGCAAGACATAAATGTGACTCAGAAAGAGTTTTGTAACTATCATTGTCGTCATTTATTAAGTGTTTTAAGTATCCTTGGTGAGGTCGATCGGTCACCAAACCGAATTACTGACTTATCTGATCATTACCGTCATTTATTAAGTGCTTTAGATAAGTTAGTCTCATGACTGATTATATATAATATATATATCCTTTGATTATTAAAAACATAATATATCTATTCTATTTTTATATTATAGAAAATTAATTTAATCAAAAATAAATTTTGGGTGTCTAAAACTATTTTTATAAATTTAAACAAATTCTCTTTTTAGCCATGAACTCTTCAAATTTGCTTAATATAAGATTACATATGTCCAAACTGAGTGTTATATATGCACGTGAGACATAATGGAAAGAAAGTAATTCTTTAATTCAGTATAGGGAGTTGCTACAACCCACAATTGAATTGTATAATGTTACGTATGTGTTGGATAACATTATTTTATTATTCGTAAATACTTGAAAAAAGAATGTTACTGACATGCTTGCAGTACTCTCCCGTCGATTGGTTTGTGTTTTAGCTTTTTGTTCAGGTTATTTATTTCACTTTAGGTTTTGCAGCAAATTTGCTTCAGTTATTGTTTTATCTTGTTTTCTTCTTAAACTATTTTTTAAAAGCAATTAGAAATTTTTAATTTAAAATTTACGAAATTAAGGTCACAAAGCATAAACTATTGGTATTCTTCTTAAAGAATTGGTGTATTTTATACATTTACAAACAGAATCAACTTACAGTTTTTATCTTTTCTTTTTTATCGGTAACGAATAGAAAAATTATGTAAAGGTTTATTAGTCAATGTATTATTTTATTTAAAATGTCAATAATCTAAAAGTATTATTTACTATTTTAAAATTTATGAATATATTAATTATTTTTTAATTTTATCTAAAATATATGTGTGCTTAGTGAAACATATAAAAAACGCAATAAAATTGGAAATAAAATTAATCAAATATATGATTACTTAAAATTAATCAAACAATTTATGAAGATGTCAATAATTAATCTTTTCTAGGGTTTTCTTGTTATACATGTTGAGACTTTCCTTGAAAAAATTATAATTTTCCTCATTGTAATTTTCTTATCAACGTTGCCCATTCAAATTCTCAACTCGAAACTCCAGTCTTGGATATACGATGTTCCCATGTCACGTGGAAAACCTCGATTTGGCCGGTTGCGTCATTTCCGTGTTCATATTAAAACAACAATCAAAACATGCATTTGGTAGAGTTCCTTATTATTATTTATCTATCTTTTTCTTAAAGTTGTGGTGAACTTTGAACACTGAATTGAGATTAAGATAGGTTATTATTCAAATTTTAGGTCAGATTCTGTATTAATAATTTTGTTTTAAGGGGTATTTGTGAAGTTTATGGAGATTATAGTATTCGGTGAAAGATCTTGGCAGAACCCCCTCAATACACTACGGTATAATCTATATTCTTGAACACTATTAATATTATTTTATCTTTCTTATATAAAACAATTATTGAAAATCAATACATAATGGATCGTAAATTATCCTTGAGCCATGCTATCTATATAAGGACATGGAAATAAAAACGAAAAAAATTGTTATAAAAATAGAACTAATATATAGGATCATACAAGTTAATGCCTCTTAGTGCAAACTTCCATCTACCTGCTTTTGGTTCGCGATAATATACACATGAACTTACAAGAAAGAGAAGAAGAAAAATCAATTTGGTGAAATATAGATGACGTGAACACCAACTTTTCTTTTGTCATTTGTGGAGGTGTTTGTTCTTTTTGCAAACAATGAGGAGATACAAGTAATATTATGCATAACGTGAGGAAATTTCTTTATGCACATCCTTTATTCTTCAGTTGTGCATGAGCTATCATTTGTTTCTTTATATTTTACACAGATATTATTGTGTTCGCTATCCAGGATCTGATTTTTTAGGCAACGTGTACCAATAAATAACCCAAGAAAACTTTATGGTAGGGTTTTTACTTTCGTGCGGACTAAGAAATAGGGCAAGATGACACAAACAGTTGCCCAGCCAAAATCATCTTTCTATGTTACTTTCTTCACTGTGGATGAAACACTCCTCCAGTTTAAAAAAATCACTATTTTTTCATACTCTGGATTTTAGATCTCATATCTTCCTAAATATCATCAAAAGTAAAACGGGTCTAGAAAGGGATTGATGATCAGTGACATATGCTTGTATGGTTTGGTTTCGTAAATATGTTTTGTCACATGAGATATATGAGATTCTGATAAAATTATTGTCAGAAGTAAGTTTTGAGTTAGCCTCATTGGAAAGGTTATTCTAAACTCTTTTTAGTCGGGCCATAAGGTAAATTTAATGAAGAATAAAATTAGTAGGGTGAGTGTTGATCAGAGTCAGCGTTTTGTAGTTATTATTAACTGTTATGCGTTGAAAATTCTTTTTAAATATTTGGAGACGCTCGTGGGGATGTCACAAGATAGGTGTGTTTTGTGTCGGAATGTTAGAAAGAATCAAGAGTAGATTGGGTAGATGGAAAGGTAGATTCCTTTTGTTGGTAGGGAAAATTTGTTTGATTAAGTCATTCTCTCGTCTATTCCATTGTTTTATGTATCTTTATATAAGATGTCTATTTTGGTGTGGAAGGAGATTGAGAAATTACAAAGAAGTTTTATGTGGGGCTGGAGTTTGAAAGGGAAGAAGATTGTTTGGGTTTCTTGGAAAAAGGCTTGCGAGCCACGAGAAGATGACGGTCTTGGTATCTTGAACTTAAGGCTCTTCAATGTGGCCTTGCTGGGGAAATGGATTTGGCACTAAGTTCTGACAAGGAAGGTATGTGGAAGGAGATTCTCGAGTCTAAATACGGTGGTTCGAGAAGCTTGAAAGAGCAAAGGATTAATAACAAGGATTCTCTCTGGTGGAGAGATCTGAAAGAGGAGGTTTGGGGTTGGAGGAGTGGGTAGGAACTTTGAGTGGAGAGTTGGAAACGGGAAGTAAGTCAATTTCTTATAAGATATCTAGGTGGGTAATGAAGACCTGAAGAGTAAATTTTCGAGACTGTTTTCCTTGAGCTGTAATAAAGAAGCTAAATTAGTGTCTTGTGGGGAGTGATTTAATGGTAGTTGGGGGTGGAAGCTAGTTTGGAGAAGGGGTCTGTTTGAATGGGAGAAGAATATGGAACTTCAGCTTTTACAGGTGGTGCAAGGAATGAACCCAGTCTTGGATTATGAAGATAAATGTGTTTGGAAGGACAATAAGGATAGTGGGTACTCGGTAAAATCTGCTTACAATATTTTAAGGGGTTCTTTTGAGGGGGACAATTTGTCATTGTTTCATTTCTTGTGGAAGACTAAAGCTTTGTCATCAGTTCAATTCATTGCTTGGAGGGCGCTGGTTAATTCAATTGCTTCTAAGGACAACTTGGGAAGACGAGGGGTCGCAATTGTTAGTAACTTATGTTTTTTTTTTGCAGGGTGGAAGTGGAGACAACAAGACATTTGTTTTTTGAATGTAGAATTGCTTGGCTAGTTTGGAACCAATGCTACATTTGGTTGGGGTTGGGGTCGGTGGACCATCATGATTATGTTTCACACTTCTTACATTTTAAACTTTTAAATGTACCTATTAATGTCAATGTTGTTTGAGGAAGCGTTTGGATTGCATTTGGATTGCAGTTGTTGGTGAAATTTGGAAACATAGGAACAAACATATTTTTAAAGGCGAGTGGTTGATCATTCTAAAAGTTCACCTTGGTCTAACTAAAGGTATGGTCTTGGGTTACATCTAAAATTGTATTTGCTTGATTTTCTTATTCTAATTGGTGCATTGATCATCTGGCTTGTATGTTTTTTATCAAGTGACTTTGAACCTCAAGGCCTTTTGTTTGTGTAGGATGTGTTTGGGGTGTTACTTTGTATTTGAGGGGCATTTCGCTTGATTGGGTGACTTGTTTTTTCGTTAGTCTAGTAGGTTTTTTGCGCAAGTTGTAAGGGAGATGTGGGATTTGTTGTGTTCTGTATAAGGGTTGGATCACCCTTGAAGTGATTTATATCTATTTTTTTCTTACTAATAAAAAATTGTCATAAGTAAGCACGTGTATTGTCATATATCGTTTTGGTGCTAATATGAGTTTTGATATATAGTACCTAAAATTCCTTGTAAGTAGAAATAGGTTTTTTGGACAAGAGGATATTTTTTAGTTTATTTTTAAAGAATATGAGTTTCTATTTTTATATACAAATTGAAGTATCTCAAACATTCTGATAGTTATCGTTTTACTGTCAAATTAAGATGATTCCAGCGTAGATCTGTCTAACATTAGAGAGATGATAATATAATTGTAGCCAAATGATCCCAAGTCGTCTCACAACGAATCTAATAGTGAGTCTAGTGAACAAAATTGAAAATTTATCTACAAGCAATGAGAATTAACAATAACAATAAAGAAAAAGGGGGTTGAGATAGTTGTGCATAAAATATAAAAGAGATTAAAATAGAAATTAAAAAATAGTTGATCCCGATATTTTTCCACCATTGAATCCTTCACAGGTTCTCTAAACATTAATCTTTTCTCAATCCTCCAACAGAGCAGAACCAAATTAAACATGTTTAAATCTAATTCAACTGAAGCTTACCAATAAAGCATGTGTTTACTGATTTAATCAATACTCACTTTGTTCCATGTGTATAGTCCATGAGAATGTTTACCTCCTTTCTCTTGAATCATGCGTCTAAGAAATTAATTAAAAAAATGTGAATTAACTAAGAAACCAAAATTTAAGATAATGGAGACTCTCAATTATGCGTTCAAGTACAACCTCTCACAAGAATAGTTTTTGAGGATATTAGAATATTATAACAATTTTTATATAAAATTAAAAAACGAAACTTTTATTGATCAAAACCTCAGAACTCAATGTGAAATTACAAAGGAAACAACCAAAAAAGTTTAGTCTTCCAAGCGGAGGCAAAACAAAAGAATTACAAAGAAAGAAAGAAAACTAGGTCTAGAATGTGTTTGCTCCTATGAAACACGATCCAAAAAGCTCTCTCTTCCTTCCTCTGAAGTCTCTTCCTTCTTCTTTTGTTTACACAAAATCGGATTAAAATCTACCTTATGATATTCTTTTGTTTTTGCAATTATCAAATGTTTCATTTCCTATTTCAAATTATTAAACATATATAGTCATTCCGAAATAGTCTCAAATTTTAATCTTGTTTCTCTTCCATAAATATTGTTTCCAATTTTTTCCAGATTTGTGCATTGATTGTAATTGATTCCAACATTATTGTGAGAGATATTGTAGAAAATTTTCTTGAATAATATCTTCAAAGTATATTTTTTTTTTATTTTTGAAGAATTTTGTAGAAGAATTTTAATTGCATGATTTTTAGAGGATATCTCAGCAGAAATTTGCATTCAATTCCTTTTCTCAAATATTTGTAGATTTAATTCTCTAATTCTTTATTTTTCTTGTTTTGATTCAAAAGAAACAACTTAAGTTAAAAAAATACAAAATTAACAAAAATAATAATAATAACCTAAATAAGTCTAATTAAAAAAATATTAATTAAAATAATAAATTTATTTATTATTATAATTCAAAAATTTATTATTAAGACTGAGTATAAATAAATATATAATTATCATAGTTAAAAATTAAAATCATTTAACTCTGATTAATAAAAAAATACTATTTTTTTCACTCAATTATCCTCTCTGAATCTCTTGTTCCAAAATCATTCATAAAAAGCAAGAAGATGGACATGTACATCAAGGCCTTTTAGAGTTGTGACCATGACCACCACCACTAACCAAGGCTAAAAGGCACACTTTACAAATTATCCAGCCACAATAGCGTTGAAAAGATGCCAATTGCCAAGTAATTATTCACTTTGTTAGCAATTGCAAGTAGTGGGGGTGCTTATATATTAATCTAGCAATTGGAACTCGTGATGTTACATGTTTTAGTGTGGGACCCTAGCGAAGTGACTGGTGGAATAGGATTAGGATCTTAAGGTGATTAAATAGCATGGGACATGTTTTTGTTTCGTTTTATTGTATTTGATTTACTTATGGCATTACTATGTTGTTGGTTTGTATCGGAAGTGATTTGAGTGCAGCATGCCCTGACAGAGGGACAGAGGAAACCCCACACCAAGGATGGATAACTAAAACTGATGAATAAATTTATGGAATACACGCACGAATAGTGTCCATGTTGTTTGACATAACACACTCGGTTGCGAACAACATGTTGAAGCTAACTTTTGTCTGGTGGACATCATCCGACACGTGTAAGACAATCCTAGGCAATTCATGACTACGTTCTCTGCTCTTACTTTAATTCCAAGCTTGCGTCATATGTTATTGTGTTTGTATCTCACACTCTTGAACATACGGTTCTTGTCCAAATTCATTTTCTCACGCACTGCAATAAATTTATGTTAAACGTGGAACTCAATTGTTACTTTTTTCCAGGCACCAACACTTAATACTGATCTACATCTTTTTCTTCTTCTTGGGGACACAAGTAGTTAATTTCATATAGGATTCACGTTTCAAACTGATGAATTAAGTTGGGTTGATTAGACTTTATGTTTTAACGAGTGTATTTAATTATTATATTTCTTTTTATAATCTATATTTAAGATAGCTTTGTGTTTGTGTTTGTAATAAAATTGTAATAAACAGAATGAAAACTTAGTTAATTGTTCGTAGACGTAAATTATAGATTGGCGACCAAACCATATTAAATTTTGTGTTGTTTATTTTCTACAATTGATTCGTGATTATGTGTTGTTTGTCCATGATTTTTTTTTTCATCAATTCATTCCTTATACTTTTGAACAAATATAATTTGACATTAGTTTCTCGACTTTTTTTTATTTTGAAATAGATTAATTTTCGGATACTCGTAATAATGGCTTAAAGTACCAAACCTACTAAGTGTACTAATATTGACCAAAAGTCAACATCTCACCAAAGGATATAACGTGGAGAACACAATACACATATAAACAATGAAATACACTTAGAACTAGAATAACATTAAATTACTATCAAATAAATTAAATAAAAGTAATATTACGTATAAATGTCTTTAAGATCTTACTCAACTAATCCATACCATCTCATGTTTTGTCAAGTAAAAATTTATTATTTATTATCATTTTCATAAAATTATTATTGATTTGAGTATTTTTAGGTGTATTAACTTTTTTATTTCACAATATTTCAACTCTATCATCATGAACTGATGTTATTTGTGTACTTTGATCTCCAATAAACAAAAACCGTCCTAAGTTTCTTTAATGCTAAATATCTTTTTCAAATATACAACAAGATCAATTTTTATGAATTTTTTTGTAAAACTAATTATTACAACTTAGTAGATACTAGATGATATGAGATTACTTCAAATGATCGGTCTACTTTTATGATAATTTAATAATATCTAAGTCAGTATCATTATAATTATTATGATACGTGAAAAGTCTAAATTGATTTTATAGTTATTATGATTTTATCATTAAAAAGTAGGGTCTTACAATCCATGGTGGAAATTAAAGGAATAAGCTATTTTGAGAACAGTTGTATCATATTTTTTTCAGAAAAATATTAGACTCGTCATTTTTTAAATCTTGGTCGGGTTCAATGATACAATATCTTTTCATATGTCAATATTTTTAGCAATCTTTTCACATCTCAATGATTTTTCTCTTTTTAATTTCGTTTTATTTCAAGTTATTAAACACAATTGTCCACATTTTTCTGCGAAAGATTAATGCCGGTTTACACAATTTGTGTTTTATTCAATTTACTTTATTAAAATAGCACAATTAGATTATTTATTTCTTTTAATATTGTTGTGTCTAATATTTACCCAAATAATATATTAATGTAACGGTTTAAAATCCTAACATCCTATATTTTTTCATATCAATTAGCATAATCTACAACATATATAATATTTTCTTAGAAACTAGTATAAAATATCAAAATTACGACTTCATATAAAGACAATCAGGAGAAAGTTATTGTAAAATAAAGGTGATGTTATTTTTGTAATTATATTGTGTTTTTAACGACTGTTTTAAGTGTGGATTCGTCGTTAAAAATGGTTATGGGAAAGTGTACAATTTTTTAAAAGAAAGTTGTGTCACGCGCATCTCCCTCTCTTATTTTGTTCCGTGCTCATTCTTCTCAATATCACTTCTCTCGCTCTAACTCTTACACACTCGTCTCTCTGCTACCACACTCCAACCGCGACCTCCACCACACCATGAGCCACCGTGCAACTGAATGTTGCGCAACCTTCATCACTCCAGTCGTGTAACACCGCAACCTTCATCTTCACTCCAACCGTGCGACTGTCAACCTTCAACCTCACACCAGTCGCACGACACCGCGACCTCCACCACACCGCGAAGTCGTCGCCGCACAACCTCCATCACTCCAGTCGTGCGACCTGACCCTTGCCGCATCACACTACAAAAGCTTTAGCTCGCCCGACATCGCAACCTTCACCCTCAGTCCCAGTCGCACCGCATCGAAAACGTGCCAGCTCCGCTGTCCAGCTCTATGCGACATCGACCCAACCATGACCTCTGCGCCCAACCGCCCTCCACCAGATTCCTCCCTCCATTTCTGTGCCAGCTTTTTGTTTTTTTATTTATTTATTATTTACTGAATGAACGACGGTTCAAAATGCTCGTTATAAATTCTTGATTTATAACTACATCCAAATTAACGACAATTTTAGAATCGTCTTTAAATGTTATTTTTAATTTTCGTTAATTTTTTTTTTTTTGCAGTAGTGAATGTTTCAAAATATCTTTCTTTTCATAGGAATTTTGAATATTTACATGAGATTAAAACAAAATATTCAAAATAAAATAAACATTTTCATCATCGAGCTTCTCACTAAGTTAGTTTTATCACTTGTAACATCATCTGCAACTGTGTAAATACACGATCATCATAAATTAAAGAAAGTAAAAACACAAAAAAAAATAGGGTAAGCTAACTATTTTTAAAACTTCTATTACAATTATAACTTTAAATATCAACATAAAACCATTAATTCTCATACATTTTAAAAAATATCAAGTGTTTATCATAATTCATCTTTCTCACCTTAGACTTCTATTGGCTCACAACACATAGACACTTGACTCTACTTCCAAAAGGCTCGTGTATTGAAATTAGCATCCTGATATCTGTGCCTGTCATACTACTCACTGTGAATCTCAACAGCCATGCGCATAAACATCTCAATATCTCATCATCTTATATGACAGGGTAAATTCGTACAACCTGAAAGACCATATTATATTTCAAACCGCAGACAAAGTCACATGAACCTCCTTTGACTCTCACCAACTGAATAAATTATCTTTGTGATGAATTATATCAATAGAGTCAGGATCGTCTCATGAACGGGACCTAACAAATCAATACACCTTAATAACAATCTCAACACGGTATTTTATTTCCTAAAAATATTATGTTTTGATCACACTTTCACATCATTGCATACTTCATTTAACACATCAATACACCATTCAATCACACTATATTATAAACTTTCTAAACACTCCAAATATATCTAAAAATTCACTTAAACACATAACTAAGTTCCTTTAACCATATTTTTAAATAAATTTTAGAATTTTCACTAAAAAAATAAACAATAATAAACTAGGCTTTCAAAAGTAAAACTAATTTTTTAAGTTTTTTTTTACAGACTTTAGCTTGAGCAAAAATCATCTCGCTTGGAAGAGAATTGATCTCGCTCAAGCAAAAATTCTCCTACTTGAGCGAGATTGGACCCAAGACCCAGAATTTCATCTTAGGTCTCGCCTGAGTGAGATATGCAAAAAAATCTGCATAATTCTACCTAATTCCATCATTCACAGTTATACAAAAACAATTTCAACAACTCATTCACTTCAAGAGTAATTTACACTATATCAACTATACAAATCAACCAAATTTTCTGATTCAAACAAAAACATCTACCATAAATCATCCATATCAAAATCAACATATTCACATTATATTTCAAACAATACCCTACATTGCTCATAAACAATCAATCCTGCAAACAAAATATGGAATTGGTTACCATGTCACCCTCACATCCAGATCTTCTAACCTAGGGTTCTATTTAAAATTAAAACTATTTTCTCACCTGAAATTGAGAAAAGGCTCACTAAGAGCTCCAAATCCTATAATTGTTTAAGGGTAGCTAAACCTACACCATAAAATCTTAATAAAAGATCAAACTATATCACTAGGACCCTGAGCTAACAAAGAACAATTTTGAAGATAAAAGCATCACATGCAAGCTTAAACTAAAGGCAAACCTAACTAGATGAAAACTAACTCAAAGGGAAAGGAGTCATAGTGAACTTTATCTGAAATTTTGATTGATAAATCTTGTAGAGTTCACTATCAAGAGTCCAATGGTGAACTTCGATCATTGATATGATGAATGAAGATATTAGAATCTTATAAAGAAGACAAAGAAAAGAAAAATCGACTTTTTTAGAGAGATGATGTTAAACCAAAATTTTAAAAATAAATTATTTCAAAATTCATTAATGTTAATTTTATTAACAAAATTTTCTTATCTACTTATTTTTCTAAATAATCATCTCTTAAAATAATTATTTTTTCACATTATTATATTCTGTATAATTGTTTTTAAAATATTTTTTAAAAATTCCAAAGAAGTATTTTGAAATAATTTTCTTTTAAAAGCTCAAAATTATCAATTTTCTTCCTTTTATTTTTAAATAAAAACATAAAATCAAATTCGGAATAAAACTGAATCCTGAACTATTAAAATAAATTGTGATATTTAATACTTATTTAAGACTATATGTTATTTAGATTAATATATATATTTAACAAAGTGTATTAGAAAAAATATGTTATTTTAGTCAAAATTTAGATTTTTTCAATTAAGTGCACAAGACGCACGTGTTTATAACTGTATTAAGATTGATGATGGCGCTGTAAGAAAAGACACTAAAATGACTTTAAGAAAAAGTCAGAAACTTCTATAACATGTTTTTTTTTTCATTGTCCTTGAAATTAAAGTGGACTAATATATGTTATGACAAAAGATATAACATGTTTTTTTTCATTGCCTTTGAAATTAAAGTGGACTAATATTTGTTATGACAAAAGAGATAACGTATTCACTTGCGTAAGGAATCTGCAACTTGTACACAAATTCATGGGACGTCGACGTTTAATGAAAACGATCATGAGTGTACAGTGATGAAATTCTATACATATATATATAATAATAATAATAATAATAATAATAATAATAATAATAATAATAATAATAATATTGGACCTACTGGTTAGTGACCATAATAGCTTCGTCACTGTAATTTAACATATCATTATCTTATTATAGCACTAATCAAATTCTTCCCACACAAATAAAATTGTTTGCTTCTTTATTGTATTTTAATATTAGATAGTTACCAATCTCACATTAATATATATATATATATATATATATATATATATTGAAATACTGATAATTAACTGGTAAAATTAGATTTTATTATGAATATTTTTTATTAACAAAAATAATTTATAAAACAAAATTGGAATGTGTGTATGGGTAAAGTTTAAAATTCAACTCTTTAAAATCTCTAAAATAAACTCCTCCGAACGTCCACAAAACAAAATTCACTATCATGAATAAAAAACATTAAAATACATGAATTTTTTTAAAAAATTCACCTAACGTTTATTTTTTTACTGATATGTAGTTTTCAATCTTGACTTATTTATAATTACATTGAGTAAATTAACTTTTAACTTTTAAGTGAGGTGTAATTCTCGATCTTTACTAATATTTATAATTAAGTGGTCTAAATTTAATTTAATTTTTATAAAACTTATGTTAGAGAATAAGTGTTATCATATGAAAAATAATATAAAATTTTAAAAAAAAGTACGAAGGATTATACCAAATATAAAAAAAAAAAAATTCTAAGAGCTTGTTTGATTTTATGGATGTACAGTTTACAAGAGAGGAAGTACAGTGACATTCACTATTTGGATCAAGTGATGTGCACAAAAGTATGAGGAAGGATATCCACATGAACAATGAAAATCATGTTTCTCTTATATGGAAAGACACGTCAACATTAATGATTTTCCCAATTTACCTTAGATTTTGTTTTGACATGCAAAAGACAAAGGAAAAATAAACGAGACAAGAAAACAAATAATAAAAAAATTAAGATAAAATCATATTACAAAACAAAAATATTAAGTATATTTATAATAAAAATAATTTTTTTAAATACAATTATAATAAAATATATAATCGATTATGAATAATATATAATTAATTATGTATATAATTTCTATAAATTGTTTTTTAAAATATTATTATTATTTTAATATTTATATTATTATTATTATTTAATTTTAAATAAATATATAAATTAATTAAATATTTTTTTTAAAATATAAGAATAAATTTGTAATCTTAATATTTTATTAGTTAAAAAATTAAAATTCCAATCACACTCGTCACATTATTTACAAACTTATTATATTTATGAAAAAATTTCATGTTCAAAGAATGATAAAAAACTCATTTTTAAAAAAAAATAATAATTATTCATCGGTATTGGAAATAATTTATAAAATTTTAATTAACTCAAATTTACACAAAAATATTTCATATTTCATTATTAAAATATTTTTAAAGACAAAGATAATTTGTAAACTTACATTTTACACTTAAAAAAAAATCAAAATTTCCTCACAACCATTCAATTACTCACAAACTCCCGTAAACTTTCCTTACACATCCAATCTAACATATCCCAATCCAAACAACCTCATTTTCTTCACACTTTCTTGTCACATCCTCACACATCTACTCCCTCAACTCCTCACACATTCATTCCCTAATCCAAATACACCAATAGCTCAAGTATATTAGGAGTTTAAAAAAAATTGTGAAAAATGAATAAAAATTACTTACTTATTTTATAATAAATAAAGAGTTTTTAGTAAAAAAAATAAAAATAAAATAAGATAAAATAAAATAAAAAGTTTTAAAATATTTACAATATTTGGCAAATTATACTTTCAAATTTTAAACAAAATTGTTATCTAGGACGTCAAAAACTTGATGATTCTTTTACAACAAATGTACTGATTCAAAAAGTATATGAACTCAAAATGAAAAATTATTTAAAATCCGGATAGTAATATTCACTAAGTATAAAAATATGTATAAATTTGATTTAATACTGACAATTAAATAAAAACAAAATAAATAAGTGAAATAATTTAATTTAAAAAATTGGAAATGAGTTAATGATTTTCATAAAAACATATAACCTTTCATCTTATTAACATTGATGGCATTTATATAAAAAAAATATTGAATACCAAAATATTTAATTAGTTATTTGGATTGAGATAAAATTAACAAAATTTTAAATACAATTAAAACTATAAACATATTTTAGGTCCCATTAGTTATAGTAAAAACATAAAAAAAAAATATTTAATATGATAGAAATATGTGAGAAATTTTTTTTTTTTATATAATCGATTTATTAACTAAAAAAAATAAGAAATAATGCCTAGAGTAGCATTTTGTAAAATGGTTTGTTTGTTGTTCCTTTTTCATCTGTGTCCCAGACAGAGGTGAGTGTTGGGGGACAATTTTCTTTAGACCATGTTTGATACACTCTAACATATGATTGAAGAAAGTTTGACACCTATGGTTGAAATGAAGCTGGTGAGAGTAGACATTATTCAACACACAGTTCATAGATCATAACAGACAAATACATTTCTGGTGATACCCAACACTCCATAAACCTGTTCAACCCTGGTCCACTCTCATCACTACACTTCATTCAACCACACAAAATACCACCAACAGAAGAAAAAAAAACTATTTTATTAATATATATATATAATATAGAAAAATAGAACAAAAAAATCAGTACACGAGGTGGGTTCTTCAATTATTAGTCCGTGATAATTAACATACTTTGCAGGCAACATAAGGTCAACAAAATGCTTCTGCAAGTTGTTATTTGATGAATAAACGTATCTACACTTTTAAAATAAAATAATGGTTTAGAAAAATAATGGGATTGCAAAACTGGAACAAAAAACTTAGATAATAAAATTTTATTATATTATCTAGTTAAAAAATTGAACTTAATTATGCAGATATTATTTAAGGAATCATGCAGTTTCTCATGTAATTGTGAATTGCTTTTGAGATGATAAAAAAAGTTGCTGGGTGCAAAAATTGAAGTTGTGTGATTGATAGAAAAAATAGTGATAAACTGGTTTGAAGTGGAAGGAAAATTGATGAATGAAAATCAATTTTCTTATTAACAGATTATTATATTAAAAGCCTTTAATAAAGTACCACAAAATTATGAAATAACATGGCAAAGACATATTATATTTTTTTATAAGATTATACTTTCAGGTTTCCTAATTGGTTTTAAACCTTTTAATTTATTTTTTTAAATAAATAAATAAATCGTGTGATGATTAAAATAATGGTTCGTATTGATGGAAGGGAATATGTAACATTGCCGATAAATAATAAGAATAAACCAATAACGTTTTTCCTACTGAAACAATAAATTTATAACCTATAAGAGTGTATTTGGTAGTATTTAATTTATTTCAATAAATTGTAAATGTATTTGATCAAGATAAGGTATATAGTAAATGAGCTTATTCTATTAAAATTGACTTGTAAAGTATCTTTTGAATATTATAACTTATTGTATTGTTTTTATTTATATACTTAATATTTATTTTGAAAAAATATATATCCTTTAATAGTACACTAGTCAATTGCTATACTGATTATTATTTTTATGGAAAATGATGTTTTTATAAAAGTAATAAAGAGTTTAAATTTAATTAAAAATATAAAAATACAATTAAATAACATTACAAGAAAATCACTATAACACTGAAAACGTATAAAAATATCTAACATAAAATAGATTATCATTTAACATATTAATGTTTGAAGGAACCTTCCTTACTTTATAATTTTAGTTATCAACTTTAAAATATAATTAATTGATAGTTAAATTGATAACTAATTATATATTAATTTAAAAATTATTTATTAATATAGAGATTAATTATTTTTTGTCTTTAAATTTAGTTTCTATTTAACGAGTATTTTGTAGGGAATAGATGGCATGAACTTTGTATGAAAAATATTTCTTTTAGAATTAATGTTTGTGGAAACCCAATGTCTTAAAATGTTAAAGAGAAATAAAGTAAGTATAATCATATTATAAAATTTTGAATAACTTAAAGAAAAGAAGGCAAACATAAAAAATTGAGAGAAAATTATATAAGATATTTGTTTTAAATAAAAGTTAATTTCAAAAAGAGTAAACACAGATGCTCCTAATAGTGATGGTATTTTCAAATTAAAAGAGTAGATTCTAAATGAACTACAAGTGAAGAACACAAAATAAGATAAGAACAAAGGATAAATAAATTTAAATTGTAAATTGCTGCCAAGAATATGAGAAGAACTTGAATAATAGAAAGAGTTAGGTAAAGCACAAACAAAATTATCGGATCAGTAAAATCCTCAAACATAACATAAAATTTGAGAAAAAAAAAATCAATTTCAGAAAAAAAAAATTAAAATCAGATAGAACAAAATATTAAGAATCGCACACAAAACAATTTAATGTGGTTTGATTGAAAATTTAATCTATATCCACGAACAAAAACTCACTACGAATAATATCTGGGATTACAACAATAAGTTTATCTCATGTTTCATAGTGAATTATCAATTCTCACATTAAACAAATAATTGTCAAGTTCAAGTTCCTATATACAAAATAAAACTGTCTTACAACTTCTAACTAAGGATGTTTCTTATAAGAACTAACCATGTGTACAGTGATTCATCTACAATAAACATGAGACGCAAGTAGTTACTGGGAAGTTCCAAAAAAAAGACAAATGATCAAAGATTTAATCTTCAATTCCTCATAGAAGAAGGTTATCGCATCACGATTTTGATACTCATTAGACGATGGCAAATCACTAGATTATATGAGATCAATAAATAATGACAAATTGATAAACTATCTCAAACTGTTAAATAATCTAACACATCTAGACAATTTAGAAAACTTGAACTTAGATTTTATCTTAACTAAATGTTTACAAGTTAGACATAAAAAAATGGTAACATAATCGACCTTTTCCATTTTAGCTGTATAAAAAGTTCATTTGAACCTATTTATAAACAAGACTTATTCAATTGGTTTTCACCATGTTGACATGATGCATTTATAAAATAAATTATAATCTTATTATATTCTGAATCTTACAATTCTTTTAGTTGATTTTAATAATTTTTTATTAAATTTGGTAAAAAGTGGACTTTAAACCTAAGTCAACCTTATAAAACTGATTTATAAGGTGAAATTTGCACTCACTTGTATACTATGAAATAACCTTATATTTAGTCGGTGTAGGATGATCTCTAACACCCCTCACGTCGAGACTCTCCAACTCGTACGTGAAACTATATAATGGGTGGTCTGATAGAAGTCCAATAGTGGATGGTATGATAAAATCAATAAATCTCGTTAGGATAAACTCTACATGACTCTTATATCATATTAAGAAATGGACTTTAAGTCTAACTTAACATTTTAAAACTAACGTGAGATTTTTACATACTTATATATTATGAAATATTCTTCATCTTTAATTTACGTAGGATCTCCAACGACATTTATATATTATGAAATATCCTTTATCTTTAATTTACGTAGAATCTCCAACGACATTATCTTGATATAAAGAAATCGGTCAACTTAGTTTAATGGTTATTTTCGTCATGATAAATATATTCCATTCATCGGAAAATACTGAGTTATATTTTGAATTATCTAAAAAGTGGTTCACGTATAATGTAAATGTGATGAGGTTGTAGGCAATTAGGTCAACATACCGATATTCAGTGATGATTAGAATGGAATGTGAATAACACATGTTATAGTCAAACGATAATTGGTGTCGTAAAGAAAAAAAGGACAACTTTTTTTCTTCCTTTTACATTTATATTTCCATAGTAGGTCCGTTTCTTCATTCATTTCATCTAAAAGTTTCAAAATATTTTTCATGGCTAATAATTATTCCCAAAGTCTGAGCTTTCACAATATTCCTAGATATAATATCATTATTTTCATAACAATCTTAATTTTCTTGAAAAACTAGTTTTTTTTTTCTTTTGTCAACCTCACAGCTAGTCTAAAAAATAGAAATGACCTTATTTAGCAGTGGCATTAAAAATAAGACTAATTGTATTAGCAATATCATTTTTTCTCCTTACATATTTTTAATATTTCAGATTTTTTTTCCAAATTGTATTATTTATTTATAATTTTTTAATATTAAAAAACCCAGATGGATAGCAAATTCTCCCTCCACCTCCATACTTTCCTCTGCACATTTATGTTAATTAATCTTTTTTTAAAAATTAAATAATCCTAAGTAAATCATAATTTTACATTTGTAAATAACCTTAGTTGAATCTCACACCCTCATACCTCTCTTTCAGCCACAACACTTTCATTCTTCTCCAACCACAATATTTGAGAAACTAGTTCCATCATTTGAGCGTGTGTCAGAGGTTTGACGAGAATATTCATTGTATTTGATGTCCTAGTGCGAAGATCTTTTTTTAGTTTTGTACTCTTTTTTGCACCTCGCTGGTTTTTTTTTCTGGGTTTTGTGTCTTCCAAAAAAATGAAGACAAAAAAAAAATAAACGTACAAAAACACAACCACCACCAATAAAAACACTACAAAACTTACATCAACCACCAGCGTTCAGCTTCAGCCACCACAAACAACCACCATCACTTGAAAATGAAGAAAAAGATACATTCTCCACCATACTTAGAAGAGTATAGTTGAAATAGAAAAAGAATATGAAGATAGGGGGAAGGTATGGAGGTGCAGGAAGAATATTCCAAAAGTATTTTAGTAAGAAGAAGTTACGTGCCCAATGTAGAGGGTGTTTCTTCCTGCACCCCTACATTAATGTGAATGAAGTAGGAGCAATGTAAGGCATGACTAAGTTTGTATCTGCTGTGGGTGGAATCTGGGTGAACAAGTTTGAATGGAAATTGCATGTCATATCTTGGAAGCTTTCGTGATCTCTACACACTCGCTATCTGGAGTTACGAAGATGAGAAAATGAAGCAGGACAAATACAATTACATATTCTTCTTATTTTCTAACCGTCCATCATGTAATCATGTAACTATAAAAATGTTTTCACCATTGATTTCCAAGAAGAGAACGAATACATAGTAAAGTTAAATATTACTAAAAAAAATACTACCAATCCATAAGTAAATAAAATACATTCAGTTGTTTTGCTTATCAATACAGATTTTGTAGTATATCTAGGGTGGTGCAGATAGGAAATATCATGACCCAGTTGATTGTTTTTAGCTTGACAAAACTTGTCAAAACATGACGCAGAATGGGCCCAAGCTTGTGGTTGTATAAAATAATTAAGCATTAATTAGTAATAATGTTAGAATTTTCAAAATAATCAAGCACTCTCATTAAAAATTTAGTATTGGTATAGTTTTTTTTTTAAATTTTTTTTTTTTAAAATATTTAATTTTAAAAGCTGGTGGGTGTATAAAATAAATAGGGACTTCATGGAGCAAAACCCATGGGCAGCAGAATTGGCCCAAGTTTTTGAAAACATGTTGCAATGGGAGTGGGAATATCAAAGAGAGGGGGATCTGAAAAGTTAAATTATTAATTAGTAATAATTTTAGAATTTTCAAAATAATTAAGCATTCTCGTTAAAAATTTAGCAATAATACTCCTTTTAAGAAACTATTATTTTTTAAATATTTATTATATATATGTGTGTGTGTGTGTGTGTAATATTTAAAAAAAAATTAAAAGCTGGTAGGTGTATAAAATAAATAGGGACTGTCTACAGCAAAACTCATGGACAGCAAAATGGGCCCAAGTTTTTCAAACATGTTGCAAATAGTGAAGTGCTGGGAGTGGGATATTAAAGAGGGGATATGAAAAGTTAAAGTATTAGTTAGTAATAATTTTAATTTTCAAAATAATTAAGCATTCTTATTAAAGATTTAGTACTGATATAGTTTTTTTAAAGAATTATTTTGTTTAAAATATTTTTTTTTTATATATATATATAAGAAATTAAGAGTTGGTGCGTGTATAAAATAAATAGAGACTATAAGCAAAACTCCTGGGCAGAATGGACTCAATCTTTTCGAAACATGTGCTTCTTACATATGACTTTTAAATAATTTTCAAGTTTCAACTATATAAAATATTTTAAAAGTTGTGATAGAGAAAAATTGAATTAAGAAAGAGAATAAATTTTATATTTAATTATATTTTTTGTTTTTATCAAATATTGTTATTTTATTTTATTTTTCTTATTTTTATTTCAAAATTTATTGAAATCCACTGGTTTTGAAAAAATGATGAGGATACTATTGTTATTCTTAAAGATGCTCATACTTATTTATCTTATAAACTAATAAAGCTATATAAGTGAATGTAAGTTCTTTTAAAATAGAAAAAAAAATATTTTATTTGATATTGTTATATAAACATTAAAATAATATGAAATAAAACACTTTTATATTTTTATTAAATTTATACCATATATATTAAAATACTGCGATGTATTAATTACATATGTCTTAAATAAATTACGATGATACGATGTTTACGTTAAATAAAATAATGATATATAAATTACGGTGATATTTATACGTACACGTTATGAATATGTATAAATTATGGAATGTATACGTACGTTGAATATTCGTTCCTTTTTTCATTTCCATCTCGGCATCATCCTTGCATCGAGGATCCAATTCACTCGGTTGAGAAATTTCGTTATCATCATTAGGCTCGCAACATTAGCACTCATAGGCTATTTTTTTATTGACGTGTACCCGTCGTGTTACTTAATCTCGAAGTAGGGTACTGACTCAATAGCTTTAAGTTTGTTCATAGAGAAGGACGTTGTACGAGGTATTCACATAAATATAATGCATCTACCTTAATTGTTCTATTACTTCAGTTACCCTTTCTGAATTTGGTATACTAATTCATGTAACCTCGTGTGTCCACGCATTCACGAAAAGCCAACAATTTGCTGGTTGTACGTGGTGATGGCATCCTTGGAAGGTTTTTAGAGGTGTGCACTTTGAGAAACGATAGGGTAAAGGCAATTTGCACTTCTCTTTATTTTCTATCCAACTGTTGGCCCGTTCATCTAAGGTTTTGATGACTTTTTTACGGCAAATGCACCGTGTTGTCAAAAGTAATAATTTGTTGGAATTCACAAAGAACAATTGAATAATCAAGTAAAACATTCACTAAATAGAAAATCGAATAATAAAGTTTGTTGGAATTTGTTATGGGTGCAATGATTAATAAGAAAACAAATCAAAGAGTTTGTTGCTTCAATTGGAAAAATAGGGATTGAGGTTTATCTTTCTAACACTTTTGTATTTTGATTAGCATGACAATATTGTGTCATTTGATTGATGTTGGTGCTCGTATAAAAATCACTTATATCGATTCTTCACATATAAAATTATTAAGATGTCTCCTAAATATTGATTTATCGCATATTTATAAAAAAATTCTTATGAGTAAGATCAGACATCGATAGAAATTAACATTTTAAATCTATTCCTAGCATTCAAATATGTTAAGCATTATCATTTAGGTTATAAACTTATAAGTACTTTCCAATCAAATCTAAATTTCAACATCATGGCGAAC
Source organism: Phaseolus vulgaris (assembly GCF_000499845.2). NCBI lineage: Eukaryota > Viridiplantae > Streptophyta > Magnoliopsida > Fabales > Fabaceae > Phaseolus > Phaseolus vulgaris. The sequence continues at coordinate 39,720,885 of NC_023750.2, forward strand.
AAGCATTACTAACAAAATGATAGTACCAATCATCAATCAATCAATAACAGAATATTATGTTTAGATATCACCTCAATACATATGAGTTTGAATAGATTACTCTCAATCCCAAAGGGTTGAATTAACCACACATGTTGGTTGTTACAAACATGGACAGCAAGAAAAAAAGATCCAAGATGTTTCTTCTCTAGGCTTTCTAACACCACCTTCTATTCTCCTAATTGGATTACAATTCACTCAATGGTGTTTTCCTCCCAATCACTGCTTGTCTAGGGTTGTGCCTCAAGCCTCATATTTAACCTAATTGGACTTGGGCTAAGTGACTTCTCGCTTGGTCATTATTGAGCTCGCTTGGGCAAGTTGCACAAAAAAGGCCCAACGTCACTAGAGTAATCTCGTATGGGCAAGATCCTTTGGGGCGTCTTGCTTAGGCGAGTTTGGGCGAGCTTTGATGAGTGTTGGGGCATTCCAGCTTTCCCTTTTTAGCTTTGTATATTCTCATTTTGCCCAATCATCTTTATTCTTTCATAGAATCCTGAAATTAATACAAATTTGGGAATAAATCGTTCTTATTCAAATTAAAATACAAAATATGTAAAAAGATATAAATTTATAAATTAAGGGATATTTTATGTTTATTTTATCAATTAATATCCATAAGTGTCTGTATTTTAATATGAAATATTACTGAAATCTGACACTTATGAGGTTCTCACCTTGTTGCAGAACTCTTTTCGTTCCTCTAGTTGCATGAACTTTGTGGCTTTCTGACGAAGTTCATCCAAATTCATCGTTGATTTTTTGCATAGGATATTTGAGAATGGTGCTAGTCGGAGATTAGTGACCATGTGATGCATTTACCTCAAGACTAAGGTTTTGGATGTGAAGAGCGACCTGCCTGAATTGCTCCATGAAGGTACACAACGATTTTGTTCGTTCCTGCTTAATATTGACTAGCATAATCGAGATCAGATGGTGTGGTCGGCTTGTGAAAAAATATGTTTCAAACTTGGTGACTAGCTTATCAAAGGAATCAATGGAGTGTGGGGGTAGGCGAGTGAACCAACTTAAGATAACTCCTTTAAAGAAAGTCGGAAATACTCAACAAAGTATTGCATCTTCTGAAGTATACAATTTGACTTGTATGACATATACATCAACATGTTAATTGGTTATTCGTGCCATGATACTTGTCCAGCGTGAGACTCTTCCAGTTATTTGGGAGCAAGGTCTCCATTATGCCTTTTGCAAAGGGATGTTGGCGGGACGAGGTGTCAACGATGAAGGTGCAAGGAAGCAGTTTGGAGTATATCTTCTGGGAGCTATCAGCTTCTTGTATCTTTGATATTGTGTGCAAGTTGGATTTGGTGGGTCTCGATGTTCCTACTCAACTTATATAGTGGATGTCTTGTCATCCTTCATCTTCTGCCTCATTCAAGCATTCTTTGGGCACAGCTCCCTCCCGAGTTCTATCATAAACTCCAATTGGGTGGAGTGATTATGATATTCATGTGCGTGTTTATCATGGCTGGTCATATTGCGTGTGGTTACCGTTTGACTTTTTCGATTCCATAGTGAATGCCAAAATATTCTTACAAGGTCTAATAGACCTATTTAAATTCTACAAGTATACTTCGATGTTCAAGTCAATTTAGAAAAGTAATATTATTTTAGTTATCAAAGAGTCATTACCTTTTATCTTAAGGCATATAAATGAATCGTTTAACCTAGGTCCAAAGAGACCTAAACATTCTTAATCATGATTTTGAAATCATTTTACATGTGACTAACGTTAAACGAAATAAGTAGGTAATAATCTTAAATATTGATTATTGATTAGCTATTAAGTGTATGTTGATAGATTGAAATTTCTATCAATTTAAACCAATATACCAAATAGAGCCATACTTACAAAGACAAAAAAAAACTCTTCAAATAATAATGAGACAATATCTTTAAATTTAAAATAAATATTTTTTAAATTAACAACCTCAAAAAAAAAATCTCTTATTTAATAAGCAAATAATATATGTTTATAAAATAAGTTGCAACGGTTTATTTTAAAATAAAATGTATTAAATAAAATTTTAAAAAACAATAATATACTTGTTTTACTAAATAAGCACTTATATTTATATTATATGTAATAATAAACACAAACGGGCTAATGTCATATGAGTAGTCTAGTTATAGTGACATATCTTGTTAAATACATTGTTGAACTTGAAACAAATACTTACAAACATCGGTATTTTCGATGGCCTGTGAGAGAAAGAGAATTTTTTTGAATTGTAATAAATAAAATCTTACTATAAGTGTATTTCCATTATTGGAAGAAAATACTTGATGTTTTCACCCAGCAATTTTTTATTATTATTTTATTATTGAATTATAAATCAATATGAAAATTATAATAAAGTCAACGACCTTAATCTCAATTCTTAACTATCCATGAAGAGCATCTCACGTATTATGATCAACAAATTCAAAAGCGTGTGAAGAAAAAAAAAATGATACTGAATAAAATTGAACCTTCACTATAATTTATATACCCCAATAATCGAATCAACAGTTATTTTTTTACCTCACTTGGATATAAGTTATAACTATTTACTCCACATTGAAAATTTTAAACATTATGAAGAATAAATGACCCAATGTTGACCGTCAACATATACCTTCAGATTCTGAACTTTGGCAAACAGATCAACGGCTCTACGAACTCCTCTATTATCTGCAGCAGTGAAATAATCGTGTCCGAAAATAACTCCACCGGGTCGGAGGATCCGAAATCCCCGGTTAATATCAGCCCAAGCGGATAAAAAATCGTGACCCGCATCGATTTCAACTAAATCCGCGTACACACCCCACTCGCAAAACAACATCAGGGTCGACCCGCTTGAAAACGGAACAGGTAAAACTGACCCGGTTTGGTTAAAAGTGACCACGTTCTGAAGGAACTGGTAAAAGAGCCAAACGTCACCGTTTTCCATCGGAATGTTCGTGAAGCGCTCTTTGAACCCAGCCCAGCCGCGAAAGTCGTCCACGCAGAAGATCTGAGTTTGGAGACCGAGTTGGCGAGTCAACTCGGCCATGTGAATCGCCGACGCACCCAGGAACGTGCCCACTTCAACGACGGTCCGCGGCCGCACGCGGCGGATAAGGTTTTCGAACACGGCACCGGTGGAGCCCCAGCCTTTCACCCTCTTCGTCCTCCGCAGTTTCTCCGCCGCGTGCGGCGGCGGGAAGTTCTCAAACGGCGAGGTGCCGTTGAAGAGGCGGTCAACGAGAGTCCGGCGGATGGTCTCAGGCAGAATTGGATCGGCGCAGCGAGTTGTGATTCGGAAAGGGTTCAGCTCGGTGGTGTTAATAGGGAAACCAGTAACAGGTTCTGGTAATTGCGGTGGTGGTGGTGATGAAGGTGAGAGTGGTACTGAAGAGGAAGAAGGGTGATAGGAAAAGTAACCTAAGAAGTAGGTTAGCAGAAGGAGGATAAAGTAGGCGGCGGGTTTTGCCGTTTTGAGCATCTTAGGTTGTAACGAAGGTGAAAGTCTTCTGCTGGCATGGTGATTCTCAGTTTTCATGTCTGTAGAGATTAGTTGAGAGAATTTTAGGTTTTTTTTGTGAAACCGTTGGTTGTTTGGTCTAAGAATTCTTGGATTTCGTTTATATGTGTTTTGGTTTTGACATGAGTGGCGACAACTACTGATCAGAAATAAAGGAGAAGAAGATAGTTCTTGCAGTTTTACGAGATTTGTGGAATTTCAATCTGCATAATTTAAAGTAATTTAATCTGCCATGTCATTGCTGCTACTACGTCGTCTATTTGCGTTGTTTCACCATTCATATTCATGACAGAATATTCTGTTATGCAGATGTTAATGTCAAAAATTAATGACTGGGGCATTACGTTTTAATTATTATGCATCAGCCATTCATCAATTATCACTTCTTTTCTTTTTCTGGATTTTGTTTAGTCAAATTTACATATAAATATCAGTGTCAACGTCATTCATATCCCTTAACTAATGAATGAATAATATGAGATTTTATCTGCTTTGATACGACAGATCTCTTTTTAGTATATTTTTAAGGTATTTGTAGCAAAAATCAATCCATTAATGGGTATATTGTTTCTGATAGTAGAATTTTATTTCAAGATTATACTTTTTTATGTATATTTGTAATATAATATATATAAGGAAATATCACTAATATTTTTATTGATTGTAAACACCGTTTCTATAATGTTAATGAACATTATTATTATATGGATGGTATTTATGCTGTTTTAATTTTTTTTAAATGTTCTTTAAAAATAGATCGATAAAAAAATAATATTCAATAAAAAAGTTGGTATTGAATATATATATATATATATATATATATATATATATATATATATATTAACTAGTTATTTAAATCAATCAAAAAATATTTTATTTTGGTTTAGGTTGTATAATTTTGTTGCAAAATAGGATAGGTGGAATCAGGTAAATCCAGTAAATTGAATGTAGATATTATTAAAAAAATATCAATTTAATTAATTATGAGTTATATTATTGAATTTGTAATTACAATAAAATTATTAAATAAAAATTAATTTTAAAAATAAAATATAATTAATAATTAATAATTAATAATTAAATATTATTTTATATATTATAAAATTATTTATATTTACTATAATTTTTATTATTAATAAATAATTTTTAAATGGTATATAAATAGTTATGAAAGTTTTAAGTATTAACTAAATTTGATAATTAATTAAATATTAATTTTAAAACTATTTATTAATAATAAAAGCGACTTTATAAATATTAATATTTTTTTAAAATAATATATAATTTTGTTGATATAATTATTAATTATTTTTAGTTTTTAAAATTAATTTTTATTTAATATTTTCTTATAATTTAAAAATAAAATTAATTTTCTTTTAAGTGATATAAAATAGATATAAAAAAATTAAAAATATATAAAATATATTTATCACTTGCTTTTATTTTATATGCTCCCTCTAATATCTATTTCTGTATATTTGACATATATTTGTCATTTCCTATGTCAAATAGGATTAGTGTAGAATCATAACTATTCAATTTCACATATAATATTTAAAGTTAATATATTTATAATTATACATTTTACTAAAAATAAATTTATAATAATTAAATGTTTCTAAAATACTGTTACTAATTTTAAATTTGATGATTAATACTTGTTATAATAATTACTTAATTTGATAATTTATTCTTTAATAATATAAATCTCATATAATGTTGAATAATTATAACGATCACTTTTCACTCTTAACTTAATTTTAAAAATACCTAGAATTTTTATAATATTATATATTTTTCTATCTCATCAAATCTCTTAACTTAATACTTACATTACACGTCAATACTTTAATAATACATTTCTGATTTCTACCTATAAATATATATATTCATAATATTAAAATTACTATGTGTTATTTTACTTGCAAACATTACAACAAGTTTCATCTAAACATATCATTAATGAAATACTATTTTTTTTAACAATAAAAAATAAATAATTAGAAATCACGTTAAGAAGTGATGCAACTCTTGTATAAGAGTGCACAAAACCGGACAACATCTTCCCATATACTTGTCACTAAGTTCCTATTATGACAAAAATTAGAACAAAAAATACAGACCAATAAACAAGCTCAGAAACAAACAAACACCTCGTCCCAACCTTCTACAAAATTCTATAAAATCAAAATCTCTTTATCAAATACTATATTCACCGGTCACACTTTGTGATATCAAACCACATTCTCAATCAAGGTACATCATGTATTTGAGCAACAAAAACAATCAATATTCAACTAAAACAACAATTAATTTAGTTTTAAACAAACTAAATTCTAAAATCAATATATGAATGTTGTTAGAGCTATAAGTGTTTTCTTAAGTAACAATATACATAACTTAGCAAAGAAGTTATTGTTTGAGCGATACAACTTATTATCTAAACATCATCTCAATACTTGAGTGATATTTCAAGGAGAGAGAGGAAATTGATATTGTCTCTTCTTGCTTCACTGACATTTCAAGGAAGGAGAGAGAATTCACAATCGCTTTCTTCCTTTAGTGACAAACTGTTGAATATCTTGAGAGATAATCAACACTAACTCTCTATCACTTAAGTGTTATACTAATGTTTGAGTAACTTAATTTAGTACAATAAATTACTAAGTTTTAGAATCCACTACAACACATTGCCTAAGTGTTATTATTGCAATATCACGTTGCTTGAGCGATTAAAGTTCATAAGAAAATAGAATTGATGTAACATCTCTCTTATTCAATTTTTAAGACATGACTTGAACAAAAAAAATTTATTGTTTGAACAACGATACACTTTAACAATAATATTATATATGTACTTGTAACAAATGTTACCATTTGAACCTACATCATTTTAAAAACATTCCAATACTCAAGCGATAAATGTTAAAACAACAAAAATCAACATATTATATAATAAAATAAAAAATTCAAACCAATTCATTTTATTCCTCCTAAAATGTTTACAACCCCTAATTAAACCATTTTTTCATCAAAAGTTAATGTATTACTTAAATTCAAACAGGATTATAGTGCACCCAATAAGACTTAACAATTCACACCACTATAACAAATACTTTCATGGTTCAAGAATCTAAAATCAACTAAAGAAACAATATAACTTGTGTGTCTCAAGAAGCCCAAAAGACATTTCAATTTTACTAGACAAAGAATGTTGAATTTAGAGTCTCCAAAATCTAAGGAAAATTTCACCTAAACAACCAAAACACTAATAGCAAACTAGGCCAACTCATACCACAACTTTCCCAACTAATCGAATATGTGAAACCCTATATATAATATACATAGATAGAATTAGAAAGAAAAGGTACAACAAAATTGAAGTAAAGAATAAGTTTTACTCAAAATCAAATTTTAATTGGAAAAAGGTCAAAGATGTTATCCCAAAGTCAATGATGGTGTCCCTTTCTTATTGGTGAATTTTTTTTGAGATCAGGAAGATAAGTAGCTTCATAAACTTTAAAAAAAAAATATAAAAATAAATAAATTTAAATAGAGTAAAATTTCTAAAATTAATAAATAGATATTGAAATTCTGAACTACTTATTTAATTGAGCTTAATTAAAATGTCGAGTTTGAGTCATTCAAAAATATTAAATTTTTATCTTGTTTGGTTTAGCTCATTTAGAGTTTAATTAATTTTTTATGATTTTTTTCTTAAATTATTTTTCAACTTTACTAATATAACATCTAAACATTATTTTAATACTAATCTACTTATAAAAAAATATGCATCAACTTGTTCTCAGAAAAATAATTCATATATTAAAAAAGGAAACTAATATTTTACATAAAGGTAAGTCAATAGTAGTTAATAAAACTTAAAATATGAAATATGTGTACTAATATCTTAATAACTGAGTAACTCATGATTCATTAATGTAAAGCTTGGACTCAATTCATTTAAATAAATAAAAAGAGTCAGAAGTTTATTTTTTTAATTTATAAATGAATTTGAATCACTAATTGACAAATCAGACCTAAATCTTAACTCATTTATATCCATACAGTTATGTTTATCTCAAACTTTATTCGCAACTCCAACCCTACATACGAAAAATAGTTGAATTTAAATAATCCTATTCATAATTTAAATAATTTCCTTCACGGTAAGTATTAAACTGTCAAAAGTATTTGAAATTCAAAATTTTCACTAAAATTTAATTTAAAGAAATCACACCAACTTATATGATGAGTAATTTGTGTCTCCTGAATAAATTTCATAATAAATTAAGAGTATAAAAATAATTAGCAATTAATATAATTAAAAAAAAATATCTATATTTTTTATAGTTAAGACATCGAAGTCAAAGTTACTTGCATATATTTCTTACACAAACAAGTGAGCTCATTTTTATTTTTAAATCTTAGCCCCTTAAATAAAAAAATAATGAAGTCCAAAGTTAATTTATACAATAATTTTGCTGAAGTATATACTTTTTGTTTGCTTACTCTATTCATTTATCGATAGAATAAATTAATGGCATTGATGAAGGAAGCAAAATCTTAAAATACAAATAATATTCCCATCAATACCTAATGAAAGTGAAAGAAAAGAATATAATTAAATAAGTCAAATGGCAATAAAAAATAGAGTACAAAATAAGGATTTGGAAATTTGTACTATCTCTTATTCTCCACCAATATAACAACTTATCTTCCAATCCACAAATCCACAAGTAACACTCCAAGAATCGAAGTGCCATGGACGTGCAAATTAAAAAAAGGAAATGGAAAAAAAAAAACACTTAATCACCACCTTGTATTCACATCTATACGAGTATCCCAAAAACAAAAGGTCAACTAAAATAAATTACACAAATCCAATTATTTGCGTTTTTAGAAAAGTTATTTTATGGTTAGAAAACCATTTAAACTCTTTTGAAGGAAATAAATTTCTATAAACCTCAACAATTAAGATTAAGATTTGAGTCTTCAATTTGACATTTCCAATTCAATCTTTTGTACCTATTTATATTTAAGGACAGTTTGATAGTAATATGGTAATTGGTACCTAATAAGTTCAATAAATTTTTATTAAAATATTTTTTAAACATTTTTATATCATATTAAAAAATAGACTTTAAATATAACAATTATATAATGAAATTTAATTAATATGGATCTCTAATATTGTCGGTTATTAATTCAGATTTTATTATTATTAATTCATACCGTTATATTGCATTAATGGTCAATTTTCGGTTTTGTTACTGTTAGTATTCCTAATTTATAGCTTCCAGTAATTGTAATTATTATATATATGATTGAGTGAATCAAAATGAATAAGATCTATTTTGTAATTTTGTGCAATTACGTTCAATCTGTTGATACCATCTTTTGTCTTCTCTTATTTCTTTCAATTAGTTCCTACAAATATTATATAGTAAAAAAATTGTGTTTATTCTGTATTATGTGTAAAAAAATATATTAAGAAATTAGAAAAGAAACTCATTTCTGAAGTGAGAAAAAAAATGCAAATAAATCACTGAAGTTACTTGTCGAGTCAAAGTTCATCAACTCAATAACTTTATACGTTTTAGTCTCTAAATATATTAATATTATTACTTTTAAGTCATGTATTTTTTTTTTAATTTAAAAGAACTCATGAATTATTTTAATTTATATAACTTATGAATTCTACTTTGTAATTATTTTTTTCAGAAAATCTCTTCTATAATTTATTTAATTTTTTAAATTTTATATACAAATTAATATTAACTTATAAAAAAGTTATATTTCGTTTATAATTTTAGAACGGAGATTTTTTTTGAACATACCCTTACTAACAATGTTCAGGATTCCACTTTAATCAGTCATGAAATTACATAATTCAAAATAAAAATATCATATTTCACAATCTTTTATTTTAAATCTAAGTCAACATCTCGTGCCACCGAGATCACGGATTGTGAATAGAATATTATTACATTGTTCCTTCTGTTAGAATAAGAACCTGGTACATGATAAATAACAATATTATTTTACTATAAATTTATAGTCGGTTAAATTTAAATATAATTATCAATTAAAGTAATTTTTAACACTTTATAAGCAATTTTTATTAAAAAAAAATTATTAACTGCTATGAGAAAATTGTGATAGTTATGTTACACTGTTCATGTTTTACAAGTGATGGACCACTCCACTAATTTCCAGATCCTATTTTGAGTACATCCTCCATTCTCTATTAATTTATTCAACCATACATGTCCCATTCAATTCCCATTATCACATTTCAAAACTTTTTATCTTATTTTACCTTTGTTTACTTAGAAAGACTGAAAAATATAATAAAGATGAGAATATAATTCTTTTTACCATTTCTTTGAGAAGATAACTAAATAAAGAATGTTTCCTTCCAAATTAAAAGAAATTAAGAAAATAATCTCATTTTCATTTATTAAAATTATGTTACTCCTACTTTATTCTTTATTATTTTTACTTTTACTCTAAATCGAAACAAGTGAATAATGTTTTATTTTCCTTACTACATCAAAAGTTAACATTAAAAGGTTGTTTTCACATAGACATCGTCACGATGTTCCAAAATTATAATCCAAAGATTCATCTATATTTGCATAACATAATTTTCACTGAACAAACCTGATTTAAATCTCTGGAAATCAATCCTAGAAACATCAAATTGACAAGTTGTCCCAAAAATACATTACCAGATTTTGAAAAGTAAATTGATCGTAGAGCTACCAAATTACAGAGATCTACATTACCATAAAATAACATGTTTGAAGACTAAAGTGTGCACCTACAATGTTTCAGGGATCCATTGATGCCTATAATCAGTATAATTGAACCAAGATCAAACATTTTTTTAAATGACATGAGAACATCAAACTGCAGAACAACTGTTAAAAAAGCAAGCAATTTAGGTAATCATAAAATACCACATGCTTACACCTCTTCCAGTAACGAGTACAATCTGTTGTGGCACCAGCAGCTTCAGTTGATGCACTGCTACGTGCCAAAATTCTAGTAACACAACTACCTAATCTATCAAACAAGGGAAGTCCTTTGATTCATCAAAGGCCATGGTCATCAGATCACACTAGACCTACCTTTAAGAAAAACCTACTATCAACAGTCATATATATCTCATGAAAAGTACATAAAAACATGTCACTTGGCTGCTTCTGATCCCTTCAGATAAGATTCACCATCTCCGCTGTTGTGTGCAGCAGCAGAGCTGCCTTGCCCATCTCCACCAGCTGTCCCAGCCTCAGAAGCATCTTGCTTGCTTCCACCACGGCCATCATTTGGACCAGTAGCCGAAGGTGGACCACCGCTGTTGCCACCTCCAAGAGCAGCCTCACTGTGCATTGGATGCATGCCATTATTTATCCCTCCCGGTCTCAGTCCCATTTGACCTTGGATAGCCTGCTGGTGTAGCTGCTGCTGTTGATCCTGAATTTGATGTGGATTACCAAATTGCAAGGGCATTTTCTGGGGGAACATGCCTTGCTGCTGAGCCATTGCTGCTGCTGCTGCCTGAGGATGTTGCATATAGAATCCTGGTTGCATGGCAGGGTGTGGCGCCATCTGCAAGGCAATAAAATCAAGGTTATGGGAAACTGACAAGACTTCCACCGAACCAGCTATGCTCTATTTTTACCTGTGGAGGCATGGCTGGAGTTTGAGGCTGGGCATCAGCAATTGCAGCTAAATACATCAAATTCTTTTGCAGCTGGGCTTGGTACCTAAGGCAGCAAATATCACCAACCATTACATAAAACTTATGCAAAATCCGCACTAACACCTTCGAAGATAATTTCTAGGAAATAGATAAGGATCTAGAATGCGTCATTATTCAGAAAAAATACCACAATAAATTACATATCCTTCGATGTAAATCAAGTTAGAGAGGACTAAGGACAGTGAAAGAGCAATTATCAATAGCCCCACCCATTGTGCACAGGCAAATGTTACAATTAGGCAGAAAAGAGATAGTCAGATGATAAGCAGATAGAGTTTAGTGGTAACTTACTGGGCACATTCCGCAAGTTTTCCAAGATTTTGATTGTCCAGTATTGCCAGAATCAGTTTCTTGTTCTCATCAAGGTACTGCATCATGTGCAATGACACAGTTTCAAACTAAATAATGAAGACACTTGCAGCTTACTTTGTTTTAACTCTTGTATGATTAAATTGTGAAGTGAGAATTAGAAGTGGGCAAAAAACAAATATGAATTGACATTCTATCCTGGAAATGGCCTAATACATACAGATAAAATTTACAATATCATTTATGAGAAAACATTTATTCATGGATCCAGAATATACTATATTAAAGTCCCACATGCATCAATACCATTAGTTTGGTGATGAGACCCTCAAACTTCCAAATCTTACAATAATCCTTTATAATGTAGGATTCCTGTGATCCCAGATTCTGTTGCTTAGCCATCTGATTGTGATGCCATCTTATTTGGGTACAATAAATAAAAACTTATTCACCAATTTAAAAAAATATGCATATTGCTATAGACCTATAGTCCAACCAACAACCTCCTTATTTTCAGGTGGTTTACTTAAGACCCAAACTCTACTGTGGTAAATCAAGAGGTATGTTCAAACTCATAATTATATGCTGTTTCCAAACTATAAGTTAACTGGTTAAATGATTCATGGGTTATAACTCCGAAAAATGTTTGTTACTTTTTCTCTGCCAAATCATTCCAATGCAAGAGAATAACAAGAGATGCCTTGCTACTTCTTTTAATGATAAACTGAAGTTATCTCCATTGATTATCATCAAGTCCAACATTGGTGCTCAACTTAAAATACTTTTGAACAACATATGAGCCTATTTGCTTTGACAAATTGTTTTCCTTTTTCACTTTCTGATTTCACTACTAATTAAAACAACTACACCTTGTTTTCACTTTGTTTCCTATTTTCAAGGATTTATGGGGTTTCCATTGTTTACTGCACAAATATTTAAAAACATGGAACAAAATCAGAACAGGGAGGCATTGTTTATTAATAGAAAAGAGGAAACAAACACAGAAAATGTTTTGTCAAACCAACCAGACCTAATGATATCCCAAAAAAGCTAAGAAAAAAAAGTCAGAAGACTGAAATAAAACTTTTAGTAAAATAACGAAAGTGGAGTACTAGACCTTACTCTGTAAATGAATTTTAGATCCATGAAGCCAATCCACTTAATAAAATCAGGTTTTCAATCTATAAACTTCAATAATTTTCTAACCCTTTAAAAAAGACTAAAATAAAGACCTGTGCCGCAAATTACAACTTCATTGTTTTGTAATTACTCATTAGTAATAGAGTATCAAAGAGACAAAAAAAACGAGCTTATACAAAGTAGCAATCAAAGCATCACTGGAGAAAAAAAATAGTTCCACCAGCATCCCCTTCGTTAACTAGAAACTGAAGTGTTCAGTGTAGAATAACCAAGTAGAGAACCTTCCAAGGGTTTTGTCACTCGGATGTACTTGGAAGATGTCAGTTATACATTATAGAAATTGAACAGGGTTCCAATTAAAACAGGGTCTCAATCAACCCTTCTAAATATTTAAATATGGTTCATTAATTAACACCTGTACAAACTATGATGCAGCCAGCACAATTCAAGACAAGATTGTCAATGAGTGGTATAAGTTTATTAAGATATGCTTTTGGACCAGTGACAAATGATCAATATCGTAACTTGAAATAATCAACATCAAGGTAAACAAATGTGGTTCTCAAACTAGATACTAATTCGATTAGAGATGATTCCAGATATTATATATGAGTAGTTTAGATGATACTCAATATTGAGTAAATTAGCATCTCAGAAAAGATATGGCTTTTGCAGTTTTTGGTGTGCAAGGAATTGTCCAAGATACATGTTACTCCTTTGTCTTTATTATTCATTAGTTGCCAACATTTTGTTTGAAACAACCTACATGCCATCCTTATTATGATGGACAGTATAAGCAAACAATAAATAATGAATTAATGATGACGACAGAAATAAAACTATACGATTAAATTCATAGCAGACTATTGCAAATTCACTTCATTCCCTCTCCCAATTTACACAAGAAAACAATAATAAGAAAAGAAGAATAAGAGAAATCATAAACTCTTTTAAATACACCTTTTACTGTTAGCTAAACATTATTGGACATCACAAAATTATGTGAACCTGACTCCCTGTCTGAGCAGTTACAGTTATACATGGTTTCATGATTTACAATAAATTCCAACTAATAATAATACAAATAATAATAATAATGCGCTACCAATCCTCTAATAATAATTAATAATAATAATACAAATAATAATAATAATAATGACCCCATAACAAACTATGAAAACCAACCAAGTTAAGTAAACAGTGGGATTAAAACAGCAAAAGGCATACCTTTTGAATCTGCTCGGTGGTTATGTTAGTAGGTGGGAACGAAGGTATCATAGGAATCATTGACGGTGTCTGCTGCATCTTCTCAGCCTCCTCAATATCACTGAATCTATTAAAAAAAGAAAGGGCAAAAACCCTAATTCCCCCAAATCACCACAGTCAACAGTCACCAAACCCCAAATGAAAAATGCTACACAAACCCTGAAATAAAAGGGGAAAAGACGAAAACTTTGACAGAAAGAGAGAGAAAGAGGACCTGAATAAGGTCGGAAAACAGGTGAGAGACCGAGAGGTGAGTGTTGGACACGCGTTGGAGAACTGGGGTTTGTCTCTGTGAAGATCCTGTCCGATCTTCTGGGATACTGTGCAACCGATGTTTCTGGAATTTGAAGACAAAACAACAAATGTAAAAACAAAGAATAGATTAAAGTTAGTTTAGCAGCTGTGCACAAAAAGAAAAGGAGAAATTACCGAAGGAAACAGAAGTGAATAGTTAGATTTGTGGTTGTGTGTTTGGGCTTGGAAGTTAGAAATTGCAAACAAAGAGAAGGATGAAGTGTTGGTTATTTATAGGTGGTCGCATTCCCCTGTTGGAGTTTGACTGCTGCTGTTGCGTTTGGAACCGGGTATTGTGTAGTACTGTTGCACCATATAGCATGAATGGAATGGGATAAGCACAACATGTTATTTATTGTTTTTGGTTTTTTGGGAGAAGCCGGTCCTAGGTTAATGCAAGTACTACTGTTCAAAAGCCCAATTTTAATTCTCCAGGAATTTACAGTTCAAGAACACGACACAGTGCTTGCTTATTTTCATGTCCATGTTATTATAATTTTTATTATTATAACTAATTTATTCTTTTTTTATATTAACTAAATTAAGGTATAGCTAAAAAATTTAAAATATGAAATTATAAAATTTGAAAGGAATTTATGGATTTAAAAAATGTAATAATATGAATCTCCCATTTGAATAATGTTATATTAATTTACTAAAACAATGTCAGAAATAAATAAGAGAAACATGTAACCGTACAAGAGTAATAACTAAACACTGTTTAAATAGTCACACTACTCTTCTTCATTTAAAGTGACAAAATTTATGTAAGCATTTTAAAGCATCAAACCTGCTATTTTGTACAGTATAAGATGATACTTGCATCAACAATCTATTATCTATGTTAACAAATGATGCATAAATTTTATGTATTGCTGTCACATTTTAAAGTTTAATCTATATGTATTGAATTTTTTCATGTTAATAATTTTTTTTAACACTCTCATTTTAATACTTAAATTTTCACTACAGTAAAATTATTAAATAAAAATTAATTTTAAAAAAATTATTATATTAAGTAAATTAGATATTATTTTAGAAATTAAAAAATATTAATATGTAAAATAAGTTTTAGTGGGAAATTAAAGATTTAACTTGTCTAATGGGAATTTCGTCTAAAACTTTAATGAATAATGATATGTTGGATTTCAACGTGATTAAGTTTTTTTTAATTAATACTTGTAGTCTTAGTGATAAAGTTTTTCATCCCTTCCTGTTAGATGGGAGTATAGGGAAATTTATTGGTGTTTTATTTATGTTTCTTGAAGTTCCGACTGCTATGGTTGCTGCGTTTTATGGAGTTATACATGCTATGGAGGAATCTCAAAAGATGAGGCTTACCAATGTCTGGCTTGAATGTGATTATGCCTTGATTTGTGTTGCGTTTACTGTTAGGACTAATGTTTCATGGTATAATATCTAGTTTGTTCATAGAGAATCATTTCATTGGTATAATATATAGTTTGATCTTAGAATTCTTTATGAATAGGTATAGTCTAACTATGTATCGTTTTTTTTTAACATATGGGTTTTGGTCTAGTCCATCATATTTTTGTATTTTTTTAATAAAGTGATATGGTTTGGAATTATAAAGTGATATGAATTTGTTGTTAATTTTTTTTAATAAATTAGTAGTTAAAACCTTAACTAATTAAATATCAATTTAGAAACTATTTATTGATAATAAAAATAATTTAAAAATCAATAATTTTTTAGTCTTTAAAATAATATTTAATTTAATTAATATAATAATTAATTACTTTTTAGTAATTTTGTTTCTATTTATTAATTTTTTAGTGTGAACAAGTGTGCACTTTCATGCACATTATATATTTTATTTAAAATTTTATATGGATTAAAAATAAATAAATTTTATAATATATATATATATATATATAAATGAATATAAAATTTATTTTATTTTATAAAATTGAATTAAATTTAAAATTTACTTCTTAATGATTTTGATAATATAGATGAAAGACTCTTTAAATTTGTATTTATCTTAATAAATATTTATTATGCTTAGTATTAATATTTTACCACAGTTTGATGTTCTTGGACATAGTTGAATCTTAATGAAATTTTAATTAGTTTGAAAAGTTTATTAAACTTTTGTATTTTTTTTTTCATTTTGATTATGCAATTATTCAAAATTTACATTTAGTTTCTACACTCAGTAATCATACATTTAATTCTTGCACTAACATTTTAATATTTATCAATAATTGAATATAGAAATTAGTCTTTCAAAATTTAGAAATCAACCATTTATGTTTGAAACACCTTCTTATCCAAAAAGCAATGATTCACTTTGGAATTGATAAATTCGTGACATATTTCAATTTTAAATAAAAAATAAGGTTAATTTTAAGATTTATAAAATTGTGTGGGTGCAGGAAAAAATATGTAGAGATGAAAAAAAAAAAAAAAAACTACCAATCATTTATCCAACTTGGTTTTAGAGTCTTGTATTTATTGGGTCCATAAGTTATAGGCCCATAACATTACCATCTGCTACAGGAAAGCTTTGTACACAAAGTTGATATTGGATTATTTAGGTATGAGAAAGGTTGCGGAAGTGGGTGAGGTATGTGGAGAGAGAAGGTTAGAACTAATATTGTATTTGCATATAAAATTGTGAAAATACTTTATTAAAATTTGTGAATGATGTGATAGTTGAAAGTGAATTTAGAACTTATTTTAAAGATATAGTTTATAAATTTATTTTTGTTATTAAAAAATATTTGAATAAAAAATTATAATATATATTTTGTGTAGATGTTAAAACAAATGGGAAAGAAAGAAAAAAAAATGACATATTTAAAAGAAAAATAATTTTTTAATATCAAATATTAATTTTAATTATATGTCAGTTTGATCCCTATACATCTAAAGGACTAATATGAATAATAAATCTTATTTTTTACTATTCTAAATTATACTAAATAAATTATGTCATACACTTTTATTAACTTACCGAGATTGAAATAAAGTTAGTCCTTAAAGTGTAGCAAAAAAATTATCCTTATTCCTTTGTGTTGCACATATGCTACTTTATTGTTGGAATGATCTCTTGGAAATAAATAGATAGAAAAATGAGTGGAGGGTTGGTTGATGTGAAGTTGAAACATTATTTTGAAAGATACTATTTTTGAAGTGGACTTCTAAAAGTCAATTCCAATTGGATCATATAATCTGGGGTAATACAAAAACTCTCACTTATAACTTTCTTTTCTTTTTTCCTTATTCTGTGCTACTAAGGAATTAACCTCTTTAAAACAAGCAATCTCTAAACTTATATAACCACAAACTCTTACAAATCCCTTTCATTTTCACCAAAATTTACTTCTTTTTTTAAATTACAAATATCTTCCCACTTCACATGTTGCCTAGATTCTCAGCTTTTTCCTGGTATGGAATATTTTATGTCACGTTAAACCTGAAATTTTGGTCCCAGATAACAACTCCTCGTGTTGAGACTTGTGATATCTATTATTTTTGAATTATGAACAAGAAAAAGGAACAAAGTGAATGAAGACTGAAAAAAGAAAGAAAGAGGGATCTACCCTTCACTTATCCAATGAAACTTTATGAGTTTGATTAGCAATCGTGCATGCCTAAACCAGAAACGTACAGAAGAAGCACATCACAGTTAAAGCCTGCAGAATCAGGTATAAAGTAAATCATCCACATCAACAATTTTTTTTTAACGATTTCAAGCAAAATGCCACAAGTGATTAAAGTATTTCCAATATATATTGAACATTTCAGGTTCAAAACATCATGTTAGTTGATTCATGTTCAGAACATCATGTTCCTCGTTTTTGGGAATACTAGGGCCAGAAAGAACAAGGGAGAGGCAAACAATTGCCGGGGTAAACAAAAAAATGAGACCAAAGGGTACCATCCAAAGTTGTCTGTTTGTTGGATGGTATTTGTGTAGCCACCACCCGAGCAAAGAACCTCCAATTATGCTTATCAACAAAGATGAGATGAAAACCATAAAGTAATATGGTTTTGTTGTCCCTTGCTTTTCCTTGTACTCACACTCTTCATTTCCCACTACTTGTGTTTCCATTTAACAGTAGACTCTCAGACAACACCCTTGTCCTGAAATTGAAAATAAAATTAGTGAGAAAGCAACACAGCATAAAGAAAGTGTATGGAGTCATCACCTGAAGAATGAAGAAGACTCAGAATTGTTTAACGTAAGAATCATAAGATGATAAAACAGAAAGAGAAAAACTTGCCTTGGAGGAGTGTCAAGAAAGAAGCAGAAGTAGAATATTTGTGATGAAGGAGGTGGTGGGTTTGATTTGTTGAGGAGAATGGGACAGAGGAGAGAAAAATAGGTGGTGAGAAGCATGAGTTAAGTCATAGTTATGAGGGCCATTGAAGTCTTCTGCTTTTGAACAAGGTTAATAATATTGTGTCTTAAATAGTATAAAAATAAGAGCCTTATTGCATGCATCTCACAGGTTTTGAAGCTTATTCATGAGGTGGCGTTGAAAGGGGTGGAAAGGAATTGATATTTTTTATCCATATTTAATGAAAGGAATCGGTTTTCAAAATTCAAGTTGGACAACTGGTTTGTTTGTTTGGATATACAGTGGCACAAGTCTTCTGCAGAGGTGGCTCACCATTCTAATTTTGGGTCCCAAAAATACTCTCTTTTAAGGTGAAGCATGGATAAAACATACAAACTAAGATTTTGAATTAGAGTAATGCAAATGATAAAAAGATGTGATTGGAAGGGAAAATTTCCCTAAAACTTTTTTGTCGATAGTATGAATCATGCAAGTTGCATACACAATGAATTGTTTTTTATTAGTTAATTAGAAAAAACTAATAAGAATTATACTTTATTTTGGCAGCAAAGTAGAAAGAATCCATAGAGAACATTGAAATTGTTGGATTATGTGATGGATCACAGCACTGCTTTCCTTTCTGCGTCCGTCTGCTTTCGTTTGGGTTCCCCAGTTGCAACGAAATGCCACTGGGTTGGAATTTACATATAAAACATTATCAAGAGCTGACATAGAGTTTTGAACCGCTATATTCATAACATACTTACATATAAACAATTACAAAAATAATATTGATACGTTTTTAAGTTTATTTTGTATTTGTATAAATCTTTAATCTATAATGTACCTATATAGACAAAGTGAATTTAAATAGTACCTGAAATTGGTTATACAATTGTTGATGTGCCAGTAGCTTCCTCACTCCTTTCTTCAAGTCTCCTCCTTTAATTGATGGTTCTTTGTCGGGGTTAACCTGAAAAAAGTACTCCGACGATCAAGTAAGTACTATGTTGTACAAAGAGGTAAATGATTTAGTTATAGTGTTTAGTCATGGGCCCTTCTTGTGATGAGCTGAATCAATCAAATATTCGTTGCTAACTGATTTATAGCATATTTCTGATTTTTGGGGAGGTATATTGGTATATTTGTATATTGATGTCACCTGATTTGGTAAGACATAATCATAATTCGTAGAGAGTTTTCATAATTGTCATTGTTGTCATTTATTGAGAATCTTTAATATATAATAATTAATGTAGTCGGTCGATCACCGATATCGAATTATATGACTTGTCTGATACCAACCGCTGCATATAACAATACTTTCTAAAAGAATATATATTATAAGTCCTCCCCATCCTACATCAATACATTTTCATTTTACTTTCACCTTATTTTTCATTTCTCATTTTTTTTTTCATTTCAGTGAGACGATGACAATACGACACTCAATTTAACCAATCAAAATTTTAATTAGAATAAGTTTTCCTCTTATCTTAGATTAAAGTTTTATTTTTTGGTTCGATTACATGTGGGAGGTTTTGTTACTCCATGTAAGATTAGAGTTATAGAAACGAATATATATTAAACTAGGTTCATTCTTTAACTTTTATAAGATTAGAGTAATTTCTTAAAAAACACAAGAATTAAGGCAAAGAGATGTGATAAATTTATTTTATTCTTAATTATAGTTAAAGTGTTGAGATGACTTGAGATTAAGGTTAAGGAAATGCAAAATTGTTCAACTTTCCAAAATTGTAATAATAATTGATGATTTTAGAATTGTTGTTGAATAATTACATGTTTGAAATATTCATATTTGGATATTGTACGCATTTTATAAAAGATGTTTAGTTAAATTGATTTGAAACTATATAAATATGATAAATGATTACATGTTTAAGTTGTTTGAGTTATAATTAGGTTGTAATTTTTGGACTCAAGATAGTTATTTTGAGCTACATCGGTGTTATATGAGTTTTGAATAATTAGTATAGTGTTAAATGTTGTTTTAAACTTATTAAGCATGCTCGATTCGATAAAATATATTTTGGGATGTTTCTAAGTTGCTACGTTATTTCATTGTTCTTGAATGATTACTCAAATGAAAATCTCTTTTCTCAATGTAATTCTTGTTCAAGAAAAAATAAAGATAAATCACTTCTTGTGAAAGATTTTTTACTTAAGTGAGAATATTGTGGCTCAAGTGAAATTCTAGATCATTTTGGTGGTTGAGGAGAAACATCTGATGCATAAATTTATTATAATTGATATGTTTTTAAGTTGATAAATGTTATGTGTATATGAATGTAATATATGAAGATGCATAAAGATGTTATTTGATTAATGGTGTTAGATATGACATGTTTTTTTATTATTGATAAGTTGTGAATCATTGAATACTATTGATGATAAGTCATGAATGACCGTGTGTGATTGATCATAAATTGTGAATCACTAAGTTAAATTGAAAATATAATGTGTATGTAGATATGTGTGATACTAATATGATGTTTTGTATTTGTTAATAATTAACAAATATGTACTATTGAGATTTGAGGCAAGTATTAAGTAAGGATATTAATAATATATTGAGTCAAATAAAAAATAATATCATGCGGTGAATAATTGGTGGAGATTTCATAAATTAATTTAAGAATGGGAGTCATTAATGGTCAATTAAGAGTGTATAAATAAGAGTGACAAAATAGGTATTCGGTCGCAGGTCGAATTGTTATTTTTAACTCACCATCTCACTTTAACTCTTCCCGCCTAACTCAACAAAGACAGGTAGAACAAGCTAGCCCACCAACCCATTTTTTTAAATTAAAAATTAAGATAAAAAATAGTTTAAAATATTAAATTTTTTATTATATTATTTGAATGATGCAAAATATGTATATAATATAAATAATAACACTTACAAACTATATCCTAATTGTTATTTATAATAAAGTAATTTAATATATAAAGGTAACAATTGTTTTAATTTATCTAATTAAAAACATTAATTAATCAAATAAAAATGTAGAAAATAATTAAACGATTAAATATATTATTTTCTATAAATAAAAATATAAAAAAATTAAAAAAATTAAAAAAAATTGGTGAATCGATCCTTTAGTGGAATGAGTAAAGATTCTCAATCTATTTTACTAGGATAAAAATCAACTCATCATGTCCATTTTTTATAGGTGAACAACTAATTGGACTGAAACCATTTTACAACTCTATGTAAAAGTTAATTTTTCATTTGTTGTAAGACATAGAATTTACACTAAAGTAGGACATATTGTTGGACTTATAAAGTTAATTTTTTTATCTAAATTCAATACTAATATTTCTTGTGATTATGCTATAATTGTGTTTTAAAATGAAAATAAATAATATTTTAATTTTAAAATTGAAAAAAACCCAATAATTAAAAAGTTGATATATATATATATATATATATATATATATATATTCGTGTTTATGGGTTGTTAGATTTTTACCCACATAACCATGTTAATAAAATAGACTCGGCCGCATTTCTAAATATAAACAAAATCAATAGATTAAGTAAATGTAAACAATATTTGTTTGTTAAGATCAGTTTGTTGACGTGAAAAATAAATCGTATATTAAAATACTAAGTTCTATTATATATATATATATATATATATATATTTTTTTTTTAAAACTTATGTTTTGAGTCGTATCCTTTTCAAAATATTATATATTAAAATGTGATTTTCATTTTTAAATAAACTAAAATTGTAAAGACATGAAAAATTGTTTAAGAATAAAAAGTAGTACATCTAAAATGGAGGTCAAAAATTTATATAAATTTTTTTTTTATTCAAACTTTATTGCTAAAGAAATTTCATCTTTCTATAACTCTATTTTATCTTAAAAATTTGAGAAATTAGTTTATCATTATGAAAATTGCAGTCTACCATATAAATATTGATAAAGAATAAAACAATTTTATTCAATCAATTTCTTTTTTAGAGTAAAGTTTCTTGTCACTCTTTTTTCTTGAGTTTTGAGAAATTTTGTATGTCTTGGGGGAAAATGTATTTATGTAACATTTTGAGAGTTAGGACGAATCTATGCTACTCTAGTATCATAAGAGATCATTCATTATAACTTTATGTGCATGATCAACTTTCTTGTGACTTGTGTGGAGTTGGAACTTTTAGTCTAATGTTGAACAAACTAAACAAGTAAGGGAAACTATTTTAGTTTTAAATAGTACCTTAGCTTAGACGATTTGAATGTAAAGGTCACGTGATCACACTGTTTTGAATGGAATGGTGTATTGATTGATTTTTTTATTATTTAAAGGAGTTGATGTTAGATCTATTATGGTTGATTATGTTTAAATAAATTTATCTTGATTTAGTTTTGGTTTTGTATACCTTGGATTATTTTGAAATGAATACCATATTTTTGAATATTTTGAAGAGAGTATGAATGTATTAGTTTGGTTGTTAGATTTCTACAATTAAAGCATATTGGTACAAGATTTAGTTGGTTTGAAATAATATATTCAATTTTATGCAATAAGAATGAAGTTAAAACCATCATGAACCAATTTGGCATATATATTATTTTGTAACTTTTTATAAATTATGCAAACTCGTTGGGTGAGCTAGATGCTCGCTTAGAAAAAATCCAATTTATTAAAAACCTAAGAAATGTGGTTGTTGGACAAGCCTTTTAAATAAAAATTCTGAGTGGTTTAGTCGTTGGGTGAGTCAGGCTCTCACTGGAAAAATTAATTCAGTGAAATTATTTTTGTACGAGTACTGAAATATTATCCGATTTTTGGCCATTACTTGTTCAAGAGTCATTTCCAAGTTATTCTTCTCTTAAATCGAAAGATATGCTCCTTTCTAGTTGAGTTGGTCTGACCTCTTATATAAACTCTCTCCAAATCCACTTCAACTTAATTGAATACTACCTTATTCCATAGCTTTCGCGCATGCTTACTTATCCAACCAAAGAAGAAAACTCAAATCATAGAAGAGGAATGTTATCATATCCTGACTCTAGTAATATTTTGGAATCACATAAATGAAGATTATCAAGTTGTGAGAATTAAGGGAGGTTTCTATGATTAAGTCTACGATTTGAAAAATAGTTGGTCTAAAAAGTCATATGAATTTACTTGTCATATGAGAGGACTTAGTTCTTATTGATGTAGCTATTTTGGAGATACAACATAGTGAATGTAGTATTTCATGTGCAAATCTTTAAGTCAAATTCAACACATGTGTCTTCTGAAAGTAGAGTCAAGTGTTTTGTGATGTATTTCAGCAGTGTTCTGACATGATTTATAGATTACACATGTTATGAAAGATATTTAATTTTGTGATATGTATAAATGATTGAGAATGAAAGTTTTAGATATATGTGTTACCATGTAATAAAAGTTAGTATGAATGTTTTTCAATCTTTATCTTACCATCTTTTCTTGTTTGTATTTGTTTATCAATTGTGATGATCATGTGTTACATGAGAGCAAATAATGTTATCAATGATAAGACCATCATAATTAGACAAAAGAGTAGGAGATTTTTTTTCATTTATTTTTCTATTTTTTATTTCTCCATTCCAATAAATCTTGATAATATATAATAATTGACTAAAAAATACATTAATGTAATGAGAGAAAGATATTTTTTTTTATAAATATAACATAATTGATTATACCTAGTCTATGTAATGAAATTATACATCATGAAATTATATACGTATGATGAAATAATTATTTTATATAATAAAATAATCAATTATACTTTTAGATATAATCAATTAATTATATATCATTTAAATATTTTTTTTTTAAAATCCAGTAAATTAAGAGCAATTACAAATAAAATTGATTGGTCTCAATTATAAAATTAATAAAAAAATTATATAAATTTCCTTTCTTAGCTCTCATTTATTTATGGTTGTTTCAATATAAACAAATGAAAAGAATAAGTGCTTTCATTCTCAAAAATAGAAATTAGTTTTAGAAATTAAAATAATTAGTTATTATTTGATGAAATTAGAAACTATTTTATAAATTAAAATAATTATTAGTATTTAAATAGTTTCTATTATTAATAAAAATTTATAAAATAAATTTTAAATTGGTATTTAACCATTAATTACCAAGATTTTAGTTACTTATTATTTTATATTCTAAATTAGTTTCTATTAATTTTTTAGAGACTAATTTATAATCTAAAATATTAGCCATTAAAACTTAAATAGCTAATTTTATATATAAATTTAAATATTTTATAAATTTTTATTAATAATAGAAACCATTTAGATAGAAATAAATTTTCAATTTCTAAATTAATATCTAATTTAGTTAATATAATAATTAATTATTATTTTTCACTAAATTTAGTTATAAAAATTCAATAATTTCACTTTTGTGGAGCCCACATTAAATTTAAAAGCTTTTTTATTATAACAAGTTTAAATCTTAATAAACTGTAGCTCGTCGAAGAGTTTTGGAATACATGAAAATATTTCATAAAATTAACATTATATTATAAAATATTTTAGAGCATCATAAATTGTATTTAGCTTTGATGTGTTTCATTATTTCCTCCGTTTTCTTGTTTTCTTATTATCTTATGATTTCTCCTTGGATTTAATGATAATTATGTCATGTTAAAATTTTATGTCTCTATCATATAAAAAATTACAACATTGTATCAAATTAATATTAACATTAAGATACATAATTTTCTATTTTTTCTTCCAGTAAAATTTATTGATTTAAATAATAGTTAAATAATTTTTTGCATAAAATTATCAATTTTTTTTCTTCAAAATATTACCTTTACATGTTAGAAAATTAGTAGTGAATAACATAAACTCTATTTGGAGTAGAAAAAAATGGATAAGAAGAAGAAAAAAAGTTCCAACGAATTTAATAATTAAAGTAATAAAAGATAAAAGATGTACATAAAAAAGGAGAAAAAGAGAATATGAATGCATTTACTTCTAGAAAATAATTTTGTTTGCGAGTGTTGTCTATTGATTTAATATGCATGTTTAAAAAAAATTATATTTTAAGTTTTGAATTACTAAAAATAACCAATTTTAAAACTAAATACACTTGTACAACTGGTATAGTTTGTGGGTGTAAATGTGTCAATGAATCAATTGACTGATGACTAACTATACATTTAGGATTAATCTAAGAATATGTAAAATTAGTTTGAAATATAATTAACAAAATTTTAAATAAAAATTTCTATATTTAGTTTCTTATAAAAAAAAATTATATTAAAATAAATTTAAATCTTTACTCCATGCATACTAGGTGATATACTACACTCAATTTTCTTAACTAAAGTTTTGGTTCAATATTTTTAAATAAAAGTTTGTAAGAAAATATTTCATTAATGTTATGTTTGTTTTTTATGGATGGACTATCAAATGGATTTGCAGCAGTCATGCGTAAAAATTATTTAAATTTCTAACACACTGGCTTATATGAGCTTAAACAAAAAGAAAGTCATGTTGTTTTTTTTTTAAATACGAAAATGTTCTTACTTTTAAATTACATAATCAGTTATATAAAAATCATAATCAATTATTTATTGCTTTATTTTCAAGAATAATCAATTATGTTACATATATAATTGATTAATATAATTGATAATATATGATTCACTATTAACCATAATCAATAATTAATTATGATGTCTATATAATTGAGTATGTCATACAATCGATTATGTCATTTATTTTTAAACTTTAACTTATAACTTTACTGTTTTTCTAGATTGGCTTTAATTTTATTGTCTTTGGATTCATCCTCTCCAACATAAATTTAATACCACTCAAATCCAGAAAAAAAATGATAAAAATGTTTATAATAGTTACATTTTTAAAAATAAGAGAATATTTAGAACATTGAGATCAAATAAAATTAAAATGATTAAAGTTTCCCTACACCAATTTGTGTTGATTTTATATGATTTTACGAAATTTATAATTTATCTTAAATATTTTAAGATTAATTTTAGTTTAGTTTTATTAAAATTTAATTTTAACAATTTTGCATCAATTCAAAATATCAGATATATTTTTTCCATGATCTATATTTTTTTCCAATGGAGATAATGGACCGTAACAGGAATAATATTTAATCATATATAACTTCCATTCACAAATAAATAATCATATTTTATTTTAAATTATTTTTAACCATAAAAACAAAATTATAATCTTACAATTTTAATAATTAATTTTTATTAATTATACTCATCACATCCCTCACAGATTTTCATAAAATTTCTCTTTATTTTCCTTCACTTTCCAATCCTTAATTTAAACAACCTTATTTTTACCTCATTTTTTTTGTCTATTTTTTTTAAAAAAATTCAAACAAAGCATAAAAAGTGTTTAATCAAGTTTTTTTTATAAATAATTTACATTGAATATTTTGTATTAGTAATACGGTTAAAATATTAAATATTAAATTTTATAAAGTTAATATGTATAATTGAAAATCGTGTTTTCTGAAGCGCACAGGAAAAGGCCACTAACGCCACAAAATTTGCAATGGTACGAATGGTACGGTGAAGGATAACCACATGGGTGCGACCACAATCCAAAATACTATATTGTCTTCTTCTCCATCTTCATCTATTCTTCAATAATGTCTCTTTTTTTTTGGACTTTCTTAATTATTAGTTTCACTCACACACTTCTCTTAATTCTTGTGGAGATATTTGCACATTTGGTATACTTCTTCCAATTCAAATCACAACCTTCAATTAGAAAAAGACACGTCTTTCTACAAAGCTCCTCAAATCACAACAGAGAAAAATTTAATAATCATAATTAATGTAAAGAGAAGACTTTATCAAATTTGTTAATCTTCATTAACAATAGCAAGATATTTTACCTCTTCAAAGTACACACCATTTATGGTATACGTTGAACAAAATAATGAAAAGAACCAATTATAGTACAAGTGCTTTTGGTACATGTTCATGGTGCAAATTTGTTGTATCTTAAGATATTTTCTCATCAAAAGTATCGTCGGATATTTTAACTCTACAAAATAATGAAATTACGATTATTACATCACCTCATGCTTGTGAATAGTAAAATTTATGTAATGCTTGGATTTATTTAGAGTTTCTTAAAAGAATTCAACGTTTGTAAATTGTTTAGTTCATTTTTGTTAGATAAATATTACTTAAAATTAAGTGACGTTTTTTAAAATAAATATTTTATTACAGAATATAAAGTATGATTATTTTTATAAATATAGTTTTTTTTATATAAGCAACATTCCTAAAAAAATATGTTTTGAATAAAAAAAACAATAGAGTATTTTAAGAATTAATACGAGACTAATGGTATAACTTATAAACACTAAATAAATAATTAAATATGAACTAATATAAAAATAAAAATAATTAATGATTATAATTAAATATAATTTTATAAACTAAAAATAATTTATATCTAAAGTAGTTTATTATTAATAAAAATTTAAAAATATTTTTTAAATTGATATCTAATATTAACTATAAAATTTTAGTTATTAATTACTTTAGATTTTAAATAAATTAGTTTTTAATTAAATTAATATCTAATTTATAATCTAAATAGTTAGTATCTAAAATCTTACTACCTAATGTTAAATATCAATTTTATAAATTTTATTATTAATAAAAACTTCTTTAAATATAAATATTTTTTTAATTTATAAAATAATATTAAATTTAATCAATATAATAATTAATTAGTTTTTGTTTTTAAATTGATTTTTGTTTAATGATTTATTTGTAGTGAAAATTAAATTAAATAATTACTTTGCCTAGTTTGATATTAGTGTGAATTTTTATGTTGAATAATTAATTTTTTTAATAAATTTCGTAAGAGAAATATCTCATTTAAGCCATTATGTTATAAATGCTCTTAAAGTATTGTATTTTAGTAAACTATATTTATAATTGAAGGTTGAAAAAGTTCTCTCTTTAAAGAAAATCAGACTTCAATTTTTTAACCTTTTAAATTTATGCTTTTATAATTTTAAATTAATTAAGTCGCAATTGTATTATTTTTAAAAACATTACATTAACTTCTCCTTATGGAATTCTGATTTTATATTTAACTATTTTTCTCTTAATTTTGATCTATTTTGAAATAAAATAACAGTTTTAGGTTGTAAATTTTTTAGAGATGAAATTCCAATTCTTAATTAAAGAATCCGAATATCATTGAAAAAATTCTGAAAGTCACACTAAATGTTTTTTAATTTTATTTAGAATATACATTCACTTTCCTTTTTCTATGAGTGAAATTTCAACCATTTAATGGAAAAATGAAAGTAAAACAATAAATGTAACATTGAAATATCATAAATAGTAAATGTAATAATCTTAAAGGTTAAGAGGTCAGTAAATAATTTATCTCAAGTACAAAAGCTCCTTTATATGTATAATTTAGTAAACTTAAAACATACAAGCAAATAGCTTTGAAGATATTTTTATGCCACGCATTATTTTAATTAAGCTTAATTTTTAATTATTAACGTCTTTTAATGTATCACAGACAATGACACTAACACATACACGAATACGAACACGGAAATACTTATAATCTCTAAAATGTAGGACACAAGACACAAATATATATTATATAATTATAAATTATATAAATTAACAATACAAATTTATGTGCATAAGTTGTTTTAAATTTTTTTTAGTAAAAAGATGTTTTTCATCACTGTTCAAAAGGATTTGTTTCTTATTTTTTATGATTATAATAAAAATTTATACAATAAATTTGAATTTTTAGAAAATTAATGTATTTTTTCTTTTTAAAATTGTGTTAGAACCGTGTTAAAATTGTCAGAATCCAACAAACATTTTTTGAATTGAACATTTCACGAATACGTGTCTTACGAGTGTCGATGTCCGATACATGTATCTGACATTAACACGCCATTTAAGAGCACGCCATTTAAGAGGACTGTCCGAATTTCATACTCAATAGTTTATTATCACATTTTTTTTCTTGAAATTATTAATGTTTTATTATTGGCTCTTTTGTTTATTCATATTTAAAAATATAATAATAAGATCATGACACTTTTAATGTGTTTCTCAATTATTAAAACGACATTTAATAATTTAGAAAAAAAGTTGTCCATATATACCTGCAGAGTCAAGGGTGGATCACACTGACAACGACATTTAAGATACATGTATCTGACATTAACACGCCATTTAAGAGCACGCCATTTAAGAGGACTGTCCGAATTTCATACTCAATAGTTTATTATCACATTTTTTTTCTTAAAATTATTAATGTTTTATTATTGGCTCTTCTGTTTATTCATATTTAAAAATATAATAATAAGATCATGACACTTTTAATGTGTTTCTCAATTATTAAAACGACATTTAATAATTTAGAAAAAAAGTTATCCATATATACCTGCAGAGTCAAGGGTGGATCACACTGACAACGACCAAAATATGCATAAAAGATAAGATATACACTTCATATTCATGTTTTAATTTCTTAATTTTTATTATGAAAGCAAATATACTACGTTTCTTTGCGTCATAGATAGAACAATAATGGTGGATGAATCATCATGCAAAAAACATATTAGTTTTACTCAGGATAATCATTTGAAAGACAAGTGCGTGTTTGCATATTATAATCATGCAGTAGTTACAAAACTATCCCCAAAACTTCTTCATATTTTAACTCCTTATAATAATTATTTCACATTTACCATTTTATATGTGCTTATTAGGGTTATGTCTTTCTTCTTGTATGTAAGAAACTTATATAAAAAATATAATAGTTGTATAATTGTTTATTTTCAATATATATTCTGTAATTTTTTTTATATATTCTCATATCTTAATACTTCTAACTTTTTTAATCACTTAATTATTTACAGTATATAAAATATTAATTCAGAATAATTCAAAAAATATTTAATATATCAAATTTTACAAAAACAAACAATTTCTTTTTTATCTACAAAGAATAAATAAAATAAAACTCCTACTTTATATAACCAAACTTCAGTCAAGACAAAACACAATACAGATAAAATGTTAAAAAAAACTTACTCAAGCAGAAAATACATTTTCTTCAAACCTATAATATTTACCACAAGCTCTTTACTGTCACAAAAAATTGGAATGAAATGAAAGAAATAACTTTTGAATTTACTCTATAAGATAGAAAGTAAAAATAAGCAATTATTTAAATAAATTGTAGATGAGGACAATCTGACGAATTCTATTTCTGTTACTATAATTGTAATTAAGACTTCTGTAAACAAGTTTTTTATGAACATTCATAAAAAAAATAATTAATTTTCTAGTTGCTTGTTTATTGTTTAAATCTCGAGGCAGAGTTTAATTTCGAACACGACAAGAAACTTTTATTAGAAACAAAAAAATTGAATAAAACTTCTCTTGCATATTAAAAACATGTTAAGATAAACAACTTATTATTTAATGAATTAAATTTTCTTAAAATTAAATAAATTAAATGCTGTAGATTTAATTTTGCTATTTTCTTTTTATTTCTTTTGTATAACAAGTAGTTCTTGGCACAATTCTTTAGATTATTATTAGCATTAAAAATATATTTAATTATATCTATCTCAGTCCTTTATTAAAAAACATTTTAAGTATCTTCAGTTACATAACATGCTTTAGCTAAATTGAATTTTCTATTTTATTGGTCAATGTCTAAGAAGTAGTAAATAAAAATTTACATATTAAATATTTTTCCTATAATAAAATAAATCTGTGTGTGTTTTTATTATTATAGGCTGAAGCAATTCTATTAGTGAACAAATATAGTAAAAACAGTTAAATTGTGTTTTCTTTAAATATTTTTGCAAATATTTACCTCAAATCACATGAAGCAGAACATTGAAAGAGGGGTATTTTGGGGAAAGAGATGAACTGAGCAATTTCCAGGAAGGTGCATAGGAATGCAAGCAAAACCACTCAAGCAAAGAAAGAGATGTTTGATTGGTTCGTTTGGTGTTCTTGTGTTGTGTTGTGTTCTTCTCTTCCCAAAACAAAACAACAACACCAATCGAGGGACCACGTTTTCCCACACGCTTCAAACACGCACCACCCAAAAATATTATTCACCTCTTTCACCACTCTTCTCATCATCATCATCATCTTCATTTTCATTGTCTCAAACACAAACACTAGTTGAAGCAAGTGAGAGGTTCATAGTCGTTTATCGAACCTGTTTCATAAGACCACACAGAGAAACGTTGTAGGAAGAGAAAATGAGCGGGAAGCCGGTGAGACCTCGTACACGTCTGGGGAAGTACGAGCTCGGAAAAACCATTGGCGAGGGAAGCTTTGCGAAGGTCAAGTTCGCAAAGAACGTTGAGAATGGAAACCATGTAGCAATCAAAATCCTCGACCGTAAGCACGTACTCAGCCACAAGATGACGGAACAGGTAACAATGATGCTCCAATTGAACCAGACATCATATACTTTATTTAAATCTTGGTTTCGGCTAGCTTATTAAGGTTGCTCATTACTAATGCAGCTTTTGTAGTTTGTGTTTCTTGTGTGGAGAATTTAAGTTATGGATTTATTCTTTTGGCAGCTGAAGAAAGAAATTTCAGCGATGAAGATGATCAATCATCCAAACGTTGTCAAAATTTATGAGGTAGACACTTTTCTCCTTTTTCTTTGAGTAGTGAAAAACATCGAAAAGCTCATTCAACATTGCAGCCAGAACTTAGAAAATTAAACTTTTTTTATAAAATATTATTGCTAATGTTACTGTTAATGTTATAATTGTCTTCTTCTATTTCGTGGTAGATTGTGGCAAGATCTCTGTTTTTACAAGAGATGTTTCTTTATCTACAAAAACGAAATTCCTTTTTTTTTTCTTATAAAGAAAAACAATGAATGAAGGTGAAGTATAGAATATGGTGGAGCACGTGATAATGTAGCAGATTTTGTTGGAGTGCGTAAAGAAATAATATGAGGTTAACTGTACTCACCGTTTGGTGCTGTGGGCCCAATATTATTGTTTTTCAGAGAACTCAGTTCTTCTGTATTTTAAGATTTCTATTGGAGATTTTCTAAGTGATTCTGCACCAATAAATTACGAACATTTAATATAAGAAATCGAAAAAACTATTTTTAATCCAAAATTATTCTAAGAAGATAAGTACGTGATTTTTTTTTTTTATGTATTGTTATTCAGACTCCGTTTCTATTTAATGTGGGATAAACTCACATTTATAATCTTAAGATGATTAATCTTACTTAGTTTAGAGATAAATAAAGTATTGAGTACAATTATATAATGTATAAACAGTGTTATATAATAAAATTATTCATTTAAAATAACTATCTTAAAGTTCATATTTGCAATTAATTTTTTAATTAATTCTAATTGAACCCACAAATGGTATCCTTTTAATATAAGCGTAATTAAGTACACCTGGCTAAGGGAATGCATAATGTTCCTTCTTTGACGGTTATTCCATTTTTTTGAGGTTGGGTAATGCGTAGTAAGTCACCATCTTATAATGAGTTGAAAAAAGTTTGCTTCATTAATTAATAATATTATTTCTCTTATCGGAAACGATTCAAACGGGGGATGTAATTTTTTCAATTGCTTCCATTTCATATATAGCTTTGAAAATTATTTTAACATTGTATTTTGCTTATATTTTCATTAAAAAATATATAAAAAGATATTTTTTTTAATATAAATATTAATATTTTATTGTGGTGTAAAATAGAATATATATTAAAATATCTATCACCCTTTTTATTCCTATCTGTTCCATTCAATACTCTGCACATTCGAAGTTGACGCAGAAAGTGACTTAAGGTGGTAAAAATAACCTCAACTCCTAATGAGAACCCGAATTTGAATTCAAAGCAAATTTTGCAAGTAAAGAGCACAATTCTCATTATTCCAGAATCGAATGGAGATTAATTGGTCATTTTAAAGATAAATGGAACTTGAGCTCTCTCACCATTCACACACACACACGTACTCAAAGTCATTAACCCCTCTCTGTTTAAGCATAGGTGATGGCAAGCAAAACAAAGATCTACATTGTCCTAGAGTTGATTAATGGAGGAGAACTATTTGACAAAATAGTAAGTCCCTTATTCATTTCATATTATATTATATATATATATATATATAATTTTTCTTTCTCTTGATGGAGGTGGTATTATAAGAATAATTGTCAGTACATTGATATTTTCCTTGGATCTTGCATAATTTGATTTCTAGGCTCAGGATGGGAGACTTAAAGAGGATGAAGTAAGAAGTTATTTTCACCAACTAATCAATGCAGTTGACTACTGCCATAGTAGAGGGGTGTACCACAGAGATTTGAAGGTCAATAATCATCTACCACAATCCTCTCCATTAATTTAATTAACAGATTCATAAGTCACATATGTGTGAGCAAGAATCAATTATTTTCCTTCTTGAGTTGATTTAGGAATCAGACTCATAATCAATACTCATTCTACTTTGCAGCCAGAGAATCTTCTTCTGGACTCAAATGGTATTCTGAAAATTACAGATTTTGGATTAAGTACCTACGCACAGAAGGTTAGTGAGATATGTATATACATGTTTGCCTTGCCATACAATTACCTTATGTGCATGTTATGCATTTCTGGTTTGGCCATAAGAAATATAAGTGCTGAAACTTGAAAGCATCCCCTAATAGTTGTTACTTCTAGTGTCTCACCTTGACTTTCATTTCAGCTACATCCCTTATGAGTGATTTTTAATTTGCATGAAATAAGGACCTTGCTTTAATTCTTAACTAAATGTATTTATTACAGGAGGATGAACTTCTCCGCACTGCTTGTGGAACTCCAAATTATGTTGCTCCTGAGGTACCTACTTTATATTTTTATGGATCAGATGGAAGACTAGATTTGTAAACTGCAGTGAAATTTATTTAGTGTACCGTTATGTTAGGTGCTCAAGGATAGAGGTTATGTTGGTTCTACATCTGATATCTGGTCCTGCGGGGTCATTCTCTTTGTGCTTATGGCTGGTTACTTGCCCTTTGATGAGCCAAGTCAAATGGCATTGTACAAAAAAGTAAGTTATATCAGAATATAATCCATGAGAAGAATGAATGAATGAAAAAAAAGTTGCTTATGTCAAACCTGAACATATTTTCCAGATTGGCAAGGCTCAATTTACATGTCCATCATGGTTTTCCTCTGAGGCAAAGAAGCTATTGAAGCGTATTCTTGATCCAAACCCTTTAACAGTGAGTTCTGAACCCAAAAGCTTTCTAATTTTCACATGTTCTACCTGCATATTATATATATAAATCTTTAATCAATTCACAGGAATTAAAAAAATAGTTAATTTTGTTAATGGTATTAAACTTGTTAATGATCTGTATTATTTCTTGACATCATCATTAAAATCGTTAGGACTTATTGTCCAAATCTTTTTACCTAAGTACTTCCCATCTAATCAACTAATGAACTATTAGTCATCTTTCCCATTCAGTACAGGGAAAAATGAGTTTTATCTTGTTAAATTATAACATTTTTACTTATCGATGACAAAAATTATAAAGTTATGAAGGGTGCTTTAGTAAAAAGTAATTAATGTAATAGACAATGTTCTATACAAAAGAAGGTACAAGAAATGTTTTCAAAAATGGTCTTATATACCGGGACCAAGTAGTATTTGTTTGCTTTATTGGGCCCTTTTGTCCTGATTCTGTTTTTCAATTTTGTAATCACCCTTCAATATCTTTTAGGTGGTTAAAGGGTATCTTGCAGTTGGTATATACTTTTATTAACCTTGGGTTGCTTTATGCAGAGGATAAAAATTCCTGAAATCATAGAAGATGAGTGGTTCAAAAAAGGATACAAACCAGCAATTTTTACAGAGGAAGAGGATGTCAATGTAGATGATGTTGCTGCTGCTTTCAATGATTCCAAGGTGCTATGTTTATGACAATATTTCTATCTATTTTTCATTTACATTGTTACTATATTTGCTGATAAAAAAAATAAAATTGTTACTATTCTTTGGAAATGCAAGAAAGAAACTGTTGAAGCTGTTCTCAAGTTATATATTTGTTCTCTTTGATATGTAGGAAAATTTTGTGACAGAGAGAAAAGAGAAACCAGTGTCAATGAATGCTTTTGAGCTCATATCTAGGTCTCAAAGCTTCAATCTTGAAAATTTGTTTGAGAAGGAGACAGTAAGTAAAAATTAGTATTCTTTCATCATGCTAAAGTGTAATGCATTATAAAGGTTTTATTCAAATTACAACTTACAACTTACAAGTCACATTCAAAACTATGAACTACTTGGTTTCTAGATCAATTTTTTATTGCTTTATGTTTACTTAAGGCCTGATGTGAATTCAGCTATCTCTATATGTTATTGGCTAACAAAATACTATTGACAAGGAGATGTAATTAATTCTTTCAGGCTAATGATGCTTGTTTCTTCATTTTGTTTAAACTCAATACAGAATGGGATTGTTAAGAAAGAAACACATTTTACGTCACAACATCCTGCAAATGAAATCATGTCAAAAATTGAGGAAGCTGCCAAGCCTCTGGGATTTAATGTTCACAAGCGAAATTATAAGGTTATACTTTATCTCAGAAAAACTATTTCCTGCATTAGTCTCAAGAAGAAAACAATGTTCTAGACTATTCAAACTTAATCAGATTTAAATTATGCAGATGAAGCTGCAAGGTGATAAGAGCGGAAGGAAGGGACACCTCTCAGTAGCTACAGAGGTACTGAGCCATTCTTTTAATGTTGTAGCCCTTTTCTGTGGTACTCAATTGGTGACAAATTGTATTAGGCTAAGAATAGCAATTCCATTTTTTTCTTCTGTTACCTTATTCATCTAATTGCAGAGATAGTAAGAATGATTCTTTATTTGCTAATTTATGTTCAAGGGATGTACTTGACCTGACATATATTAGTGATCCATTGAATTTGGTAACAGGTTTTTGAAGTGGCTCCCTCCTTGCACATGGTGGAGCTTCGAAAGACTGGGGGTGACACACTGGAGTTTCATAAGGCATGTGAACATTTTCTTTAGTTCTCTGAGAACTGATGGATTCAACCTTTTTATAAACTCTGTTCCATTTCCTATATATGTTACAGAGGGAGCAACGACATCATGTTAAATTGTCAATGTCTTAGTTATGGTATGTTGCTGACTGATGCTAACCTTGTTTGCTGACTTATTTGCAGTTTTACAAAACCTTTTCATCAGGGTTGCAAGACATAGTGTGGCATTCTGAAGCAAAAGTATGAAGAATCAAGGTATAATATATACCTAGACCTATAGCCTTATGAAATTCATTTACTGAATTTTCACTTATTCATTAGTTTATTTTGCTGCAGGTGTACATCATGCACTTATTTTTGTTCATGCAAGATAAAGTGGAGCATGTTTAGTTTTGAAAAAAACTAGACACAATTAGAGTGATATTTCATTACCTTAATTCAAAGTCTCGTAGTAATTTAGAAAATAAGTATAGTAAGAGAGAGAGATGAGTATAATTAAGAGTATGGTCATTTCTCAGATTCCAATTCCTTGAACTGATGTTTGCAGAAATACTTTTTTTATATCTTTTGGATTCAAAGTAAGTTTAGAGGCTGGTTAATGGGTTTCCAAACATAGGCTTGATTTTTCTTTTGTTGATTTGAATAAATTTCTTACTGTAATAGTTTATTCAATTTATTTAAGTCTTTCAAATATTCTAAATATGTTCAGAAAAAAAAAATATCTCTGAATTACTTTTAAGACATTTTCATCTGGATGCATTTCTCACGTCCTCTGTATTTATCTTTTCAATTTCAATTTTGTTTTCTTTGAACAAAGTACTTGAAAACAACAATAAAAGAAAAAGAGAAAACATCTTTAAGTTATTAAATAAATTTCACTTTAGAAATTGAGTATTAGACAGCTTTACAAATGTCTTAAAACTATGATTATCATAATATGATAATTCTCTCTGTCAACAACTTAAGGTTTCTTTTGGACTGTATTAAAAAAGTAAAGGAGGGAAAAAAAATTAAAAATAAAATAAAAAGAATAATGATTTATTTGAAAAAAATAATAAAAATGATGATTTATTTGAAGAAAACAATAAAATAAAGACAAATTTTTAATTATAATAATTATTTATTTATATCTTATTATTATTATTATTATTATTATTATTATTATTATATTTTAAATAAAAAATAGACTCAATAATCAGTTACAAAATCCCATAATTATAGAGTTATTATTAATGTGAACTGTAATTAAAAAATGCAATATGTATTATATTGTACTACTTTCATTTTTTATAAATTTTCAATTAACAATTTGTGCAGAAACTAAGTTTCTCACACTACACATCTTTTTCTCGCTATTTTTTGAACATTATTTTCTCTTTCATCCAATCAAATCTAATCACTTTTCCTTATTTTTTTTTCTCTTTTCTCATCATTTCACCTTCATTTGATTTAAAACAACCAAGTAATTACGTTCATTTTAAAATATGGATTAAGTTGACCGTAAAAAATAGATTTAAAATAAATTTCATCATGTTTACAAGCAAATTGATGGATTGACTTAGGAAAATATTTTTGAAAATTAATAACTCATTTTATTTTTAATAATATAAAATATTAATTTATATATATATATTGAATATTGACATTTTAAGGATGAATTTGACATATCAAATCGAATTGATGTAAGACCTCATAAAATACAACTAACTATTACAATTCAAGTTCTACCGATTTTTATACAACGAGACTCGACTCAGTGTGTATGAACTCTCTCTTAGTTTCTCGCCACCTGATATCTTAATATATATGACTGACATCATCAATGAAGTTAGAGGATATCTGTTAAACATATGTTTTTCATACTTAATGTCATCAAACAACAACTCATACATTATCCCAGATGTATGACATTAATTTCATACAATTTTCATCATTCGTATATAATACATATTATTCAATCACATAACATTTTAAAATTAAAATTCAAAATATTCAAGAACCTTTCCAACATCAAACAAAATATTTAGCTTCCAAACTATTAAAATATAATATTTCTACAAGTTTAAATAATATATAAACAAACAAAATCAGTGCAAGAGAAATTGAATATTGCACATTCAGATCTTCTAGCCTATGATACTAGTAAAAGTTAAAGTTAACTTCCCTTACCTTAAATTCTTTATTCTTGTAGAAATTCTACCTCAAATTTTACCTCAAAGAAGGGAACACTCCAAAATTTAGAAACATATAGTAAGTTATCTATATATTACCAAATTTTAGTTGAGTTTAACCAAATTGAGAGAAACACTTTTTCTCAACTGACCTACTAAAAGAAAAAAAAAAGAAAAAAAAAGAAAAAAAAGAAAGAAGGTAGGTTGGTCCTCGTTTTTGTTTTTTTTTTACTGGAGTTACAATTGATGGATTTAATAATAACTAATTCCTTGTGTTATTTTCTATTTTTTACGGATTGACACATTACATTATTTTTTTACCTACACAATAAATTAAGGTAATTTTAGGGGCTATTTTTCACTCATTAATTTTTTTTTTAAATCTTTCACAATAACGTTTTGGAAATTGTTACTAGGTAAAATCTAATTTTCATATTCACATATAGCACAATTGCACTAATTTTTTTGAGAATTTCTTTTATTGTATTTTTTTTTCTAGACCTATAAAAGATCTCTAAATTGTTTAATTTCTTTAGGAAGATCTCTTCTGTTCAGTTTACAGTGCTAGCAGCATAAGACATAAAATTTGGAAAGTAAATTTTATTTCAAGAATATATTTTCTAAAGTTTTATCAGTTAAGTGAAGAGAAATCGTTCAAGTAAAATAATTTTTCTTTTTAATTTCAAGAAATAATATCATGTAAATGACAGAAACTCATTTAAATAATAATTTATATGTTCTATTAAGTATCTATATTTTTATATATAATTATTGTTAGTGATATATTTATTTGTTTATTCATGAATTGATAAAGATGATGAACTTTTTATCTATATTTATTTGTTTATATATATATATATATATAAAGATTATATTATAATAGATGTAACAAACCAGTTTAACACAAAAAAAAATTGACATTTATTAATTTATAGTAGAACATATTTAATATGAATATTTCTTTAATGTAATAAATTATATAATTTTATTTATATATAATTAAAAATGATTCACATATTTAATATAAATATGTTCGTAATATATATAATCTCATTATATACTATTTTTAAAAAAAATTTAGCTAATTGTTATCAGTATTTATATGATGTCTAATAACATTCTCGTATTTTTCTTAAACTTGAGTGACCATTATTACATTTCTTCTTCTTTTTTCTTCTTAAATTTCACCGGTCATAATTTTTACAGAAAAATTCAACTCTATTTTAAAAAAATCCAATCCAATCATTTATACAAAATAAATCGAATCCAATATCATTTAGAGAAAACGTTAGGAATAGGTTGGAAAAGCTAGTAAAAATCATCTAAATATCATAACTATCTTTTCAATTGTGACGAAAAGTAAAATAAAATAAAAACTTACATTAAATAATAATTAAATTTAAAAATAAAAAAAAATAATTATTATATTGATTAAATTAAATATTAATTTAGAGACTAAAAATTATTAATATCTAATATAATTTCTATTATTAATAAAATATTATAAAATAATTTTTAAATTAATATATAAATGAACTACTTACAATTAATCAACTATTTCAAATCACTTTCATTTAAAATGTTCCAACACACTTCCAAGTGTTTCAATGCAGAGAATTTTCTGACAATGAAGTGACTTCTTATTTTATATAATGTTAAATGAGAAGTTTGGATACATTGATGATACATTAAAGTAATTTATTACTGATTACTCTTAACACTTATAGAAACAAGTACATTCTTCATGAGGATCCTCAGCAACAAAGCACTGTGCAGAGATGAACTTGGTTTTGTACCTATGTTTACAGAAGAATGCACAGTCCTTCAAGCGACAAACAAGTGCTGGCAGCCTCAGTTCACACATCCTGTGTTTAAATCCAACCACTTCCCTGCTCACTGAAACAGCTGAAAATAACAACACCATTGCCAAGGTTAGCAAAGAACAACACATGCATGCAGAACAAACACAATTTAATTAACATGCATTCACAATCTATATATTCTTTCTCATTCAACACATATATCATGTACCATGTTTTTTTTTATATATATATGATAACCACTTTTATAATAGGATATAATATTTGTATTATAAAAAAAATAAATTTATTTCATAGTATATAAATGAAAAACATATTTAACCTAATAGATAGATTACTGTTTAACAGCTATATAATTTCACTGTTAAATAAGAGGATTTGCAAACCTGAAATGATAAGGAATAAGGCAAAAAAATTGTGTTGAAGACATATTCGCCACCATTTCCAATGACTACAACCTTCAAACAAATATACTCACTTTAATAGTATAAAATTTGCTCAACTTTAATTAGTATTGATTAAAAATATTAAATAACATTAAATGATACTGTATATAAATATAATAATTAATGTATTAATAATAACAAATTAAATGTATTAAACATGCTATATAACACTCAAAAATACATTTAACTATTAGGATAAGTTCTACCTATTTGTATACAAGTTTAGAGTTTTTCAAGACATTTCTAATACATATTAGGACTTATAGAAATGCAAATATTTACAAACTCATAATTCAAAACAAAACTCTAAAGCCTTCAAGAACCTTCTACACATGTATGATCATCTGCTTGTGTACATAATACAGTCATCGCAGTTCACAACACAACAAGAAAAGTAAAGGTAAGTTAGTGAAAATAAATTTTTATAATATACACAGTTTAATCAAAAGAGAAAACCAATTAATTTCTCAATTATTCAATCTTCTTTAAAATCCAACATAAAACGATCACATAAATATCACATGCATGTACATATCCAGGATATTCAACAAACATAATAACAACTAACATCTTCCAGAAGACCTGTATTAAGTAAGTCCAAAGATTACCAGCGAATCCAGGAGAAATGATTAGAGTAAGCTCAATACAACCCAAGTCGTGCATCTCATATGTCACGGTGTGCGTGAACTCCCCTATCAGCTTCTCACCACTTGATATCTTAGTTTATGTGACTTAGATCATCAGTGAAGTTCAGATATCTCTGTTACCACATAGGCATCAATACTTAATACACAAACAAACATCAATCCATACATTATCCCAAATGTATGAATTCAATTTCATACCATATTCATCCTACAATATCATTCAAAGGAGAAAATTTATGTCATATAGATAATTAATATTATAATTTTAAAGTTAAATAACTTGTATATAATATGAAATAAAATTATTATTCATTTATAGAAAATTTTTATTTCTCTAAATTATAAAGTTTGGAGTTATTTTTTAACTTTTTTTTATTTGGTACGATCATACAAATAAAAATGTCAGTATAGGACCATTTAATTTGATTAAATTTTGGTTTTGGGATTTTTTTTTTCCTCAAATCATAGTTTTTTGTTTTTCTTGTTACATGTGGATGTAGTTTAGCCGTTGTATATAAAATTTAAATTAAATATATGAATCTTTAACAAGTTTAGATATATGTTTGGTATGGGAAACAAGTATTTTAAAAGCATACAATTAACCTTCCTAATTTTTCATTACTTTGAAACTGTACTTGTATAGGTAAAAATGGCCTAAATAATTGTATAATTGTTGATGTGTGGGTGATCCTCAAACTCCTTCTTGAGTCTTCTTCCACAAATGTTGATTCTCAGTCAAGATTGACCTGGTTTGTCAGTGATATGAATTATGACTCATTAAGTGTCATTGTAACTGTTGTTACTGTCATTTATTGCATGTCTTGAGATGTCCTTTGACTCAGGCGGTCGGTCACCTAGGTTGAGACTGACTTGTCCGGTACCTAAAACAAGATATTCAAACATTACCAAATTTTAATATGAGCTTGATCAAGTTGAGAGAAACATTTTTTTCAACGGGTCCCAGTAAGATTAATGACTAAATAATAGAGAAAAACAGATAATAAGAAATCTTTAGAGTAAAAAGGAACTTACTCTGTTTGAAAAATTGATCGAGTAAAAATTACCTTGATTCTTCAACTACAACATGGCATGATCAAATTTTGAAATAGATGAAGTAAGGAAGAAAAATTGAAAAGAGAAGGAAGAGGGAGAGAGGAGAGAGAAGAGAGAGAAAGGATAAGTGAATTCTATTACTTTCCTTTATTTTTTTTACTGTGACTTACAGACTATAGATTATATTTTATTTTTATAATTTGATTTTATGTATAATATACTAATTATGATATTACTAAAAATGGTATTTTTACTTATAGAAACAGAGGATTTTTTTATAAGTGATTTTTGGTCTATATTTTT
Organism: Phaseolus vulgaris; assembly: GCF_000499845.2. Classification (NCBI taxonomy): domain Eukaryota; kingdom Viridiplantae; phylum Streptophyta; class Magnoliopsida; order Fabales; family Fabaceae; genus Phaseolus; species Phaseolus vulgaris. The sequence goes on from NC_023750.2 coordinate 39,764,066, forward strand.
TTTTCTCAATTTTATCTTTATATCAATTTTTATTTTATTATTTTATTTTATACATCCCGTCATTTTATCATGGTTAGTTATCATGGAGCAATTGCTTGGAGCGGATTTGAATTTAATCTTCTGATTTTATTAAACATCTATATGATATTTTTTAAGTAGGTGATTGGAGCGTGTTTGAATTTCGAATTTAATCTTATAATTTGGTCATTTTGAACTCAACTGTTGTTTCCCAATATGATTTCTGCGTTTCATCATAAATTTTCTCTCTTCCTTATCCTCTTGAAAGGGTGATAAAGATATTTCATAATATATAAATTGATACAAACTTAACCTTATTTTATAATTAAATTTAAATTTTATTTTTTAATAAAATATTATTTTTATTATAAAAGATTTTTTTCATGGACTCTTTGTTGTAACACTGAAAATAAATAAAAAAAAGTTTTATTTGAAAGCTTGTTAAACAAGCATGAAAGAAAAGGTAAGAAGGGTTAACTAATTGGGAATCTTAGGTAGATGAGTGGTGAAACAGTAATAGAAGCAGACACACTGAGGGTAGTTAGAGGGACCAATAACGCATTCTCCGGAAGCAAAGTTTTGTTGATACACATCTCGACAAACCTGTGGACAATCAATAAACCCGCAATGCTCTGTTAGCTCAACTTTCTCACATAAACCACCCTCTACAACCACCACTGCACTTCTCATTGAAATAACTACAAAAACCACAACACCAAATTATCAAAACTTCTGCAAACATCAAATCAAAATCAAACTTTTTCCATTCAAAACAAATATCAAAGAGGTTATCAGAAACAGAGAGATCTTCATTTAAATACCTGAAATGATGAGGAATAAGGAAAAATATTGTGTGGAAGACATCTTAGCCACCATTGCCAATAACTAAAACCTAATACAAATATACTTGAAGAGATCATTTTTCAAGTACATTCAGGGTTTTATAACTTGATATAGGGGAGAGGTTAGTGACAAATTATTGACTTGATTATATTCTTCGTTAATTCGGGAAATGTTTATATCATTAAAATTATTAATTTCCTTTAACTCATACCGTGATATCATGTAAAAGGGTACACCGTGATATTGCTGATATTAGGAAAATATCTTGTCATCAAGTATTTATAATTACTAATAAGGTGAAATATGTAACTAATTATGCAATAATTAATATCTTGGAAATTATGTATCTAATGATTAAAATAATAATATAATGAGATGTAAATTGAAAGTATCTTTTTATCCATATCAAAATAATAGTCATCTTTAATATACGCTTAGAATGTTGATCTGCACACACCACCGATTGTAATTTTTTTCAAGGATAGGGATGTTGTTGAGAGTGGAGTGTTTGCATTAGCTGCTAATGCAACTGAGGTGCAACGAGTAGCACATAGTGATCAGAAGAAGAAGAACAATAATGCTTTGTATCTCATCCATCAAGGGATGAATGACGAGATGTTTGAGCAGATAGAAGGAGCAACAACTGTCAGTGAGGCTTGGACAATTTTGTCAACCAATTATAAAGGTGATGATAAGATCAAAAGGGTGCGTCTTCAAACCCTAAGACGCCAATATGAATTGTTGCAGATGGAAACCACAGAGACTATTAATGTCTATATAAATAAAGTTCTTGCCTTGACAAATCAGATGAAGACCAATGGTGAAACACATTCGGAGCAGGCAAAGGTGGAAAAGATTTTTAGATCTTTAACTCCCAGATTTGAACATGTTGTTACCGCATGAGTAGCGGATGAATGACAATAAGATTGAAAAACCAATTGAACAGGCTTTAGAAGCACAACCCTCAATTGGTAGCCCCTATCATAAACATGGTAGCTATTTCAGCAAAGGTCGTGGTGGCTAGAATCATGGAGGCGCTTGGCGCGGGGAGCGTGGTCGCGGAGGAATTTATAATAAATCAAATGTTGAGTGTTATAATTGCCATAAATGTGGCCATTATGCAGATGAGTGCAGATCAAAAGGTAATAATCATGCTTCCAATTGTGCTCAAGAAGATAGTAATCACGAACAAGATGAAGAAGATCATGAAGTATTAATGACAACCACATCAAATGAAAATCCAAACAACCAGACTTGGTATTTGGGTACAGGTTGCACGAATCATATGTGTGGTCAGAAGGAGCTATTTGCAGATTTGGATGACTCATTTCGCACAAAAGTGAAATTCGATGATGGCAGGTTCGTTCCGGTGATTGGAAAAGGACGAATTATTATTACATTGAAGAATGGTGATCACAGGTACATCTATGATGTTTTTTATGTACCTGATATGAAAAGTAATATGTTGAGTGTGGGACAACTGACCGAAAAAGGTTACGTGATGCACATAGTTGAAAATAAATTCTCAATTTTTGATAAAAAAAGGTAATTTGATTCTTAAAACCTTTTTATCAACAAACCGCATGTTTCCAACAGATATTCATATGGGTGATTTCAAGTGCTTGAATGCAATAGTGAATAATGAATCATGGTTATGACATTTACGCTTTGGGCACTTAAATTTTCAGAGTTTGAAAAATCTTTCCAAAAGAAATTTAGTGAATGGTGTACCCCATATTCATCACCCTGATCAATTGTGAGACTTGCATTTTTGGAAAGAATCACAGTATACCATTTGTTAAGGAGCCTTGGCGTGCAAAAAATTTCCTTTGGAGCTTGTTCATACAGATGTTTGTGGCCCGATGAACATATCATCAGTTGGAGGTAATAAGTATTTTTTAACCTTTATTGATGATTTTTCAAGGAAAACCTGGATTTATGTATTGAAAAGCAAGGATGAGGTATTCCACTGCTTTAAAATATTTAAAGCATTTGTTGAAAGAGAGAGTGGCAAACAAATTAAGATGGTGCATAGTGATGGAGGAGGTGAGTACAAGTTAATGAATTCAAGAGGCACTGTGAAGAACTTGAGTTGCAACATAACATAACTTGCCCCTACACACCTCAACACAACGGAGTTGCTGAGAGAAAGAATAAAACAATCATGGACATGGCGAGGAGCATGCTTAAAGCGAAAGGTATGCCAAATTATTTTTGGGCTGAGGCCGTAACATGTGCGATATATTTGATAAACAGATCACCCACTCGGAGTGTTCCTAACACAACTCCGATTGAGGCATGAAGTGGATTCAAACCCAATGTGCAGCACTTGAAGGTATTTGGGTCAATTACTTATGCTCATGTTCCCAAGGCAGCAAGATTAAAGTTGGATGATAAGGCAATGAAAACCATTTTCATTGGATATAAGCATGGGGATACAAACTGTACAATCCAATGACAAAGAAGGGGATTATCAGTCGTAGTCGTGATGATGTTACATTTGCCGAAGATGAGGAATGACAATGGAATGCAGCAACTGAAATGGATTCGAAAAAACGATATATTTGCGTTTTGAACGATGATGTGGAAAATGGAGTCACTCTTGAAGCACCTATAGTTCAACCTGAAGCTACAGTTCAACCTGAAGCTACGGTTCAACCTGAAGCTACGGTTCAACCTGAAGTTGTAATTCAACCTGAAGTTGCAATTCCAATTGTAACTATGATGGAGCGACCAAGAAGGCAGCAATGACAACCTGTACATCTTCAAGATTGCGAAGTAAATCTTGATAATGAAGTTGATGACAATGGAGATTTGATTCACTTTGCTTTTTTTTGCAAAATCAGAACCTGTGAGACTTGCCGATGTCATTCAACACCCGAAATGGCAAAAGGCTAACCTCACCTCATGAGTCGATTTTATGGAATTGAGTTAGACTTAAAATTTACTTCTTAATATAAAGTATCACCAAAATTCAAAAGGGTAGTATATTGAAACCTTATATTTACGTTGTCACAAATTTTAATTCACTTTCGCTAAATGGTCCCTAACTAGTTCAATTCAAATAGAATAATAACCGTTAATCTTTCAACTTTGTAACCAGCACAGTGTTTTATTAATTATATTATTTAAATTTCAAAATTTTATTTCACTGGCATTGAAATTTTAAAATAATAATATACAAACAAAATAAATTTTAAAATACCACAAATACCATTTTTTTTGGCAAAATATTAAAAATAACGAGTATTACATAAATTGCAAATAAACAATAATACAAAATTAAGTATTAATTAATTTTCATTATCTCTCCAACCAAATATATGTTTGACTAAAATCTACTTAAATTGTACCTTACTTATAAGCAACGCAAATCATATGTTTCCAAGTTAAAGATTTTAAAGAACAATTAATCAACTCTTTCAAAACAGTTCCATTGGAAATGTTCCAACTCACTTTAAAAGAAAAAATTAACAAAGCTTGACTAAATACATCCCATATAAGTGTTATTAATGCAGAGAATTTTCTAAGAGTGAAGTCACATCTTATTTTATATAATGTTAAATGAGAAATTTGGGTACATTGCTGATATATTAAAGTTATTTATTACACCGATAGAAACACATACATTCTACATCAGAACTCTGGGCAACAATGCACTCTGCGGAGATCAACTTGGTTTTGAACTTATATTCACAGAAGAATGCACACTCATTGAAGTCACAATCACTTCTTTGCACCACCTGCTCACATAACCATTTTTTAAATCCAACCACTTCCCTGGTCACTGAAACAGCTGAAAATAACAACACCATTGCTAGGGTTAGCAAAGAACAACCACATGCATACAGAACAAACACAATTTAAATAACATGCATTCACAATCTATATATTCTTTCTCATTCAACACATACATCATGTACAATATTTTATTTTTATATATATGATAACTACTTTTATAATAGGATCTAAAATTTGATTATAAAAAAAAAATAAATTTAATTTATAATATATAAACGAAAAACATATTTAACCTAATGATAGATTTTTCACTGTTGTTAAATAAGAGGATTTGCAAACCTGAAATGATAAGGAATAAGGCAAAAAATTGTGTTGAAGACATATTCGCCACCATCTCCAATGACTACAACCTTCACACAAATGTACTCGGTTTAATAGTATAATTTGTTTAATATTGATAAAAAAAATATTAAATAACATTAAATGATATATAAATATAATAATTAATGTATTAATAATAACAAATTAAATGTATTAAACAAGTCGTATAATACTAAAAATATATTTAACTCATTACAAGAAAATGATCAAATGTAATTTTTAGAGACCAAAATAATTAATTGAAATAGTAACTAAATTAGAGACAATTTTAGAAACTAAAAAAATTGGTTTCTAAATTAGTTTTTATTATTGTTAAATGGTTTCTAAATTGATATCTAATTAGCAACCAAGATTTTAACTACCAATTATTTAGATTCTAAATTTGGTAGCAAAAATCTTGGTTTCTAATTAAATATCAATTTAGAAAACCATTTAACTAGAAACTAATTTAGAAACCAAAAATTTATTTAATTCCTAAAATGGTCTCTCATTTAGTCACTATAACAACTAATTATTTTTTTAATCTAAAATTGGTTTCTATTTTGTAATTTTTTCTTGTAGTGACTATTACAATACAAGTTATAAAAACGCAAATATTTACAATTTATAGTTAAAAACAAAACTCTAAAGCCTTTCAGAACCTTCTAGGACACATGTATGATCATCCGCTCGTGTACATAATTAAATTTTCGCAGTTCACAACACAACAAAAAAGTAAGGGTAAGTTATTGAAAATAATTTTTAATAATATACACCCCATCAGCTTCTCACCACCTGATATCTTAGTTTATTTGATTTAGATCATCAATGAAGTTCAGAGATCTATGTTACCACATATGCATCAATACTTAATACACAAACAAACATCAGTTTATACATTATCCCAAATGTATGAATTCAATTTCATATCAATTTCATCATATAATATAATTTAAAACGCAATCCACAACACTCAAAATCTTATTTAACATAAAAAAAAACACTTAAGTACTAAACCATCCAAATATAATATTTTTACAAGATTAAACCATATATATAAACAAACAAACAATACAACACAATATATAAACAAACAACATGTCTACAAGAGAAATTGAATATTCTCCACATTTAGATTTTCTAGCCTAGGTTAGTATTAAAAATTAAAGTTAGTTTCTCTTACTTGAAATTTCTTATTCTGAAGGAATTTCTACCTCAAACATAGGCACCACTCCAAAATTTAGGAACCTGGAGCAAGTTATCCAAACATTAACAAAATTTAGTATGAGCTTCAAGTTGAGAGAAACATTTTCTCAACTGGTCCCACTAAGATTGATGACTAAATCATAGAGAAAGACAGAGAATAATGGATCTTTAGAGTGAAAATCTTCACAATGTATAGGACCATCTAATTTGATTAAATTTTTTGTTTTGGGTTTTTTTTCTCAAATCATAGTTTTTTTTTTCTTGTTACACGTGTGGGTGTAATTCAGCAGTTGTATATAAAATTTAAATTAAATATATGAATGATGAGCATATATTTATTGGACTATAATAATAAATAAATCCATTGCTTTAATTAATATTCTTATAATTGGGTTTATTTGGGCCTTAACTATTATTATTGTTAATTTTGTGTTTTTAGAGTAAATTATCCGGAGGAAGCATCTACCTTTGTGAATTGGCCAAATATGCAAAAGTCCAAGTTGCTTCTTGAACCAAAACAGGAAACAAATTCTGAGGAGAAGAAAGAGAAAATAAAATCTTCTGCAAAATACAAGAATTATTGAAAGATAGATACTTGGAAACGGTTAACAAAATATAAACTACAATATTCTCTCAAGATCCTTGGAGCAGAAAAGCCTATAAAAGGACACAAGCATCAAGAAGAAAGGAGAGAGCTTCATAGGGTTTTCTTAGTTTATTTTCTTCTTAGTAATTCTTTTGTTTTGTCTCCGCATGGAAGGCTAAACCTTTTTGGTTGATTCTTTTGTAATTCCCCATTGAGTTCTGAGGTTTTGTTCAATAAAAGTTTCGATTTTTAATTCTCTATAACAGTTGTTTTTATTGTCTAATCTCTTGGAAAACTGGTTTTTGTGAGAGGTTGTACTTGAACGCATGATTGAGAGTCTTCCTTATCTTAAACTTTGGTTTCTTAGTTAGTTCGCATTGTTCTAATTAATTTCTTGGGCGCATGATTCAAGGGAGAGGAGGTAAGCATTCCCATGGAGTATACGCATGGAACAAAGTGGGTATTGATTAAACTAGTAGACACATGCTTTACTGGTGAGTTTCAGTTGAATCAGATCGGCGCATGTTCAATCTGGTTTAGCTCTGTTGGAGGATTGAGAAAAGATTAATCTTTAGAGAACCTGTGAAGAATTCAATGGTGGAAGAACTAGGGATCAACCGCTTTTTATTTGCTATTTCAATCTCTTTTATATTTTTTTGCACAACTATCTCAAACCCCCTTTTTATCTTTATTGTTATTGCTAACTTTATTGCTTGCAAATAGATTTTAAACTCTCATTAACTGATTTTACTATTGGATTCGTTGGGAGACGACTTAGGGACATTTGTCCACAATTATACTATCATCTCTCTAGTGTTAGACAAGTCTACGCTAGAATCATATTAATTTGACAGCAAAACGACAACAATCAATGAGTCTCAACAAGTTTAGATATATGTTTGGTACGAGAAACAAGTATTTTAAAAGGATACAATTAACCTTTCTAATTTTTCATTAGTTTGAATTTGTAATTGGATAGGTAAAGAGGGTCTAGATAGTACTTGGTACCTACGAAGCTCATACATTTCTCTTAAATGACGTGTCGGTGTCGGATACTCGTATCGGATGCCGACACTCGTATGACACTTGTAGGACACGTATTCGTGAAATGTCCAATTCAAAAAATATTTGTTGGATTTCTAAAAATTCTAGTACGGTTCTAACACCATTTTAAAAAAGAAAAATACATTAACTTTTTAAAAACTCAAACTTATTGCATAAATTTTTATTACGATTATAAAAATAAGAAACAAATTTTGTTGAACCAGACATGAAAAACATATTTTTGTTCCAAAAAATAATCTGAAACATATTTGTGCACATAAATATTTATTGTCAATTTATATAATTCATAATTATAATATATATATATATATATAGATTTGTGTCCCCGTGTCCTACATTTTAAAGATTATACGTATCTTCGTGTCCGTGTCCGTGTCATATCAGTGTCCGTGTCAGTGTTTGTGCTACATAGCTTAGTACTAAGCGTACAATTGCTGACATGTCAGTGATCCTCTAACTCCTTCTTGAGTCTCCTTTAACAAATGTTGATGCTCAGTCGGGATTGACCTGAAAAAAGGCACTCTGATGATTAAGTAAGTACTCTATGTAAAAAATGTATGTTGGTAATTGATAAAAGCATACCTTAAACCTCCACATAGAGTTTATTTACAGTGTCGGGCATGAACCTTTGTTATGATGGGTCGAATTATTGATGTGCCTCACGATCCCTGATTAATAGGGATGTATATTGGTATATGGGTATATTGGAATATCTAAAGAATATTTGTGTCATCTTTCAGTTAATTAGTTTGTACTTGATTTGTCGGAGATACCTCCTGCGTATTTCGATATACGAATTATGACTCATTAAGTGTCATCGTAAAGGTTATTATTGTCATTTATTGCATGTCTTGAGATGTCCTTTGACTTGAGCGATCGGTCACCTAGGCCGAGACTGACTCATCTGGTACCTAAAACAAGATATTCAAACATTACCAAATTTTAGTATGAGCTTGATCAAGTTGAGAGAAACACTTTTTTCAACAATATATGTATATACTCTTTCTCATTCAACACATATATCATGTACCCTATGTTTATATATATATATATATATATATATATATATATAAAATAACTACTTTTATAATAGGGATTAAATATATTTTTTATAATTTTTCTTTTATTCAAAATTGTTTTCGTTCCAATTCCAAACTTGAGACCTCAATACTGGTAGTCAATAGATTATTAGAATGTGTTATTATTAATTTTTTTTTAAGTGATAAATGAATTTTCATCATAGAGGTAATGACTAATTTCAATAGTTTCCTACTTAGATGGTCCAAAATTTGGATTATAAAAAAAAGAATTTTAATTTATAGAATATGAAGAAAAACATATTTAACCATAGATACTTCTCCATTTTAACAACTATATAATTTCAATGTTGTTAAATATGAGGATTTGCAAACCTGAAATGATAAGGAATAAGGCAAACAAATTGTGTTGAAGACATATTCGCCACCATCTCCAATGACTAGAACATTCAAACAAATATACTCGAGTAGTTTAATAGTATAATTTGTTCAACATTAATTAGTATTGATTAACCAAATTAAATAATATTAAATGATACTGTATATAAATATAATAATTAATGTATTAAATTATAACAAATTAAATGTATTAATTTAGGATTTATTCAAAGAGAATCCTTTCATTGGTATAATAGGTTTCCATTCTAGTCTATTCTTAGAATTTTTTATTAATAGGTATAGTATACATATGTATCGTTTTTGTTAACATATGGGTTTTGGTTTAGTCCCCCATATTTTTGTATTTTTTTTTAATAATATTTTTTCACGTGATGACAAATGATTATTGTTTACTTGAGGTGTCAGCTTAGCAAGTAGCATAATGATGCCTAAACATGAAAACTTTTTATATAAAAAAAATGTATTAAACATGTCATATATAATATCTTATTTGTACGATTAAAATATTTCTAAAATTAAATGTTCACTACAAGAAAATCATTAAATAAAAACTAATTTTAGAAATTAAAATAATTAGTTACTATTTCACTAGATTAAAAATATTTTATAAATTAAAAAAATATATTAATATCTAAAGTAATTTTTATTATTAATAAAAAATTATAAAATAACTTCTAATATTAGTATTTAACTATTAGCTACCAAGAGTTTAATATTCTAATCTGTTAAACATTAATTAGTATTCATTAACCATATTAAATAACATTAAATGGTATTGTATATAATATAATAGTTAATGTATTAAATCATAACAAATTAAATGTATTAAACATGTCATATATAATATATTATTTGTAAGATTAAAATATTTTCAAAATTATATATTCACTAAAAAAAATCATTAAATAGAAACTAATTTTAGAAACCAACATAATTAGTTACTATGTGACTAGATTAGAGACTATTTTATAAACTAAAAAAATATTATTAGTATCTAAAGTAGTTTTTATAATTAATAAAAATTATAAAATAGTTTCTAATATTTGTATCTAACCATTAGCTACCAAAATTTTAACTACTTACTTTTTCATGTTTTAAATTAGTCTTTATTAATCTTTTAGAGACTAATTTAGAATCTAAAATATTAGTAACTAAAATCTAGGTAACTAATTTAGATGAAATTTTGAAACCATTTTATAAGTTTTTATTAATTATAAAAACCACTTTAGATACCAATATTTTTTAGTCTCTAAAATAATATGTAATTTAATTTATTTTTTATGTTTAAATTTAGTTACTATTTAATAATTTTTTTAGTGGTCTAAAATATTTTTCTACTATGTTCCTCAGCTCATTCTGTAAACAATTTTTTTATAAGTTCAAAGGAGAAAAATTATGTTATAGCGATAATTAATATTTTATAATTTAAAAGTTATAAATTGTATATAATATGAAACAAAACTATTATTCACTTATATAAAAAAAAATATTTCTCTAAATTATAAAGTTTGCAGACGTTTTTTAACTTTTTCTTTATTTGATAAGAGCATACAAATAAAAATGTCAGAGTATAGGACCATCTAATTTGATTAAATTTTGGTTTTGAGATTTTTTCTCTCTCAAATCTAAGTTTTTTTTTCTTGTTAGATGTGGATGTAGGTCAGCCGTTGTATATGAAATTTAAATTAAATAAAAAAAATTCTACTAGTTTAGATACATAATAATATGTTTTGGTATGAAAACCAAGTATTTTGAAATATACTGTCAACTTTCGGATTTTTTTTTTGTCATGATTGAGTTTTTTTTTTTATTAAAATAGAGTCCGTTTAAAAAAAATTACAAATTTAGACAAATCATTTCAATTCGGCACGACTTTATATGCACAAATCGTCCCAATTTGAAACGGCTCTGCCAAGTCGTGCCTTGGCACGACTTCTGTCATGTCATAATTTTATTTTATTTTTAAATTATTGTTTATATATTGGGTAGTAAGTTATGTAATGTTAAAAATTAATTTTATACATAGATTTATAAGAGTGTTAGTTTTAAGGAACAAAAAATTGGATAATCATGTATGAATTATGTTTGAATTGAATGAATAAATACATAGATAAAGAAAATGAATGTTCTAAGAGTGTTATGAATGAATAAATACATAGATAAAGAAAATGAATGTTCTAAGAGTGTTATGAATGAATAAATACATAGATAAAGAAAATGAGGAAATTAATAATCAAACTTGAATTGAATTTTATTATTAAGCTTGTATGTGCGGACGATTGCTTCTATTGTGACCTTCCGTTCTACAATATGAACATTTTTTTGGCTTATTTGAAATTGAATCATCTATTTCGTTACGAATGCGTTGAGTGTTATGTCTTCCTGATTGATGTCGACGCATGATGGGGTCAAGTAAGAAATTTGGTCTCGTGTAAGTAGACCAATAATCCTGATTTCGAACTGGATTAAATTGGACCTCATAAGCCTTTAAAATATTGTGCAAACTATATACTAGGGCCATAAATGTCGTTACTTGTAAATGAAAAAATGAGCAAACAGTAATTACATGTGAACAAGGTAGATGTAAAGCTTGAAATTCCCCGCAATCACACAATCATTCATTTAATTTAACTGTGTATGTCATTGGGTAGCGTCGATGTTCGATAGTCAACATATCTTCTACGTCAAAGACTGAATTTTCTCAGTCATATCTTTGCACATGACACATAGCATATTGTGCTTCATTCTTTAATAACAAATTAATTTTTAACATTACATAACTTACTACCCAATATAAACAATAAAATTTTTAAAAAAAATTATGATGTGGCAGAAGTATGACATGGCAGAAGTCGTGCCAAGTTGGCACGACTTCAGTATGACAGGGCAGAGTCGTGTCTAATTAAGATGATTTGTGCATATGAAGTCGTGCCAATTTGGCACGACTTGCCTAAATTTGTAATTTTTTTAAACGAATCCTATTTTGATAAAAAAACAAAAAAAAATAACCCAATAATGATAATAATCTCGTCAACTTTCCTAGTTTTTCTGTACTTTGTTAACCTTTCAACTTTGTAACCAGAACAGTGTTTTATTAATTATATTATTTGCAATATGTAAATTACATGAATAAACATTATTACTTATGACATAGCATAAATGGATTTTGTGTAAACTTTAGTCTCATTTGGATCTTAAATGAGTGCAAACCCTTGCTTCCTTGTAAACTTTGCCTGGTCTGCAATAGTAACCTTTGCTTGGATTGCAATGACTATCCTGTGAGCAAATGCACAACCCTTCTAAAGCACATCCATCCTTCACTATTATCAACCCATCTTTTAGCCCAAGAATTTGGTCTGTCCACGTACTTGAGAAAAGCCCTTCTGAGTCATACTTCTCTTTAACCTTCAAAAATTTCTCTGCATTTTTGTACTTCTTTATGGCTCCTTCAAACGCCAAGTTCCTATTCTTACCCCAATGAGGTATCCCTCCATATTTGAAAATCCCAAGTTGCTCAATCTCTTCAAGAATGTCTTCATAGAGCCTAGGAGTCATAGGGTCCTTGCTACGGTAGTATGTGATATCAATGTCTAAAGCATCCTCTTGCTTCCCCAAATAGGCCTTTGAAGCCTTCACATAACGCATCAGAATTCCATTGTAAAGCTCTATGCCACACAACCCCTTTGGCTCCAATCGAACCAGCTTTTGCACATCTTCAATGAAATCTTTTACTACTGACAAACCAATGCTGAATGTGGTTTGGTGGAAAAACTCTCCCTTCACCCTGGAATCCCAGGCACATGCTGTGATCTTTCCATCTTTAAGACTATCCAAGCATGTCCCAGATGCCTGAAGCCGGTTCTGAAACCCAATCACAGGGTATCCAGTGAAGATTATACCTGCAAGTACCAAATGTAAAACAAAAAACTTTAGCTTCATAACTTCAATTCTTTGTTATATTGTAAATTACTGCTGTCATATTTTTACTTAGATAGTACCATTGTTTGTAAGTCCATATGCTGATGTGATGAGGGTATTCGTTGTGGTCTTAGCATTTATGCACTTCCCGTCGGCATCACCAGCAGATTCTTGAATATCTTCTGCTACCCCATTAAATCAAAAACCAAAAAGAAAAATATGTTAACGTGTTATATTATATAAATGGATGCAAACTTTATTTTATAAATCAGTTTTATAAAACTGAAGTAGGATTAAATTCTATTATAAAGTGTACTTTAAGCCTAACTCAACTTCATAAAACCGATTTATGGGGTGAGGTTTGCACTCACTTATATACAATAAAATACTCAACGTAGAGCATGACAGCTTGTGCATGAGATAACATATTATGGGTGGTCCGATAACGGGTGACATGTCCAATAAACACTCGCTAGGATGGCTATGATACCATACCATATTATAAAGTGAACTTTAAGCCTCACTCAACCTCATATACAATATTACAAAATGGACTTTTAAGCCTAACTCAACCTCATAAAACCGGCTTATGGGATGAGGTTTGCACCCACTTATATACAATGAAATATTCTAATCTCTAGTTCGATGTGGGATATCCAACAAATTTACTTCTTAATATGATATTAGACTCATTTAAAACCTATCCAAACGCGTGTTTATATTGGGTCTATCATGTCACTTGTTTCTCACATGTATATTAGAGATAAGGACATACAAATCTCACCTTATAAATATTTACAACATTGAGTGTGATTTAAGTTTAGACTATTAAGTGTTATTTTTAAAAGAAAAAGTTTGTTCAGAATTTATATTTTTCTTACAATCCATTAATAACCTAATATTGTGTAAAAGTTTGAGAATGTGAATTGAATAAAAGATTGGGAAACCTGTGGTTCTTAGGAGTGCTAATGCAAGAGAAGAAGTGGGACGGAAAGGGATAAAGTCGTAAAGACCATTGCCCGATGCATTAATTGGAACACGATCATCAACACGGTACACAGCCCTCTGTTGACTTGGGTACCAAGTTATATCACCAAACTCATGTTCATATCCAAAATCACCAACTTCTTCTCCCAAATCTGAATCATTTTTTGCCACATACGTGATGGATCGCTTGAAGCTACCTTCTAGTTTTAGAGTAATCTGAAAAATAAATCCACCCAAATCACCAATCATCATACTATATATTATGGGGCATTTCATTCCTCTCACATAATAATGGTCTATATGATGTATGTTCCCACACCAAAAACTTTATTGCATACCTCCTTTTCTCAACCAACAATGAACATTTAATTCAACAGTAATGGAAATTTGCAAGTTTATAGAAAAAAAGTTACATGATGTATTTTTCTTCGTAAAATGGTGTTTGATGTGAAGCTTTAAACTTTTCATGCAAAGGAATGTGAATAGGAAGTCCCTTTCAAGCATACTTGAATTAGAAATAAAGAGTTTAGTTATATTGCTTTATGGGGTTAAAACTTTGAATATAAGCCAGATTCTACGACAACGCATGTGTCTCTTATCATAAATACAGGTTACGCATTTTTGGCTGACAACTATCACAAATAAGTTTTTTCCATTTGTAAAGTCTTTTGTATGCTTTTGAGAGTTAAAATATTAACATCTTACTATAGAGCATGTGAAACCACCACATACACAAAAAAGATGCGAAAGCAAACCCACGATGTTATCAATTTTTAACAAGAGTTCACATAAAAAGACAACGTTACTAAAATTTTAAAAAAATGTTGATGATGTATGTTCTTGTAAATAAGCAATTTTGTTATTTGAATTAACGAGCATAATGTATCGCGTCCAAAGAAAAGAACATAGTTTAAACGTAACCAATAAAATATAATAGATGCTGATGATGAAACAGAAAGTCCCATTCCTTCAAATAACAATTGTTCTTTTTGAATCCTGATTTTCCCAATTGTGACTATTAATAGTTTTCTTATTGAAATTATGAACATTATTAACCATAATGGTTATTTTCAGGCGTTTATTTGAATGCTCAATTAATAGCCCTTATACTTATACAGTCACTTAGTTATTACAAATCACGTTGCATCATTGTTTTGTCTTTCCATCTAACATTCAAAACATATACTCTTTTTTTTATCACAATTGTTAAATATATCAGACTAAAAATATAAATATTTATAAGGTTGAAAACTTAAAATCCACTTCAAATATGATATCAAAATAGTTTAAAGTCTATCATAATAAAAATTTGTTGAATTTATTAGGTTATCTATTATTGTACCATATCAAACTATTCATACTATGTAGTCTCTTACACAAGTTGACAATTCTCAAACAAATTTCATCTTATAAATTTATAAACTGATTTTATAAGGTTGAGTTAAATTTAAAATTTACTTAAAAGTTTAAAATGTTGTAGATGTTAAGAATTATATTTTATGAAAAAGTACATATATAATATGAAGATTTATACAATTTTTCTTTATTGATCCAACAGTCTAAAGTACTGTAATAATTAAAAATAGGGACAGGTTCCCACCCAACCAATGTCAACTATTTGAATTTAAATTTGAACAAAAAAAATTGAAAAATTATCGAATTGAACTACATTCATTGTTTATCTGTTGTATTTTTGTTGTTATCTTTTTGTTGCGCCCTCGAATTTAGTGATAGCTGACTACATGAGGGCATAAAGATATGGGTGGGTAATTTAAAAAAGGAGGATCTCAGACATTTGTGTACTATATGTAATTCTAAAAATATACTTCAAACTTTTATTTGTTTTCTACCTAATGGAACAAATGAATCAGAATATTTTATCAGCCTATGCCTATGTAGATCACCAATTTGTCAAAATAACTCCTCATTTCTCTTCTAGTGGTTGGTACACGATATTGATGAACAAGAAATTTAATTCAGATTCTAGGTGAGCTGGATACTTTGGTTCATGATTTCAAAATTATGAATATTTTTATTTTATTTTGTTTCATTAAGGAAAATTATAAGAAAATTGTATGTAAGAACAGGTAAGAAGAATAAATTTTTATTCTTTTAAGTGTATACATTAGTTCATGTATAAGAAATATGAGAGACTTTTTCTTTCTAAATTACAATATAATTGAAATTTACTAATCATGTTATTTTATTATTATTAAATTAATTACATAGGATACCATATCCTATATAATTTGATAATTACTATTTCTTTAATAATTGATGTTTTGATTTTGTTCTCAACTTATCATATAATTTATCCTTAATTTTCAAATTTAAAAAACACCATAAAGTTAGTGTAGGATTTTCTGTTTTAGACTCCACTTGTCTCACTCGCTAGTTTGCCAATTCATTTATTTGCTGTTGCATTTGTTTATTTATTTATACTGATGGAAATGTAATGTTAGTCAATGTCATAATAATTATCTAATGAATTTCCTCCATTATGACTATTGATAAATGACAAAAAAAACTCCTCATTTCACAGTTTATTACTGTCCTCTGTTTCACACTTGAACTAAAGTGTTGGATGAAACTGATTTTTTTTTCTTCTTCTTGTGTTTTATGGCAACATACAGAAGAAAGTTAAGCACATCCTTCAAGAGAAAGCTTGGCTTTGTAATTTGGATCAAGGACGTGATTGTTTAAGGTTTAAATCTGATTTCATTAGTTTGTGCATATAAAAAGAACATCAACAACATTAACAGCAGAACATGGTCAAAAAGATAGGTTAACAATGAATTAACAAATCAGAGAGAAAATGTTAATTACCTGTGAAATAACTCCAAGCACCCCAAGTGAGACTTTGGCTGCATTGAGATCTTCATGTTGTTCATTGAGGCTCTCAACCTTAGCATAACCTTCTTGAGGAGAAGCAGGCCTAACAATCCTAAGGTTCACCACATAATCATGAACAGAACTTCCTTTCCCCCACAAAGTGCTTCCATGAGCACCACTTCCCATGAGCCCCCCAATGGTCAAACCCCACCAATATGGTGCATATGGCAAGGCCAACCCTGCTTTTGCAGCCTCACTGATAAGATCCTTCATTGTCACGCCACTCTCCACAGTCATTGTCCTTGCTTCCACATCAACCTTCACTATCTTGTTCAGGTATTTTGTGCTTATCAGCACCCCATTCTGCCCTTCTGGGCACACCAGCTTGGGGATGCTGTGCGAAAAACGGGTGGCAACTTTCATCTTGCTTTTGCTTCTAGCTGCTGATGCAACCATAGACACAAGCTCTTGCTCAGTGGTGGGGTACAGCACCTTAGAGGCATGACAGATGCTTCGATCGGGAAACATGCCGTAGGAGTTTGTGATGGTGCAGGTTGTGTTCCCTGAAGAACACTTGATTGGATCCTCTGGAGGAGTCGAGAACACTGCAACACAGAAGAAAAGAAAGACTAGAGTTGAAGGGAAGGCTTTCTGAAACATCATGGTTAGTTAAATTTTTGAACTTGTACATTGTGTGACCTTAATTTCACCATATTTATAGCTTCAACACTTAGATAAACAGACATACACTCAAGATCCAAGAATAAGGTGCAATGATGGAAGGACACAGACAAAGAGTAATGTTTTGTGGACATTTATATATGGATACTCATTATCTAGAAAGATAAACAAATAGAAGAAAATATAGTTGTGATTGTATTTAAAACTTTCAGCATGTTGGAAAAAGACTATTTTTAAATATAAAGAAATGTTACTAATTATTTTTATATTTAGTGTCAATTTTTTAATATTTAGAAGAAGAAAAAATCATAAAAGTAAAAATTATTTTTTTCATATAATCCAACGTATTCCTGAAATTGCAGTAATAATTGGTAAAGTTGTGTCCAACTCAATTAGAAAAAAGGATAAATTTCACCACAAAAACGGCCTCACAAAATATATTAAAAAAATAAAGCTTAAATACAATATTTTAAATGTTTGTTGTTTTGTTTTTCAATTAAAAATGAAGTTTCTTCTCGGTAATTTACATAATAATATTATAATAATAATAATAAGGTAAAACTTCAATTGTAAATTTTATTATCTAAATGATGATAAATTTTATTCTTTTGGAAAAATCATATATTTAGATACATGACTGTAAGGAATTACCTATGATTATTTTTTTTATATATTTATTTATGACTTTAAAAAAAAATTCTGATCCTTTTATAAGATTCAAATTTAATGTTACACTTTGTTCTTTTATAAAATCTAATATAAAATATTTTTTATACTTTTTATTTTTTACAAAAATACCTCTAATTATATTTTGTTGAGTTCAATAAATAAGAAAATACCTCTAATTTAAATATGTGTTCATAATAATGTTTGTGTATCGTTACTCAGATAAAATAAAAATGTAGAAAAATATGAATTCAATAAATAATGTGAAAAAAAAATTAAAGGAAAATAAAAAGATGGAAAAAGAAGAGTGTGGATGTTAACATTTTTCATTTTTGGAAATGGAGTAAATGAAGGTGTTAAGCAAATTAAAAAGTGAAAAACAAGGAAACTTCCTCGGACACGGCTTCAAATGAGTATTTCTTGCTTCAAACTCAATTTCGTATTTTGGAGGCACAAAAAAGAATACATGTGATATACTTAACTAAGTTTACTAATATTTTGTTGTTATTGAATAAATGGGAGAACGAGGAGAAACAAAATCAATAAAATATTAAATTTAATTAAAAATTCAAGAATTTTATTATTTTACTTTCTTTGTTAGACTTATTTAGAATTTATTATTTATTTATTTATTTATTTTACATAACAAACAAAATATTTAATTTTATGAGAATTAAAACAAAAATTGTGGTTGTGTAAGTTCTTTAAAGTCAAGACGCATTTATTTTTATTTGTTTGGACCGCTTGATATAGTTCTACTATTTAAATGAAGTGGTAAAAAAGTCATTTATTTCTTATTAGTTATTGAATTTTTGGAAGTTTTTCATTTCATTTTTTATATTTATTATTTTTAATTTAAAATAATCTTTATTTTTTTATTTATAAATTTTTTATTTTTTGAATTTTTTCTATTTAACTGTTATTATCAAATTTCAATTTTTATATAAATTTCTCTATTTCTTAATTTCTCCACACACAAAAGCTGACACATAAAAAATATAATTAAATATAATATTTTTTAATAAATATTTAATTAATTTATATATTATAATATTAAAATAAATAAAAATATCATTTTTTTATTAAAACAAAATACAATTATATTTATTAATTAGCATATAAAATGTTTAAAAGACTAATAAAGAAAGAACACACAAATAAAAAGAAGAAGAAAAAGTTGTTTTTTAAGCAGTGAAGTATATGCATTGTATTGAAATGGTGATCTTTTATTGGTTTGGCTTGGAATCTAACAGCATAAATACACCTATCTTGAGAATCAAAATAAGAAAAGTAAAATTAGAATTAAGTGTTGTTATTGCCTTCAATCTTGTCATAGGTTGAGTTTGAACTCTAGGGTAATAAAACACATTAATTGTATTTGTGCACACTCACAATTTTTAATTGCTTTTAACAATTTTAATTTTTTAAAAGAAATATCTCAAATGACATTCATACATCTATTAGTTTTAAAATAATTATTCATCCTTTGTTTTGGTAAAATAACATGTACATTCCTTTTAATTAAAAAACATTCATTTCTAATAATTTAATATTTTAATAAATAATATTTATTTTCATTATGTTTTTAAACAACATGCACCTATGTTATATATTTGAAAATTACATACTCAGGTAATCCTTGGAGGAAAGAGTTTTGTGAATCTTTACTGACTAAATGTTGAACTTTCTAAATGGAAAGGAAAATATTTAATTTTGTTGGAAAAATTTGTTTGATTAAATCTATTTTGACAGTTAAACTCCTCTTCTATTTGTCTTTCTTTAAAGCTACGATCTTGGTATGTCAAAATATAAAAAATAAATAAAGAGGAATTTCTTATGATATTGGGGACAAAAGGGTAAGAAAATTGTCTGGATTAGTTGGGAGAAGATTTGCAAAACAAAAGAGTAAGGAGGATTATGAGTTAAAAATATAAGATTTAACAAGGCCTTAGGAACCGTGTATAGGAATTTTAGCTTCTAAGTATGGGAATGAGGGCATTAGGAACAGTGTAACAAACCTAGTGGAATAACAATATTGGTGGTGGAAAGACCTCATTAAAGTGACTAAAGAGGACAATTGGTTTGAGAAAAACATGAATTGGAAAATTGCTTTAGGAACTGAAGTAAGGTTTTGGGGAGGATAAATGGTTAGGGGATATTAATCTTATGCAAAGATATCGAAGGCCATATTCCATATCTACATGTACAAATAAAACTTTACAAGAAATTGTAGAATGGGGAAACCTAAAATGTGTATGGAACCTATCTTGGAGAAGGAATAGAATCACGTGGGACAAAATACATGAATAATGAACTTATGGAGGAAATTAACATAGTCAACTTGAATATGGGTAGTTTTGATAGGTGGTTATGGGTAGGTGAACAAGATGGTGTGTTTTCAATAAAATCTACCTATGCCTACCTGCAAAACAATATTAGTAGTCTTAGTGCAGAACAATTTCATCTTTTTTGGTCAATTAAAGGTTTACCAAATGCGTAAATATTGGCTTGGAAGGTTATTTTGGGCAAAATGGCTACAAGAACAAGTCTAGAAAGTAGATGGATTAGTCTAAATTCAAGGGTATGTCCTCTATGTCTATAAGAGGTTGAAAGTGTTAGCCAAATTTTCTTCACATGGTTTCACTTATATAAAAAAAACAAAATCGTGTGTGGAAAGGACTATGAATTGCTATTATAAGAAGTATATGAGACCATAGGAATAGTATTGTATTTAAGGATACTAGGGTAGACGCGGAGGAGATTTTGTATATGGCACAGCTGAAAGCATGGTTGTACATGAAACATAATCAGTCGTATTTTATTTTCTCCTTCTCGAATTGGAACCTATGTCTGTTACATTGTTTGAAAAGCATAAAGTAGTTGTTTGTTAGGCAACATATCCAAGAACGGGTGCTAATGTGCATGTAGTTTGTTCGTATTTTTTTGTACTATTTTACTTGACCTAGCTAAGGGGAAGGGAAGGTACATGGCTACAGGTGTGATCAGATTCTCTATTCCCAGAAATTAGGAGCTAATAAGCAGAATTAGAATAGGGGACATAACAATAGTGGAGATTCTGCAACATTTTTTTGGGGCACGATTATGGTGAGGGGTATGAGCATAGTTAAGGGACCATTCTGGAAGTTGAAACAATAACTTAATCTTAAGCTGTTAATTGGAACTTGCTCTTTTATGGATTTCGAGGTTTTGCTCAGCCATAACATTCTTTGCAAGTTGATTTGTTGGTACAAGAAGCACTGTTGGTTTCTCTATTCTGGTTTGGACTTTGTAGTTGTTGTAGTATGGTTGTGCATGTTGGGGTTGCACCAAGCAACAGAGTTGTCATGGTTGCGAAGAGGCTATGCAAGATACATGGACAACTACATTGGTGGTTCTATTTTGGTTTTTTGGAATGAAGCATCATTGGGTGTTGATATATGAAATGAAGAAAGAACCAAGCAAAGCACATATAGCAAAATATATGCGTGGAGAACCATGCTCAATCACAAACCCTTGTTACATGCTCCAGGGAAGGGGTATTGTGAATCTTTGAAGAAAATTATCTCAATTTTCCTATATGATTCTAATGTTGAAATTTTATGTATCTAATGTGTGAGATTTCTGTTGTCGGTCATACAACTCCACATGTTCACTTGTGTGGGGTAGATGATGGTTGGGTGGTTTTTTGGATAACTGTTATGATATGTTTTGTTCACCTTAGATATTTTTTGAGGATTATGAGGGTATTTAACCTGTCTTTTTTGTAATATGGTTGGAGTATCCCTAAATAACCCCTATTTATTTATCTTTTTTACTCATAACAAAACGATGTTAAACTTAAATAAAAAATTACAAAAACTAAAATTTAAATAATAATTTAATTATAGAAAATATATATTTATTTAAGAAAATATCTTATTGTATCACATTCACATTTTCGTAAATTTAAATAAATATTTATTTCTTTATGTTATTAACAAAGTAACCCTTCTTTATTTTATTTATATTTATATTAATATTATATTATTTATTTTTTAGTTAATAAATTTAATCTATATTTTATAATTATTTATTTCATATTAAAATAATATGTTTTTAAAAAAATAATTTTTATATTTTTATAAGACCATGCATAATTGAGTAATAATATAATTTTATATATTATTAATATATAATAATAATTCATTTTTTTATATAAAACATTTTTAATTTTTATATTTTAATT
This sequence comes from Phaseolus vulgaris, assembly GCF_000499845.2. Classification (NCBI taxonomy): domain Eukaryota; kingdom Viridiplantae; phylum Streptophyta; class Magnoliopsida; order Fabales; family Fabaceae; genus Phaseolus; species Phaseolus vulgaris. The sequence continues at coordinate 39,786,630 of NC_023750.2, forward strand.
TTTTATTGAAATTTAGTAATAAATTATTTTTAATAAAATCAAAGAGGCAAGTATGACGTATTAAAAGCGTAAAAATATAAGTATTATTTAAAACTAATTAGGATCTTTTATTGAAAATATAAAAAAATATATTTTAAATTTAAGGAAGAGTGTGAATGTTATCTAGAATAATACGTAAGAAAATAATTCAATTTTATATTTTTTTATTATATAATCAATTTAATCTCATTTTATGTTTTTTTTCTTCTATCTTTTTCATCAAGCTAAATGAATACACTACACATGTCTAATAATATTTTTTTCTTACAATATATGGTCCTAAGGCTAGGAAGTGGTATAACACTTTGTCCACTTACACATAATTGAATCCAACACACCCTCCACACATAATATTTCAACATATTCTATTTTCATAATGCTACATCTATGATGACTTTGTTAGGTGGAAACTATATATAAATTTGTATAAGGAATTTTAATTGAATATTTTTCCTTTCAACTTTTTTAAAGAAATTTTAAGTAGATGAGTGATATAAATCTTATGTTTTTTTTTTTTTTTACGATTGGAGATCCCACATCGACTAGAGATTAGAACCTTTCATTGTATATAAGTGGTGCAAACCTCAACTTTATGAGTCGATTTTATGGAATTGAGTTAGACTTAAAGTTCACTTCCTAATATACTATCATAGTCATTTGGACTCTATCCTAACAATATTATATAAAAGTTAAAAAAAAATTCTGATAATTTTATAAAATCTCATAATATAACACCTCACTTAACATCAAACTTTATACGTATACAATACTTTATCCTAATATTGAAGAAAAGGTTTATAAAATTAAAAGTATTTCAAAAAAACATATACATAAATATATACCCTCATAAAATAATAAACTAGTTTTTTTTTAAGTTAAATTTTAAAATTTATTGCCAACTTCGTCACATAATAAGAACATTCATATCAGCTTCCACACAAATAATAAATAAAAGTTAAGCTATTGAGAATTTGCATAATAATATTTGTATTCTATTCATAAAATAAAACCATCAACATATTAAGTATATTTAAACATAATAAGAACATTCATATCAGCTTCCACACAAATAATAAATAAAAGTTAAGCTATTGAGAATTTGCATAATAATATTTGTATTCTATTCATAAAATAAAACCATCAACACATATTAAGTATATTCAAACACGAAACATTTATCAATATATATCAACAACATATACATACATACACAAAAGAATATTCTAAAAAAAGTTATTAAGTATTTTCAAAAAGCACATTCATATCTCTATTTATATAGAACATTGAAATAACCATCACAATTAATATAACATTGAAATAAATTACAACATTACCTTACCTCATTAAACTATTGACCTAAACAAGGATTTAGAACACAAAAAATTATTACTTGAGTGATACAACTTGATATAAACAAGACACATAACAGAAACAAAATCAAGTTCTCGGTCTTATTTTTACTTAAGTAGGGAACGTTTTTCTTTAAGTAAAAATACTATGAAAAGAACTTTATACAACAATTTAAATATAGCTTAATAATTTTAAAATACCTTATTTCAATTGTTGATTGTACAAATTTTATATTTAGACCATTTTAACTCAATTAAGCATACGAAACTAAAAATATCATTCAATCAAATTCAAAAGTCATTCCAGTCACAATTCAATTCAATAAAGTAGATTTTATTATTGTACCAATTTTCAAACTACAATTAAATTGACTTCTATTCTAATATGATCATTCTAAGATCATCTAAGAAACTAATACCTAATTTCAAACTACAATTAAATTATTTGGTCATCTAAGATCATATTCAATTCAACTCTTAAACATAACTCCAAGAACAACTATATTACATATAACATAAAATAATCAACATAAATAAATTTGATCATTCTCCTTACATTGCAAATTTCAAAGAATTTTTTTTCAAGTTATTTATTTCTTCAAACCCATTCTATCTTGAGTCAAAATACCAAGTTTAATTCTCGTATCAAAATTAGACTTTTACATAAACTTTTACTCTACTCTCACATGTAACTGCACTTGTTCAAATTCAATATAATCATAAGATGTTCAAAGTTCTCCTTCAAACCTAACATTTAAATTTCAACTCATCCATACATGAAATTCTTCAATTCAATTTCTTAACAAATTCAAAGTACAATAGTATTGCAAATGTAACTTCCATTGTCTTAATTCAATTGTTCTTCATGGAATTGCTTCAAATTTATTAAGAACTTAGTGAAGTTCTAACATCTCTTAAGATGTTTGATTCATAAACTAAACATATTATTATTCTTAGAACTTCAAGTGAGTTTATCTCATATCGAGTAGGAGTATGCATGAAGAACAATATATAAGAAAGAAAACTCACATACTCAATGTCTTAAGATTTTGGGTTGAAAGTGATATTTTGACTTTATTATATAAAATAATCATGGTTCATTGGTATCAAATCACTCCAGCGTCTTTCCAAAAAAAACTAACAAATCCAGTCTAATAGAAATTCATTTATTAAGTTTCGATCTCGTGCGATAATAAAATCTCCTATGTTCAATTAATAGAAGAAAATTAAGCTTAATTAAAATATGAGATAAGAGGAAAAAAATACTATAATTAAAATTATCGTTCATTATAGTTGATTTTCACTTTAATATTGTTTCACTCACATTCATAGTGATCCAAAGAATTTAACATAACCACAAGTATATAATGAAATATTTTAATAAATTTTTCAAATTATTTTTTATTAGTCTTTGAAGTTTCCAAGTTTTACAAATATTATACCAACATATTTGGATTTTTTTAGATGCAATTAGAAGAAGAAAAAAATAAATAAACTTTTTGATAAATCAAAACTAACTTATACATGAATTAAAAAAATAATTTAAAAAAAAAGAACTTATGCATATTAATTAGTTTCATTTATAGAAAAGATATACTTATGGAAAATTTATAAAGAAAAACTTAATCTCAAAGGTGAAGTTCATTGGATAAAGCCGTAAGACTTAAGGAGTAAGATAAGAATGTGCCTTCATATTATTAGCTAACCCGTATCTGTGCTGCCACAAGGTGTTGGGCACATACTTGGTGAAATGTTATTTTTCTTAATCATGAATATAAAGCAATATTATGACATTTTAATTATAATCGAGAATTGAAAAAACGCAATTGTGGACATGCAGGGTGATTAATCATAATACGAGGAGTTTTTTGCGACTTCAGAAATCTTCACTTAATCATCTTCTTTACTTAAAAAATAGTCTGAATTATATTTATAAAAATATTGACCAGAGGATAATTAAGGGATCAGCTAATTTTCAAAGAAATCTGACAAACAAGAAAAAAAAACTATGAAGCTTAGACAATTATCTTAAATAGTGTGTTCGGACACTCAAATCGGATACCGACACTCGTATAACACTTGTAGGACACATACCTGTAAAGTGTCAAATTCAAAAAATATTGGTTAGATTTCTCACAATTCTAATACAATTCTAACACACTTTTAAAAAGGAAAAATACATTAATTTTCTAAAAACTCAAACTTATTCTATAAATTTTTATTATGATTATAAAAATAAGAAACAAATTCTTTTGAACCAATCATGAAAACAATTTTTCTGCTCCAAAAAATAATCTGAAACATACTTGTGTACATAAATCTTTATTATCAATTTATATAATTCATAATTATATAATATATAGATTCGTGTCCCCATATCTTACATTTTAGATATTATACGTATATTTGTATCCGTGTCCGTATCATATCAGTGTCCGTATCGTATCAGTGTCCGTATGAGTCTCTCTGTAGTTTGAAAGAACTTGGAAAAGGATGTTTGTGTAGTTTTTTCTTTTTGGAGGAGGGTTCCGTAACATTATTTTTTTGTCATGTGTTTTTGTTTATCAAGAATTTAAACAACAACCAGTTTTGGACTTCTTCTTTTTTGTCACATAAGTTTTTGGGTTGGGCTAAGGACAGATAGTGTAGGTGCCACTTTCAGTTTGCAAAACTGCTTTGGGAGTTAGTTTTTGTTTCCTGCACCTCCTCATTACTAAATGCACCTCCACTACTATCATAAAGACTAAAATATCCTTTCTCACTGTCCAATTCCACAACTGTCGTTGCTGCACGATCACAACACTAAAGAAAAAAAAGAAGAGAAAACACATTATGAAATAATTGTTTTAAAAAATTTATTCTGTAAAATTCATTTCCAAAAGTATATTATAGGAAGTATCATATATGTTACGAAAAACATGTTGTAAAAATCATATTTCAAAATCTCTACTAGAAATTTCATTCTGAAAATATTATTATAAAAATCTCATTTAAAAAATCATGTTCTAGAAATCCTGTTTTAAAAATTCCAAAAAACGTGTTTTGAAATTTTTTTTATCCAAAAGTTAATTTAAAGAAAAATAAAATGATGATTTTTTGAAAATTTTTTATAGAGGTGCGCCAAGAAATTGTGAAGGTGTAGGAATAAAAAGTCTTTTCCTCACATGCTTTTTCAGAAAATTGTTTTTTTTATAAAAAAAAAATGTTTATTTTTGGCCCCTTTTTATGCAATTTCATAATTATTTTCCCACCCACAATATACATATAAATAAATAAAAATATTCACGTGTCTAGGTCATAGCACCCAATTTCAAGATTATATTTCGAACATAATCTTAAATTTTGATTGTGTAATCTATATTATAATTTTAAATTATAACATTTAAAATATGATATTAATTTATATAATCTAAAATTTAAAATATAATTACAGATTACATAATTAAATATTTTATATTGTATAATTATAAACGTTTTAAATTGTATAATCCTCAAAATCTAAAATATAGTTTTAAATTATCTAATTCATAATATATTTTTAAAAAAGTTATCAGTATTATCTAATTAATGAATTACTATTAAAATAATTATACTGATCAGGTCCGTACGATAGCTAAAAACCTCTGTATCTGGTCAAGGTTGACCGACACAACTAAATTCATTATGTCTAACACAAGATTGACAAGACTAAACAGTGATCAAGTATTAGGTAATAGACTCTTAATCATGGTCCATAACCCTAATTCGATCCAATAACAAAGGGTTCATGATAATCATATAAATAGTCACAGATTCCAAGATTGCCTCGGAGCCGTATTATCATGTTTATTAGTACATTTTATTTACCACATTTATTTGTTTCTATCTTTTTCTATTATATTATTATATACAACTTTTCTCTAACATTTTGAACTTATGACTATTTCCCATTAATATATATATATATACACACACACCGGTTCATTACTTTGTTGTTAACATTTTTTGTAAGGATATCCATATAACACGAAAAGATGTTTATCGAAATATAAATTTAATGTTTATATTTATTTTAGTTTTATATTGATAATTAATAGATATGTTTGTGAGAGTGGATGTTTATGATTTGAATGATTGATTAAAACTACAAAATTCAGAAGTTAGTGTTGGTAATAAGAATTTGAATTCATCCTAAAAAAAATTAATGTTAGTGAAAAAAAGTATAAAAAGATCTTTCACGTTGATGCATGGAGTGAATTTGTTGAAGAATATCACACATTCTAAAATTGTTGTCTTTGACGAAGATCCATCGAAATTTATTTAGCGTTGTGAATATAGAGAGGAGTAGAAAGGAAGTGTGTTGTGAAACAGTACACATAAAAATGTTATATAATATTAAAATCCACCTTAGGGGGTAGTACTTTGGAATTAGTTAAAGACAATAAATTGAAATTGAAGCAGAGTACACATTTGGTTTGAATTGTACCTCTTTGAAGATGTGTAGGAGGCTGAAAATGTAAACAAGTATTTCATTAAATAGTAATTTATATCAAAGTAACACACAGGCCCTTGTATTATTAATATGTGTCTTCCCCATTTAACCTTAATCCTTTTCCTAGGCCAATTAATACACCAGGACCATTCTAAGGCTTCAAGATTGTTGGTCCATATTTGGAGTAACATTTAGTGTGATGTTTAGAATTGTTATCTTTCTTCCACTTCAGGTTAACAATCTTCCTTTTAGTCACAAGATCATCTCATTTTGTTTACTTCTGTTATGCACATCAAAGTTATTACTACTACTTCAGTCCAATATCTCTAACCAACCCATCATCACCTCAACTACCTTAAAGTCAATCAAAATTGATTTTGGTACAAAATTTTACAGGACAAAACTTCATTAAGAAAACGCATATATTTAATGCTCAATCAACTTCATTATTTAAAATCTAATTATTAAACTCTAATTCAAAATTTTAAAAAAGTAAATTGTTAAGTCATGGATCTCATCCGATGAAATATAACAAATGGTTCATCTTATGATCTTCAAACTCATCATAGCTTCATTGACCTATGCCTAAGGCTGAGGGCATGCTAGGTCATGGGTCTGACCCTTGGTCATTTATGGTTGTTTTCTGACCTATGTATCTAACGTTATGAGAGAGTACAAATGAAGGGATCTCAATCAATTAGTCTTAAACATTCAATTAAGACAAAATCATGACTAAATGTGGGGAGGTTACAATTCAATCTATATATACCAGATTATGCTCTACAGAAAAGATGATCTAATACACAACACAGGGAGTACTCTTAATTCATATTCTATCTTATACTCATTATAATTTTGTGCTCTTAATAACTTGAACGTCGAAGTTTCATCGCAGGAGGAGTACCCTCGTTTTACGAAGGTTGATTTTAACGAATATTTTTTCATCTCATATAATAATACTTTGATATTTTTTTATGTTATGTGTGTTAACATATTTAGTTTTTCTGTTTTAAGTTATTGAGTTTTGTTTGTTTGACCCAAATTTCCTTTTCTGTTTCAGCTAGGTCTTAGATTTTTTCTTATATATACACCATGTATTTTATTCTCACGTAAATAAGAATTTATTTTGTATTTTTTTTTTCTACTTTTCTCTCTTTTATGCTTATGTCATTGTCTCTTTTTCATTTGCAATTAGGATTCATCAGAATTTTCCTTTCTCTATTGCGCTCATCAAACAAGAAATATTCATCTTCTTTGTAATAATGTGAAAAATATCTCCTTATTATATTCCTCCCTCCAATGAGTGAAGTATTGGAAAGATAACATAAAGTTTGAACTCATTGACGGAAAATGATCTATTATTAAGATGAAGTATATGTGATGAACATACGATGATGCCCATTTTGTTTTCTTCCATGAATATTTGGTAGAAAAGTGATTCCTGATTGGCAGAAGTGCAGATAATGGTTTCACATGTAGCTGGAGAACTTAACAGCAGCTGTATTTGTGCAAATTAATTTTGATGTGCATTAATTCTGCATGCTTAGAATAGAAATGGTTAGTCCTTAGTAGTAGTTTTTCAATTTGAAGCATGACTTTATTGGTGTAACAACAGAATATGCAATATTAGATATAGGCTATAAGTTCCTTCTAGCAAGCACCTAACCTGTGTGATAGTGTTCAGTATGATGGGACCCCAAACAGCTCATAATTCCAAGAAACCTCTGATTTATGAGTTTCAGTGAACAAAAGTCTGTCCAGCTGGACTCCTCTGTAACAATTCAATAACCTGCTCAGACCATATCCACCACTAAAAATCATCTGTTATTAACTTTTTTTAGTTTTTTTTTTTTACTTCCGAAGAACATGTTAATTTGTATAATGTTTTAAAAATTAAAACAATTTACCCTACATTATTTATTGGTCGTATTAGTTACCGATATTGTCTCACTATCAAATCATTCCTAATCTATATAATTTCATGCATAAAAGTTTGTCGAAATTTCAAAACACAAGACTAATGTAGTGTCAAAACGCATTGGCATGTGTGCTCACCAGAAAAAATACATACATTTATGATGTTTTTTAGTATACGTTGAATGCAAAATTGGAAAACCTACATGAACGTTGGATAAAATTGAAAATGTTTTGAATTGAATCCATCTGAAATCCAAACCCGTACATAAAACTTGACAACTGTGTCTTACACATGATGTGCCTTACAGTGGCATGACATCATTGTACTCCGATAATAAACTCGTTTTAAAAAAATTCCTTAACTTTAGCAACCCACCAAATTACTCCTGCTAGAGATGCTCTTACAGTTTCGCAAAACAGCACAAAAAATCCGTTGATCACTGAATAAAGCACAAGAGTTATTGAATAACAGATTCCGTGGTATAAGACTACAGAACGTAAGACACAGTTCATGATCTCTTCTCATTAAATGCCCAAGCCTATCTGCTTTTACCCTTTTCATGCTGCAGACCATGTAGCAACCTGAAAAAGTTTTCATGGCTGCGAGACCAAATAATAGTGCAAAATAGTGAGCAAATCATTCTTTTTAGCAATGGCTAGTGTTGATCTCCTCTTTCACATGCAGCAAAGTTTTCTCTTATACATAGTTAATTATCATCACTAGTTATACATGCAATGATAAGTGTGGACTTACCCAATACATTCTAAACAAAATTGTTTCACTTTGACGTGGAATCCAACTCACAAGCATGTAGCATAATAGACAGAAGATGAGTGAGTGATGGGGAGCAATAAAGGTCAAAGAATATGACGCGATGAAGACTCAAAGTATACAAATAATGATTTAGTTTGCTCATGCTAGCAATGTTGAATTTATCCATTTGATTAGAAGAAAACAATGAAAGGAAAGAGGGTTGTACATTTTGCTAAGTGAAGGCAATGCTAAAATACGAAATATTAACATGCTATTGTGACAGGACAGTCCATTAAAAGCTATTCAGATGGTCTAGGCAATTCTTTCAACATCAACACAACATCCCAAGTGAGGTAGGCCACCACATACGGCTTACTTTTTTATCTTGGCATCTCAAGAAAACTATGAAAAACGAATGATAAACGTACACATTAAATTGTTCTGAGTTTGCTAGCAAGAAAAAGTACTTGCTTCTCTGCTCCTAAACATCAGCTTCAGTTCAGGTCACCCGGGGTAAATAACTTTCTTTTGGGGTGAGAAAGGGTTAAACTAAAATTAACTCTAACATCACAAAAGCCCAAATAAATAAAAATCAAAGAAGTGAATGGCGATAGCCTAATGGGTCCGCTCATGTTTCTTCTCATTGAAGTATGCAACAAATCATCTCAACCACCTCCTAAGGTCACCAGTTGAAGAAGGAGAAACCTCACCACCACCAAGACTTTCAGTGCAGCAAGAGGAGTAGTTTGACTGCTGCTCCAACCCAAAGTGTGATCCACTCACACTCTTGAAGCTTGGACTCCTTAAACTATGCCCATAATTTCCGTAACTCACTCCCACGCTATAAGGGTCAGGAGCAGGAAAAGAAAGCCTCTTCTTTGCTGATCCCACCCTGTCCCTCTCTGGTGTGGAAGGCCTCTGCCTTGGAGCGCTTTGTGACCGAATTCGAGCCTTTGCAGACTCCGTTGCCGCCATGTAATTAGGCAATGTAGCACCACCACCACCACCACCACCACTACTAGTTCCACTTCCAACAGCCCTTCCATTTTGGTACAAGTTTCCTGTATAATGGTAATTGGACCTCAAGCTTGGTGTTTGGGAGGTGGGGTAGTTTCTGTCTTCTCTGATGCAACGAGGGCTTGCTGATCGCACTTGGATGGGCCTTGACTTGGCAGGAGAAGGGGTTGCAGGGGATTGGTGAAGGGATCCATTTTGGTGAGATCTATGGAGTGGGGAAGCAATGGAATGCCTTTGTGGTTGATGGTGGTTTGGGTTATATTGATAATTTGGATGTGATCTTCTGTAATTGGTTCCTAGATACGAATAAGGCTGAGAGGTGTCAATCTCCACAGTCTTAATGGGGTCTCTTTGATCAGTTGAAGCCCTTCCTCTATTCTCCCATGGCTTTGTGGCCATCCACCGATCTAGCCATTTTGGTCTCTCTTCCAACTCATCTTCATTTCCAATTGATGATGTCCTACCATTCCTCCAAATCTATGCATCACAATCAATTAACCAATCCAAGTCAAGGAAGTTAATTCAATTTCAAGAATAGTAGTTACTGAACCAAGTCAAAGAAATTAATTCAATTTCAATAATCAATAAAAGCACTTCACAATCAATTCCACCAAACAAAGTCAGTGAAATTAATTCAATTTTAAGAACCAGCACTTGGAGAGGATCAAAACCTGTTGGGAAAAGGCTTGGGATAAGGTCTTGTCCCTCTTCATTGCAGCTTCCTTTCTCTGCTGCAACATAGCCTTCACTTCTTCAACAGTGTGAGGACGTTCATCCCAGTCATCTGCAATGCTGCTCCCCTCTCTTGACTACCAAAACAAGCACAGCAAACGATTCAAACACAGAAAACCCCTTTTCCCAACTGCTGCTTGATTAAGAATATGAAAATGAGGACTATTCCTTTGCTTTTTGTAAACAAAAAAAGTACTTTTTTCCTTTCGTGGTTTTCAAACATAACTATTGATTCTTAAAGCAGGAAAAAGTACACAAAGTTTGATCAATGGTCACTAATGATGGTTTAAACAAGTAGCCTGTCACTTACTATTGATTTCCTATCAGAAATATCCTGAAGATACCGCGAGTCCCAAACACTGGCGGTGTCACTGAAAGTGGATTTTCTGCTACCGTCAAGTGAAGACCTTATGCGCTGGTCAAGGACCCTTGCTTGAACTCTAACCAAAGCCTGCATGCATCTAAGGGTCATCTTTGCCTGCTTCCTAACATTGTGACCCCTAACCAAAGCTTGCAACTTCACCAACCCCTTTAGTGCACGAAGTGCTCTTTTTGCCTTCAAACAAAAAATCAAAACTCCAGATTAACTAATTGATTTACCATGGTAACTTCTTCTCTTAAAATCTGAACACTTTTGCAATTCAGATCTGTTAAGGATACTCACCAGATACCCTCTGAAAGCTGTTTGGATCACAACAGCAGCATAATGCTCCCTTGCATGGCTAGCAGGTTTGGTCAACCTTGCCACCTCCACCGCCACCTGAGCGGTGGCCATGGCTGCTTCTGCGGTGGCCACGGCCACCGCAAGTGCATGCTTCTGATCCTGGTCTGTTCTTGAACCTTCAGTAGTTGCCGTCACATCATGCTTCAACTTTTGTTGAGTGTTGTGTCCACTACTTACTCCTTCATGACTCATGTGAGTCTTCCTGAAAATCCATCTTCTCTTTTCCCTTTTCTGCAAAATTAAAACAGAAGAGTGTTCAATGCTCATTCTCATGATCTAAAAACTTACACTAGATTAATCTGCAAAGAAAGAAAACATGAACAAAAAGGCGCGCACACACACACACAAAAGAACCTTTTCCTCGTCTTCTTCTTGATCACAGTCTTCTCTTCTTCTGCCACTCCTTTTGTCAGTGTCTTTGGTGGGAGATCTGAATGCCCTTTTGACAGCAGTTAACCAGGAACTACCACTTCCCTTCTTCCCCATGTAAATCTATCTCAGCGGCATTTACAGCTAGAACCGCTAAAAACAGCCTTTAGAAAGAAAGAGCCAGAAAAATAAGTTGTGATGAAGAGTTAAAGACAGAAGAGAGGTTGAGACTCAACTCAACCTCCTTTAACCTTGTCTGAGGAAAATGGACAGGAGGGAAAACAAGGAGAGGGCCAACACAACACTAATGGAGTTCTTGTTCAGTCTTTGTTATTAATTTGAACGAGTACATAACAACACAGTTGAGCAATGCTACAGTAACTTTGTCCTCCTCATGCCTCTGTCTTGAGTGAGTGAAATATCTGAGCCACCCCTCGTTAAAAATCCTCAAGAACAAAACTATATGTAATGCACCATCATTCCCTTTCTGTTCATTTAATTTCAATCTTATGCTCAATTTTGATTGAGTTCTTCACCAAAGTATCATAAAACAAAATAAAAAAGATTATGCTCAGCTCATATGTGCATTTTTCAGCTTGATTGTTCGAAATGACTGTATATAAAAAGATAAATCATTGATATTTTATTCTTTAGTTTTTGAAGTTAAATTAAATTCAGATTTTAAATTATAAAATAATATTACAGACTGTCATAAGGTTTGCTTACATAAGCTTTGCGTGATGAATGTGAATAAACTGTGTGCAGGTTTTTTTTATATAGTTTGACTGTTTCAAATTATAAAAAGTAAAACTGAAAAAGGATTTCATTTGGTTTCAGATAAGCTTGATTTTAAATTGAATTTTATTGCAATATTATATTGAAGTTTAGTTTAAAATAAAATTAAACACAAACTTTTGCAAAATAAATTTCACCTTAATTTAAATTTATAAACTTTAGTTGAAACAAAAACTTGATCTTTTTTTAAAACAATAAATTTTTCACAAACTTCCAAATTAAATAACTATAACAAAATCTATGTTTGAAATAAATGAAACAATATTTGAACAAAATATGTTAGGAACCAATAATACAAATAAAAACTTTATAAATTTAAAGTTTATCTCAGTTATTAGAGATGTTAAAATAGATGAAAATGGTTTTATGATATAACATAAATTAAATTAAATTGAAATTTTTTATAAACAATCTAATAACAAGTTATATAATGATATTTAACATAAAAAATTTTATAAAAAAAAAATATTTAATAGAGATTTTTGAAGTAATCCATTCATCCAACACCTTTTACAATAATAAGATTACAAATTTCCTTTCAGTCAAACAATCCCATTTATATACTATGTGCTCCAACTCACTTCTAAACCTTAACAAAAATTAACAGATAGAATATTTGAAACATTAATATTGAGTGAATGATAAGAAATGTAAGGTTAAGCATTAACTTTAACCACTTCATCATCATCTGAAAAATTATGTGAATAAATTACTTAAATTGCAAGACTAGTAAAATTAAGATGATCATAATTTACGGGTCTTTAATTTTTATAAGCAAAATAAATTATTATAGAACTACATGTTTGTTCTTATAAATTTTATTTTCACATGTCACATTCTCAACATGAAAGGAAAAAATACATAAAATGAGATATAACTCTTATTCTATTGAGTTAAAACTAATTTAATTTTTTAAAAGTCACTTATTGTCAAATTAATTTTAAGATTAGACTGATAATATATATAATATTAAAAATTAAAGTTTAATTATAATATATACTTATAAAACTTAATTTATATCTTTTAGTATAATATGAAATATCTTTATCTGGATGATTTTTAATCAATGTTAAAGATCCCACATCGACTAGAGATGAGTCATTGTATATAAGTGAATTAAACTTCAATCCTATGAATCGGTTTTATGGGATTGAATTAAACTTAAAGTTTACTTTGTAATATGATATCCTAGTAATTTCAAATCTATTAAACTTAAAAGTACACCTCGAAATAGGAAATGTTAAATTTGAATATAATGTGAAATATTTTGACCATTATATTGTGCAGAGAGAAGCAGAAAATAAAATAGTGAGTTAGAATCTGGATAAAGATTATGGTGAGCAGCACATGGTTACCCAATTGAATTATTTAAGGAGCAGTGAGAAACAGGCTGTGTGTGGAAGAGGCAGCATATAAAGAATATTAAGTTGTAAGAAGATTATGGATTTTTGTGGCATGGATAGAGTAAAGTGGGAGTGTCAGAAGCTACCTTAAAGCTTTGTAATGTTAATGAATAATAATTGAATAAAGCAATGGTTGATGAAATGCAAATTATGTAATGTAAGAAGAGAGAGGGATAGAAAGCAAAGTTGAGGGTGGGGAAGAGAGAAGCTAAAAGTGGCTTTTTCTATAATGGAATCAGAAAAAGTGAGTATTTCTTTTTGGGGATAAATTATTAGCTTTTTGGTGGTTAAAATATGAGGTAACTGTGATGCTCTCTCATGGTGTCACGTGGTGTGAGCAGATGGGGGATGGACCATGGTGCACTCTCTTAGGAACATGCATCATCATGTGTCCTTACTTGCTAAAAAATAATTTTAATCTTTTGCAACCAAACCAGATGACACAAATATCAATGAAACTATTGTCTTAATCCTTAGCCAAACTTCATGCTCTCTCTTTTACTTCATTCTTCAACTGCACATCTAAGTACTCACCCCAAAGACCAGTCAAACTCTTCTAGATTCTCTACATCATCAACACCTACCTTTCCATATTTATACTCATAAACAATCTTCTACATTTTCTTCATTTTCACTTCTTAATTCATCGTGAAATGGATTTGGTGAGATTAAAAATGAAGATTCAAAGAGACAAGAATCACAACATTGTATGAATTGTTTTAACTAATTAGTTTGTATTTTTTTTATGCGATGGGTGTGTAGTTTTAGCATGTTGTGGTGTGAGGAAGAGGAAGAAACACTCAAAATTCTTTTGCTTTGGAGGGATGAAGTCATTTGTCAAGCATTTATGGCTGGACAACATAGTTTCCTATTTACGAAGCAAGATGCTACCATCACAGTCACATTTAACCAAATATTATATTTATTTAATATTGTGGGATATTATTCTGGCACAACATAAAGTTATAGATTTATACAAGTAAATAAAAATTAAAAAAAATTATTAAAATTGATAAATTGTGTTTGGATGTAACTAAATTTTAACTAAATCGTATCAAAATAATATTGTTTATTTAAAATTTAATTGTACTGATATTTTGTTATTTTAACACAATTTCAATTTAAATATATTAAAATTGTGTCATTTTAATATGACTTGTTTTATTTTATAATTTATTTTTCCAATAACTTTTTAATCTATGAAATTATTTTATTTTAATAAAAAATCATATTCACTTTAGTCTTTATATTTAATTCAAATGATAAAGAAGTAAAAAAAATTAATATATATATATATGCTTTAGAGCTTTGGGTAATAGTTAAATTTGTGAATCGATAAAAATACTGTTTTTTATATATGAAAAAACAAATAAAAATAGTATTGTTTTTATCATGTTAACATAGGTGGTGTGTATTATTTTTATGAAACGATTGCACTGAAAAATTACACGCGTGTAAAATTAGTGTCTATTTGGTTTAATTTACACAACATTTCATAAAAATTATATTCTGGTAAGTTATTTTGTGCTTATTCAGCAAAAATAAAATGAGACTCCCTTGGAGTAGTAAGTCTTGAATCTTATTTTGATTACTTTTTTTATATAAAATGAAAAATATAGTTTAAGAAAAAAAAAGGAAGAGATTTGTTGGATCCCACATCGACTAGAAATTAGAGCCTTTTATTGTACATAAGTGGGTGCAAACCTCAATCTTATGAGCCGGTTTTATGGGATTGAGTTAGGCTTAAAGTCCACTACGTAATATGGTATCAGAGCCATTTCAAGCCTATCCTAGCAAGTATTTGTTGGGCCTATTGTGCCACCCGCTATCGGACCATCCATAATATATAGTCCCACGCATGAGTTGGTAGTCTTGGCGTGAGGGGGGTGTGTTGGAGATCCCACATCGAGTAGAGATTAGAGTCTTTCATTGTATATAAGTGGGTGCAAACCTCAATCTTATGAGCCGGTTTTATGGGGTTGAGTTAGGCTTAAAGTCCACTTCGTAATAAGATTCATATTTTAAATTCTTTATGATTTTTTGAAATTTTTTTAAAATTATTGTATCAATCTTGGAAAAGAAACTAGTTCAACCTAAAATTCCAATACCATTCGACATTTTGGGTATCACCGTTCTACCTAAAATCATTCCATCGTTAGTCAATATTTTGGATATGACTATTTTTTCCAAAATTATGGCATTGTTAATGAACACCTTGAGCATAATCGTTCTATCCAAAATCCTGACAACGTGAGTTGACACCTTGAATATGACCATTCTATCCAAAATCTTGGCATTGCTGGTTAACACTTTGGGTATGACTATTCTACCTAAAATCCTGGCATCATCGGTAGACGCCTCGGGTATGACTGTTCTACTCAAAATCCTAACAATATTAGTCGACCCTTTGAGTATGACTGTTTTACCCAAACTTTCCTGGCATCGCCAGTTGACACCTCGGTTATGACTATTCCACCCAAAAAATCCTGCAACTTTTAGTTGAAAAAAATAAGCATGATTGTTCTGCTAAATTCTTTGCACCGCTAGTCGATACCTTAGGTATGATTGTTCTACTAAAAAATTTCTTGGCACTGTCACTTGACACCTTAGGTATGATCGTTCTACCCAACTTTTTCCTGACATCGACATTCAACACCTCAGGTATGACTGTTTTACCCAAAATTTTCCATGGCATCGCTAGCCAACAACTCGGGTATGACCGTTCTACCCAAAAAAATCTCAACATTGCCATTCGACAAAAAAAGAAATGATCATTCTGCCTAAATTCTTGACATCACTAGTCAACAAAAAGGGGATTGACCATTCAACCCTAAATTGTCCTGTCACTACCAATTGTCAACAAATAAAAAGACATGATCATTCTGCCTAAATTATTGGCATTATTAATTGACCTAAAAAAACATAAGATCGACCTACGTGGCAAACACAAAAACAAAAATGTGTAAGACAGACCTACATGATAGTCGCAAAAACCTAAAAGTGAAACACCAACCTATGTCACATCGCACAAATAAAAAGGTGTAAGACCAACCATAAGAGGGTAACAAAAGTTGAAATGTAAAACCATCCATTAAGGGTGGCGTAAAAATATTGTCACATGATCTTTTTATATTAAGATTGGTTCTTTGGGACGACATAGAACTTTTGATTGCAACAATGATTTTTTAGAATATGAATAGTTTTACATAGTAATTTATTGATTTTTTGCTAGATAAATATTTTTGTTTCGTATATTTAGTTTGAGGGTGGAGGACTCTTGTTATCTCCTATCAGAAGAAAATATAATTTATCTAAAGAGTCAGGCCTATTAATCATTAATATATAAATTCAATAAAATTTTCCTATAATCTTTAACAAAATATAAACAAATATCTTTTTGTCATACTTAAAATCAGTTGAAGAAAGATTTAAAATTAAATAATATTAATTAATATTTAAAATATAAAAGATATTAAAGATAACTAGCCATTGTTATAATTTTATTTTTTTTACTTAAAATCAGTTGAGAAGAATTTGAATGATTAAATGATCTTAATTAAAATTTAAAAGATAATTAATAATTAATTATAACTTATAAATACATCCATCATCGTAAAAAAAAAATAATGAAATAGTATAAGGTGATTTAAACTTTTGAGACAGAAGAATTACAATTTAAAAAAAAATATAAGTGGATATCGAACAAGTAATTATGAAAGATATTAGTAAAAGAGTTTAATTTATAACAGTAAAAAACCAGTCTAGTTTGAATTGAAAAAACTTCAACTAACCTAAACGGAAAAATAATCTCATCAGAAAATAATTCAAAC
This sequence comes from Phaseolus vulgaris, assembly GCF_000499845.2. Lineage (NCBI taxonomy): Eukaryota > Viridiplantae > Streptophyta > Magnoliopsida > Fabales > Fabaceae > Phaseolus > Phaseolus vulgaris. Next base: position 39,804,030 of record NC_023750.2, read on the forward strand.
AAAATCAACTGAAAAATAAATATAATTAACTTTAATTTAAACAAATCAATTAAGAAAATAATGTTAAGTCAATAATACAGTAGGATTAATGATTTTAATCTTCACTAAACTCATAAGCGAAACCAAGCCAATAATAACTAGAAAAAGAATTAAAAAGGAGAGACATAGAAACGAAAGTGAGAAAGTATTAAGAATTTTAATTTTTAATTTTTTAATATAATTAAAATTCTTTTAGAAAATTTTAAAATTTTCTAATAAAACAACGTACTTTAATATTAATCATTTTAAATCCTTTATAAAATAAATTATATTCTAAAAATTTATCATTAATGAACACTAATATCTTGAAAAACTAGTCTCTATAATTTCTTATATGCAAAAAAAATGAGATAAAAAGTTTCATTAATTATAAACGTTGTTGACCGTTAATTATAAAAATAACAAATAAAATGGTCACATTATTCATATTTTGTTTTCTATCACTTCAAAATCACATGTTTATACAAAATTTCAATAACGATAACCTATATAGCACAAATACTAACACGAACACTGATACGATATGGATACGGACACAAAGATACGTATAATTTTTAAAATATAAGACACGGAGACACAAATCTATATATTATATAATTATGAATTATATAAATTGACAATAAAGATTTATGTGCACAAGTATGTTCCATATTATTTTTTGGAGCAGAAAAATATATTTCATGACTAGTTCATAAGAATTTTTTTCTTATTTTTATAATCATAATAAAAATTTATACAATAAATTTGAGTTTTTAAAAAATTAATATATTTTTCTTTTTAAAATTGTATTAGAACCGTATTAGAATTGTCAGAAATCCAACAAATACATGTCTTACATGTTTCATACGAGTGTCGGTGTCCCATACAAGTATCCGCATCAACACGCCATTTAAGATGAGTAGTGATAAGTAACGCCATTTAAGATGAGTAGTGATAAGTAAATACCTGACATACTCTTACAGTAAATAATTAGGCATAAGTAAATAAGTTCAAAATTGTGGTAAATAAATGAAGAGAAAAATCTGGAAGAAAAACTTGGCTGACAAGTGATATGGTGACTGAATAAAAATAATTATATTCATCAGTTTCCAATAATGTTAATTTTGAAGATATAAGAAAAATATTTTATTATTTTGATTATCTTTTTCTTGGTGTGTCAGTTCCCTTATCGGTGAGTGACCCACCACGTTTGTGGAAGAGAACATAATGTGAAATCCACAGTGAAATGCTAGTGGGCCTTCCTTTCTGCGCTCCCTCAATTTAAACTGCACCCATACTTGTTAAGAACTAACTGGGCCTTAAGGCCTCTAATCAATATTTCTGAAGAAAAATATTGCCTTAACAAGATTCGCTACAACTTCTTCGTAATTTATTTCCATTTTGAATTTGAGTACCCTTGATAGGAAAAGTAAACTTCTTCATAATTTTTTTTACTTTTATTTTTAAATATTTAAGTACTTTAACTTTCAATAAAAAATTAAATTCTCAATAATTATTTATTCATAACTCTGAAGGATTACAGAGTTTGGGTGTTTTCGGCTTCTATGTTTCAAAAAGGAACAAGTTTTGTGTGTATCAGCTTCTTCCTTTTAGTGTATAATGGTAAATTCTTTCTCCACATCCATATGTTTTGTCTGGAACTATTTCTGAAAATTTCGTTTTAACTTTTTAAAATAATTTAAATAACTCTGAATGAAGCATCAAATCACTTTTCTAAATAACCTTAATTTGTACTCCAACTTTTCACCTCACTCAGATTTTTTTCTTCTATGTTTTGTGGCTTTCAAATAAATGAAAAAAATTAAGAAACACAACCACCACAAAACTTACCTCAACCATCACAAGCTATCACCACTATCTGAAAATGAAGAAGACACCACACTCTCCACCATACTCAAAAGCACTAAATGAAACATAATCTCACTTTTTTAAATAACTTCAGTAGCATCCTTACATCCTATACCTCCCTTTCAGTCGCAACACTTTCATTATTCTTGAAATAGCAGTTCCACCATTGGAGCATGTTTGAGAGGGTTGACAAGAAGATTCGCTGTACTCGACATTTACCAGTGTGAAGATAATTTTTTTGAGTTTTTTACTCCATTTTTATACCTAACGGTTTTTGTTTTGGATTTTGTGACTTTCAAAAAAATGAAAAAAATAAATAAAAAACACAATCGCCACCATTAAAAACACCACAAAATTTACTTCAGTCACCAACGTTCACAACTAGCCACCACAATCAACCATCACCACTTGAAAATGAAGAAGACACCCCACTTTCTACCATACTCATGTTGAAATTAAAAAATAAAATATAGAGATAGAGGGGAAAGTATGAGATGTTTGGAGAATTTGCCATCTAATTTTTGTCTTCTAACATGGATGTGTCATTCGGCCTTAAATGAAACATTTGATAATCTTTCCTTCATCTATCCATTTGGAATTCTATGTCTCTCTTTAATTACATAAAATTAATATTTAAAGCAGAGCTTGTAATTAAATCCAATAAAAGAAAGTAAATAAATTCCCCAAATCTAATGCTACAAAATTAATATTTTTAAAGACACTGAATTAAAAATTATAGTAAGTGACTTAAACTCCACTAAAACAATGTGCAAATTGATAAGGAAATTATAAACTAGTATGATAATCATTATTTTTATACAGATCGATATTGCATTGTAAATAAGAAAAATTAAAACCAAAGGAAATCTTAATTTGATTTCTTTAGTTAAAATGATATTAAATCGTCATATTTTTCTTGCAAAATGATAGCTGAACTAATGTACTTGAGTTTTATTATTATATATGTTAAATGCTTAGTGAGGTTAAATTACTCCAAAAACTATTAAGAGTAAACTAAGAAGATATTAAGTTTCTAAGAAGTTTTTTTTTTATCAGCAAAAGTTTCTAAGAAGTAAAATTAAAAATTCATCCTACTAGAGTAGAGATGTAGTTATGCAAATCAATTCGTAAACTTGCCTTTGTATTCAACTGTTTCATACAAAACTTGTTAAGGAGATTTATTTTTGAAGTAAATGTTTCACTGTTTCATAGATAGAAAGGTATCTTCACAGGTAAGAGTTAATAATATAATAATGAGTATTAGCAGAAGAACTAAAACGCCTAAGGAAAAAAAGTATTAAATTGAATCGAATCCTGTGATAGAAGCATGAGTTCAGTGATCTAAAGGCAATTTTGGGAAAAACATGAAACTAGATTTATAGAAGAAATTTGAGGCATGAACTAAAATTGAAAAGGGGTCAACAGAAGTGATACCAATCACCCCACCTGCATATTATTTATAATATGGTTAAAAAAGTATTGGAAAGGTACCAACAACTATTGACACCACACATGAGAGTTCCATTGGATTCCATATACGTTTGCAGTTGTACAGAGAGTAAAAGACACTTAATTGATGCAAAAGAAGAATAATCTTTATCTAAAACAAAAGGAATGCGGGTGACAGCGAAAGATGAATGGTAAAAACATGATTATATGTGAAAAAGAGAGAAACAATAAACGATATGTTTTTCTTTTGGACTAATCCTATCTTGAAGAAAAACCTAAAAAACAATCATGAATGACGATAGAAATAAAATACATGGTAGCCTATTGAGCCATCCAAGCTCAATGTAGTCTTCCTATTTGACCAGCCAATCAAAGGGTTCAAAAGATATAAAATGATCTTTTGAAACCATCTGCTGCAATATAAACAAAGGACTGTCATTGGATGCTCCCATCACCCAAGACATAATAGTAATAATAACCTTGGTTGAATTACTCTAAAAGGTAGAATCCAAAGCTCAAATAGTTAGATTCTACCCAATGCTGAATACATGAATGAATATGATCTCCTTCCCCTACTCCTACAAGCTACTTCAAAAAATCAAATAAAGCCTATTTTCCTAAAACAAACATGTATGATGATGATGACTTCTGAGTTTTGTCATAATGAAAATTGAGAAATGGTTAAGGTCGGTTAGGGGCACAAGCTTTATCTAACAAATGTCTTGTATTTTGATTTTGAATTCAGCTTTCGATTATGTGGTTAGCCTTGCATGTTCTGCATCTTTGTAGATGTAGAATTTTGTTCAGAAGCTGCTTGTGAGGCTTGTGAACTACCAGCCACTGTTGCTGTCACACCTGTTGATGTTGTTGGTGTTGTAATTGTGGTTGCAGTTCCTGTCACTGAAACTGTCACATTTTAGCCATCTATGTTATGTTTATGACGGGATTGTTAAAGAGCAAAGATAACAAGGCCAACAAGAAATAATGAGTTTTTTTGCATTAGACATATCACCTGCACTAGTAGTTGGCACTGCTACTGAAGAAGGATATGACAATATCCCAGTGGAGCCATAATGCTGAGGCAAAAATGGAAACTGTGCCATTTGTGGGTATTGAACCCCAAAACCATGAGCCTGAATACTCTGTGCATATTGACCATAAAAGGGATAGATATTATGGATCAACCCTACTGCTCCAGAATCTCCAGCAGATGGGTAGTAAGCTGAAAATTGCTGAACTCCATAGACATTATAGTAGTTCTGCAATCACATAAGAGTGTACCATAATAATGCAGGAAAATAAATTAATGCAGTTTCTTGTAAAGACTTTATTACATTAACACCTACCGTAGGATACAAGGTGTCTTGTGAATATCCAGAATATCTGTCAGCAGATAGAATGTACATCAGATAAAATTGCAGAAAAATTGTAAGAAATGCAAAATAATAATTAACATAAAAATGACCATATCCTCATAGCACATTTATGTTACCCGTAAGCCGAATAAGGAAATGTGTATTGCCTAGGGGGTTGATGGGAAAATGTTGTAGTAGATGAAGAACCATGATAAGCAGGTGATGTCACCAGTACAGGTGGAGGCCTGAACCGTCCTGCACCTACAATGTGAGTTTGCATTTCAATCCTTTCTTCTCTTATAACACAATTAATTTTGTTTTACATTTACTAAATAACCAACCATTGAAGGTGGTACCTTCTTGCCTATAGATGAGTTAAATCTAACCAGATGAAATAACTAGGAAACTCAAACTTGTTTGCAAAAATTGCAAAGTAAACTCAAAAAAATAGATATTGCTGCAGTTAAAGAACACCTAACCTGATATCTTAATTTATGAAAAAAATGGTAAAACATTATGAGGAAAAGAGGAAGAACAAATTAGATAAAGCAGAATGTAAGGATTGGGACCATGCTGAAAAGTTGCTGGTCGGTTCTTGTTTGCACCAAGAGAAGCAAGATTGCAGTTAGCCCTCCTCCCATCAATAACTGGAGATGGGTTCTGACATGCTCTCATGGCCGCCTCAGGATCCCTAAATGTGACCTTGGAAAACAACAAACCATAGACTCATTGTTCAAGATCACGCAAGTACAACCATAAATGGAATAAACAAGCAAATGAAACTATGCAAAGATGTAAGTGAGAATCAGAAAATCCAGAAGGTAAAAGAAAAACTTACAAAGCCATAACCCTTGGATCTCCCAGTGTTCTTGTCTGTGATCACAACAGCCTCCAAGATCTCTCCAAATTGCTCAAAGTACCTCCTCATTGTGTCCCTTTGAGTCTCCCAAGCCAGCCCTCCAACAAAGATTTTGGTAAAAGTTGTGTCATTATATTGCTCCTGGTTGTTACCACCTACCATCTGAGCTTGCCTTTGTTGAGACATTAAAGAAATATCAAATACACGAATTTCCCAACAGAAGCAAGCAACCCAAAAATCCCAAATACAAAACCAGAAAAAGAACAAAACACAAAATCCAAAGACAGTGAGAGGGTGAGAGGGGAGAAAGAAAAGAAGAAACGGTTAATAGTAAAGGTTGGAAAAGAAGCTGTTTCTTCTTCTAAAAACCCATCAATGAAAACACTCGTGCACTCATGATTCTATTCGTGCTAGTCCTTCTTAACTTTAAGGAATGGTTTTGTTTTGTTTTGTTTTTATTTTTCTAAGGCTATAATTGCTACTTTTCTACATTCACAACTACAACACACTCCTCAGACTCCTCAACACTTCACATCGCCCTAACAGAAAAAACATCATTGCTGTCGAAGGAGTGAAAAGAAAAAGAAACTCTTACAAGAAAACATTTATATGCCAAGGAAACTTAGTTGCTTGCTTGCTTGTTGGGCATGGAGAAGAAGGGAGAGTACCAACAATAATAATAATAACAATAATAAAAAATAAGGAGACAAAAAAGCTGCTAGTGGGTGCCCACAACAGTAGTAGGGCACATAGGCTGTCTCCAATGAAATGTCAAAGACCAAAAGACCAACCTTTCTCGTTGTAACCCACTTTCTCTTCTTCTCTATCTATACCAAACACAAAATAATAATAATATGTTTGTGGTGAGGTGGATTTTACTGAAGTCATTTTGGTCTCTATTCAACCTCATCTTCCTTACAAATTGATTGGCTCCAACCTGTCCTCCAAATCCATGACATTGTGGTGCACCATTCAAAGGCCAATCTAATTAACATTGGAATCTCAGAAATAAAAATGATGAATGCTTAATTATTTTGTTGGTAGCAATATCTATGCCGCAAATGATGTTATCAATGCTCTTTATTTCTCTGCTATAATAGAGAAAAAGGGAACATCAATTGTGTTGTGTTCCTTAATAACCTGGTCATGGTCCTCCCTTCTGAAATGCAAGGGAAAAGTAGAACAAAGACTCTGTATTTACCACTATGTTGTTATAATATAAAGTATAACATAGTGTCCATAAAGGGGTACACAACACAGCTCCAGTATTTACTGTTTTTGACGGAAAGAAAAAGAGGGGGCATAGATTGTTGTGTGCTTTGATTCTGAAATTTTTACCTTTGTCCTAAATTTTACCGGCCGGTATAGTATACGGAATGTGTTTGACAGTTATAATTGATGATGGTATCTATCAGGATTCTTGCAAACGGTGTTCTGATAGAGAAATGCGTTTCAGTTGTTCCTTCAAACTTCAAAGGAATGTGAGTGTTACTGAATTGTTGTACGAACTTTGTTGTGTGCAGTGAGAAGACGAGGAATGACAGAGACCCACACTTTTCTTTTAACTTAGGTAATTATGTTAAGGATAATTCATTATCTTATATTATGATTTTTATTTTTGTGTATGATAAATTTTAACTAATATTATTTAATTTGATTGTTTGTTATTATTTGTTAAGATTTTCACTTAATTAATTTTATTAAATATTTATATTAATAATTAATAGGTTCAATAATGAATAGATAAATAATAAAGAGAAAAAACATTTTTGAACTCATTGAGATTGTAGTCGACCCTCTACTAATCATCCATGAAGACCTCGTAGACAGTCTCTTAACCATTATCTGTTACAGAGTAGGAATGTGATTTTCTTCGAGTTGGACTTGTTTTCTTTGATTTCTCATGATGTTATATATTCTTGATAAAAGATATTTTATTATTTTGTGGAGGTAGAAGAAGTTTTACCTAATTTACAATGTGCCAATTTGTTATGGGTAAAAGTTTAAATTCCTTCAAACCAAAATATTTCATTTGAGTCCCTTGTTCATATTGAGATGTATTTATAAGTTTTAATTATTTATTTCTTATCTTGTGAATTTTAACTAATATATTTTGAGTAGTTTGATTGAAATCTCTCTCTTAATAGTTAATAAATCTTATAACCGACTTTAAATAAATTATATTTCGTATTAATAGGTGATTAGGGTAACTAACAATATAATATAAATTTATTCCATTTATCTTTATGAAAATAACTCTCCTATTAAATATATCCATTTGGGCTAACCTACCTTGTACACTATTTTTCAAACTGAATCGAACAGTTCAATATCAAAATGAAATTTATGGACGGGCAGTTTTTTCCTGCACCCCTACAATTTTCTTCCTGCAACCCCACAATTTTTTAAATTCCGAAACTGATCTTTATTTGTTATTTGAATTCGGAATCTGAGAGTGTGATATGAAATTATCAATCTGGAAGTGAATTATGTTGTTTTCTGGATGAGGGGGTGTTCTGGAATTTTTTTTTTGCATAAATTGTTGAATTTGGAAGCCTAATTTCTATTACGGATTGGTGGATCCAGAATGATTTTTTTTAATTATGGATTTCTGAATCCAAAATGCATATTTTGAATTACGGATTGGTGGATCTGTAATGGTTTTTTAATTATGGATGTTCTGTATTTTTTTTATTTTGGATTAACACTGTCATTCATATATTACCGGAAGCACCAATCTGAGAGATTACCAGATGCGCCAATAAAAAAATTTACCGGATTTCATAATCCAAAATGCAAAAAATTAAATGTACAGTTTTATATAGGGACAGTTTTATCTTTACGCAACCTTATGGGGGTGCAGAAAGAAAAATGTTAGGGATGCAGGAAGAAACTGCCTTATGGGCGACCCAATTTTTATCAGGCCACAAGACAAGCAGGTTGGCCATGGATCAATCATGTTCTAATATAAAAATGATTACTTTTTATATAAACTAACTAAATAATTTTAATTATTGTAAATTAAATTATATATATTTATAGATTCTTTAGTTTACTAAAAATATTGAAATATAATTATAGAAAAAGATAATGTTTATCGATTATACAATTCAATAACTGGTAAATATTTTAAAAAAATCTGGTCCAAAGTACTTACTCTACTCCAGACCAATAAAATTTTGAATTAAGAAAAACTGAATCTTTTCATACTTCAATACAACTCATTTGGATAGGTTTACTTTTATCTTATTTTATTTATATTTTTACAATATTTTCTATCACAACACATAGAACTTTTATATTTTTTTCACTCTATTTTGATTTTCTTTTTCCCTGACCTTCTCTGCATCGCAAAATGGAGAATTCATTCAATAAAATGTTAGTTAATTTAAGCACATATTATTTTATTTAAAATATAAATAAACGCTTGTGCATTTATGAATGTATAATTGCATGTTGATTTTGTGTTAATGTAACCCCAAAAAAAAAATGGTTGTTTGCCCAACAATAGCAAAAATCAAGCTTCTCCAGGGAATGCATATAAATGGAAACCAAACAAGGTGTTAAATTATTAAAAATTTGATATAGATATTGAGATTAAATAATTTAATTCTTTTTTTTTTTCTGAAATCCCAGTTGAAGACATTGAAGGGTTCTGTGTAGTTATGTTTCTATTTTAGTTTACAGTTTTGCAATAGAACATTAGACCTTTCATTAATGGGCTGAATTTGTGCTGTATGGGCTTCTTAATAGTTGCAGCATGCACTACACAATTGATTTTTGCACCCTCATAATTATTTTCTGCAAATCCCCCTAGAATGAAATGTTAAGAGTTGTCTTTCAAAATCCTTATCCTTTCCAGAAAATGTTATCAGGAATGGATTACTTTCATGATTTTTTGTAATTATATTATCTAAAAAAACTTTTTTAATTCATATTGGTATTTAGATTAAAACTATTAAATTGTTATATTATGGGGCAAAATGTGTTGCTCATTTCATGCTGTTATTGGAATATTAAATTTCTTCCTGCACCATATCAATTTTAACTTGCACCCTATCATTTTTCTTAATTTCCAAAATTACCCTTATTTCGGATTTAAAATTTTGGAATAATAAATATAATTCAAAAATAAAAAAATACATTATTGATAAAAAATTTGGAATACAAAATTATAAATGCATTATGAATAAAATTTTCCGGAATTCAAAAATGTGTTATAGACATCTAAATCTGGAAGTATTTTTTATTTACACCTTTTTATATTTAAGGTTATTTTTGTCATTTTGAAATTGTATTTTTGTTATTTTCAATAACAGGTTGGGTGCATGCTGGAATTGATATGGTGCAGGGAGCATTTACCTCTTTCTGGCTGTTTAGAATCTTTGGAGCCCAACTTTGAAATCAGGCTTTACTAAGCCCGGGTATATATATCTGTATCTTTTATCCTGAGTTCTCCTATTGTCACTCCCTTGTTTTCTAAATGCATCCCACATTATTGGTTATTTATCTTTGCTTTCTCTTTCTTGTTTCATGAACAGAAATTTACGAAATGTTAAAAAAAAATTATATATTTTTTATAATATTAAGAAAATTAAATATGTTAAGAAAAACACATTCGGTGAAAAAAAGGGCTTAAGTGAATACTTTAATTTTTCTTTTACTTTTTAAAATTTATTTTTTGAATAATTGTTTCATTTTCATGTTTTGAAAAATAATTTTTAAAGTGCTAAGAAAATAAAAAAGTGTTTAAGAAAGTAGATTTCAAATGGTAAAAAGACGGTTTAGAAGGCAATTTATTCCTGCACCTAATCAATTGTGATTGGCACCCAACGAACTTTCTAAAACTCTATTGTACCCTTGTCATCTTTATTTTGAAAAAGCTTGTAGGGTGTGGTGCAGAGAAACTTGGTTTGAGTTGGTGATGATTTGAGTTGAAGAGAAGTCATCCGCAGCACACCACTACGTTCCGCATCAAAACATCCGGAAGTCAAAAATCAATTCCGCCTAAAACAATCCACAACGCATACGCATGTTAAAACTCACCTTGTCTTCTTCGGTGCCTTCCTTCACCGTCGCTGTCCTCACAGATGATGTCTCACGCAGCGTTCCTGGGTTGGTCTTCGCTGTTAGGTGCGAGGATGCGAGTTGGGTGCGACAATGGGGGAACGAAACTCTTTGATGTGTGATTGGATGCGAGAATAGGGGAACGTTGGGTGCAAAATGGGAGAATGATGGGTGCAGAATGGGAGAAACCCTTGAAGGTGTGATTGGGTGCAAAAATGACTTAACTCTAATTTCATTTTCATTAAGGACAATTCGATACTTTTACAAATGGAATTGGGTACAGGTCTAATTTAATTGGGTGCAGGGAGAATCAGCCGTTTAGAAAATGAGTTTCTGAAACACTCTTTTTCCATTTGCTTAGTTGGGTCTCTTCTGTTTGTTTATAACGGAGGATATTAGTTCAGGCCCAAACCATTTAGTTTTAACAGTTTGATAACATAAATTATAATTAAGCTTAATAAGATCAACCTAATTCAATATAAAATCCAATGAAATTATCTTTTTTAAGTACTATTTTTATTATTCGACAACATTGAACTTTCCAAAAACCCAGTTATGTAAAAAATTAAGTTAACATTATATATTTCGTTTATTTTTTTATTAGTAGAAAATTATTTCCCAATCTTAAGAAAAAAAACTTTAAAATTCAGCATCAATCTTATGTTTTTTTTATTGTTGGCTTATAATAAGATGTTTAATGTTATTTTGTCACGGTGAATCAATTAAAAACAACACTAAATGTTTTACACTCTTGTTGAAAAAAATTCTCTGAATTTATATTTTCTTTGTTGTTGATGTCTTTTATTACATATAAAAATAAAAAGTACGTAATTTTTTAAATTAAAAAGGATTGATTTGAGCCCCATGATTTGCTAGTTATTTTGTTTTTGTTCTGAAGATACGGTTATATATGATATTCCGGATAATCTTAAATTAAAATTAAAATTTTCTATGAAAATATGCATAAGGATTTATTCATTATTTTTTCCTTTATACTCTCATAAAAATCTCATTAATTTATTAATTTGTGCATCTTTACGACAATCCAGTAGATAATCTATTCTTTAGGATTGATTTTTTGTACGAGACTTTAAATATATTATTAATTCCTCTTTAATTTTTTTTTCTAAAGTTGAAACAAAAATATTATTAATTCCTCTTTTAAAAAAAATCCATTTTACAAAATAAACATTATAAAAAATAAAAAATAAAATAGTAACTAATTCCAAAATAAAAAGCACGTGCATAAAATTTAAATACGCTTTTTAAAAAATAAATGTGAAATCAAAATAATAACATAATCACTATTATTTGTACACATTAAATTAACGACAGTCTTTTGCACACAAACATCATATGATTCTCAAATTTAACTTTAGTTCTGGCACCCATATTTAAGATTTGTTCTACTACTATTAATAATAATAATTTTGATAAAATCTTTATTAAAAATAAAAAATTAATTTGAGTTCCCGGCATGAAGACATGCAACTCAATAATATTATAACAAGACTAGAAGAAAAACAATTTACGTTTGTTTTATTATGTCCTTGTCACACTCAAATAATATGTACAGAAAAAAATAATGAGAAGTAATTATGTTTCCTTAAACTTAAACATACATTTGATTTGTATATTCAGTTCTAAAAAAGACAAAACATCAAAGATACATTATAAAATATATTATAAAAAACTTTATTAATTGTATTAACTCAAACTAAAATTATATTATTTATGTAATAATGCAAATCAATGAGTTGTTGTATTGTCACTGCTCATATATTTCATTATCATTCCTTTTGTCTTAATTCTGCATCTAGCACTTTGTGGTCCAATTCCATTTGTAATCTATTAATTCAGTATTATATTTAAACTAATTGGAATTTAGATATCTTAGGAATACTTTTGGACTTTTCTATTTTTTACTAGTTTTGTGAAGAGTTAATAAGAAATAAGGTAAAAGAAACTAACTCAATTTACTATATTTGAGTATAATTAGTAATTTTGAGAATGAATATTTAATTAGATTAAACCTTAGGGACAAATTTGAGAATGATTTTGAGAGGGATTATTATTGATGAGAGTGATATTATATATGTGTACGTAATTAATGAATATATTGGAATCCTTATGTTTTGTGAGATATATTGGTTTGAGTTCAACTATTTTAATGTTATTTTTTTTATTTTGTTTCGATTTACAGGATATTTGGAGTTGCTATTTAAATGTATTATTAATTTATTTGAAGTTGTTATTTAAATATTCTCTTATAATAAGTTAATTTAAGTGATTTGAATATAATTGAATTTTAAAAAAATATAATTTGATTATTTGAGATTAAGCATTAGGAATGCAAAGTTATTCAAAATTTGAAGATTGTAGTATTTCCTTTAGAATTTTATAGTTGTTGTTGATAAAAATGATGTATTCGAAGTAGTTATAATTGAATCTAATATGTATATTATAATGAATACTTGAGTTGAAATGGTATAATGATGATTTAAATGTAATTTCTTGAGTTATAGTTTTTAATGTAAATTTTAGTTTGGAATACTTATAATGAGCTAGATTAATGATATCCAAGTTTTTAAAGCATCAATGATTGTTTGTTTAAACTTATTAAAAATAACTTAATTAATAGAATTTTTTTTTATAGGTTTCATTTCATTGTATAATTTTGGTTTCTATTACATTTTCGATCAAGTGAGAGTAAGACAAGGAAAGTAAGTCTATTGTATGGTGTTTTCTTACTCAAGCAACAACCACTTAAGCGAAAGTGTTATAGTTTAAAAACGACATTTTCTCTTAAGTGAGAACAAGGAAGATAATGACCATTGTTCTTGGTAATATTTTCTCTCAAACAAAAATTAGTCTCCTAAGCGACATTTTTGTGATGATTTTTTAAATACAGTTGAAGTTTATATGTATTCAAGGTTGTGATATTAATAAATGTGATGTGTATGAAGATATATATAGGAACATGTAATGATATTAAACTATACATGTTGCTGGTGTGCCCTTTTATGTGTGTTGTGGCAAGAATGCCTAGGAATGTATCATGGTCCTTGAGGGATCAAGTATTAAACGCGACACTCATTAAGAAAAGGGGAAATATCCTAATTTCATTGATAGTCTAATCACATAGATTAAGGTTATCATGTGGGTGAGAAGTGGAAGAACGTCTTGCATCATATTTTGTAGTAAGTTAGTGTACATCCTGGAATACGAGATTTCACATTCAGAGGGACTTCCTTTGGGGTTGAGAGTCTGAGGAGAGGAAGATTGTTTGGGCTTCTTGGGGATAAGTGTGTGAGTCTCGTGATGTTGGAGGTCTTGGTATTATTGATATTAAGGTCTTTAACATGGCCTTCCTGGGAAAATGGATTTGGCGGTTGGGTTCGTCTAACGGTGGTTTATGGAAGGAGATTTTAGAGTCCAAGTATGGAGGTTGGAGATTTTTGAAACAACCCAGGATGAACAATTGCGAATCTCTCTGGTGGAGGGACTTGAAGGAGATTTGGAAGTTGGAAGAGTGGGGTAGGAGTTTTGAAGACTGCTTTAAGTGGGAAGTTGGTAGCGGGAAAGATATTTCTTTCTAGGAAGACAAGTGGGTGGGTAATGTTACTTTGAAGAGTAAATTCCTGAGGCTTTACTCCTTTAGCGTTGATAAATATATTTTGTTAAATCTTTGTGGGGTTTGGAGTAACAGTGTTTGGAGATGGAATTAATTTGGAGAAGGGACCTCTTTGAGTGGGAGAAGCTTAAGGTGTGTCAACTTCTAGAGGTAGTGGAAGGTTTGAGCCCGATTTCGACTTTTGATGACAGATGGATTTTGCAAGGTGGTGAGTCTCTTGAGTTTTCAGTTAATTCAAGTTATGGTCTTTTAAGGGGAGAGATTGAAGGGGGAAAGCTCACGTATGTTCAATTTTTTTTTGGAAGATTAAGGCTTTACCCTCGGCCCACGTTATAGCTTGAAGGGTGCTGAAAAACAAGATTGCTTCTAAATTTAATTTGGCAAGACGCAGTGTCATGGTTGATAATATTGTTTGTTGTTTCTGTGGGATAAAAGTGGAGTTTACTAACCACTTGTTTTTTGGATGTAGATCTTCTTGGCTTGTTTGGAATCTTTGCTTAGGGTGGTTAGGGTTGGTGTCGGTTGCTCCCCAAGATTCTTTAGTTTTGAATCTGTTAATTTAGTTTTGAGAAGTGTGTGAATTGCGTTGGTAAGGGAGATTTGATGCCATAGGAATAAGGTCATTTTCAAAGGTGGTATGGTGGATCACTCTGAAATTTTCTCTTTGGCTCAACTGAAGACTTGGTCTTGAGTCACTTCTAAAGTTCCCTCTCCTTGCTTCTCGTTTTTAGATTGGTGTCTTGACCCCTTGATATGTCTATTTTCGATTTAGTTTGTTGGTTAGTTATTGGTTGGTGGGGTGTTGTTGCCAGGGTGTTTTCTATTTGAGTGTTTGAGTGTTCTTTGTTATTTTTGTGTGTTGTTGGTTTTGAGGTGGCCAGTCTCTTGTTTTAAGTTCTGACGCTTCCCTTTTGTTTGGTGTTTGCTTTGGGTTTTTCGGTTTAGGTGACTTCTCCTAGTGTTCTGCGATTAGTTGTTAGGTGTTAGTTTTTATATGGGTTTGGGTTGTTTGGATGTGATGTTTGTTTATTGTGGTCTTTATAAGGATTAGATCACCCCTGGGATGATTCCTATTTATTCATTCTTTTCTACTGATAAAAAAAATCATATTTCATATCACACATAAGTGCACAAATCAATCACATTGAAGTTTTGATTTTTAAATAATCCAAAAATCTAAAATAAAATCACATAACAACATCACCTTCCCATCAAGATCTTCTAACCTAGTGTTCTATTAAAAAAGTAAAAACTAACTTCCCTTATCTTATTAGAAGTTAGCATTCTCACAAAGAGCTCTAACTCCTAAAAGAACAAAGATAGCTTAACCCACTAGAGAGTCATAATCAATGATCTAAACGTATCACTAGGCATCTGAACTAAAAGAGACTAATTCAGAAGCTCTAACCATCACATGCAAACACATCTACCCAAAAAAATACTAGAACTCAAAACTTACTCAAAAGAAAGAAGAACAAAAATGAACCTACTTTAACTTAAATTTTGATTGGGCAACTTTATTTTATTCACTCTCAGAAGTCTAATAGTGATCTCTGATAATCAATTTGATGAAGGAGGTGATCAAAATCTTAAAAATAAGACATAAGAAAAGAATTTTTTTTTTATAAAAATAATAATTATATTAAGATAAAACTTGAATAACTGATCTTTCATTTATATAATTTTTACTCCAATAATAAAATTTTAAATATCATTTGAATTATATAACTATTCTCGATATCCTTATATATCTAAATTCTGTTTATATTTAGTAATTTATTGTGGAAATTAATTTTTGTATAAGTTTAATATAACGAACATATAGAATTTGAAAACGATCAAAGCTAATTAAACTGAAATGTGATAAAATTTGAAAACTAATATTCATATGTAGAATGTGAAATAATTGCTCTGATAATTAATGATGGATGAGGCCATCATGACATCAGTTCTTATTATTAGTACCAACCTACATTTGGTTGAAATAATGGTAGAGATGCTTTCTTGCACTTGTATATTTGTTTTTTCAAGGATGGATAAAGACATTTCAATTGTAGAATAGAAACCAATAAATAATTCTCAATTAACAAGATGCAAAATGTGAGTGAAATGAAAATTCACATAGACATGATGATTGGATGTATCACAAAGATGGCAGATTGTTCTAACAAATATTTAAAATAAAAGAAGTATTAATACAATTTATTAATTAAATTAATCTTTTTATTCTCAATAAATTAGATAGTTTAGTCTTGTAAATGGGAGTGAAAAGAATAACGCAAGACATGAAGGAAAAAAAAGAATTAAAGTTTAAACGGAAAAATACATGTAGTGATAAAATAAAATTTTCATTTTTAATTTTGTTGGTCCCTGAGTATAAGAGAAAAAATTATTCTCACCAATTAAATTAAAAGAGTTAGTCAATGATATTTAAGATATTTAATAGTATTATCACTAAAATAAATCATTAAATCGAGATTAATTTTAGATAAAAAATAATTAGTTGTTATATTGATTAAATTAAAGACTATTTAAACACTAAACAAATTATTGATTTTTAAATTAGTTTATATTATTAATAAATAATTTTTAAATTGTATTTAATTAACTAACAAGATTTTTACTACCAAATTTAGAATCTAAATAATTGGTTGTTAAAATTTTAGTAGCTAATTAGATACTAATTTAAAAATTATTTATCAATAATAAAAATTAATTTAAAAATAAATAATTTTTTTAGTCTCTAAAATGATTTTTAATTTAGTTAATATAGCAATTAATTACTTTTAGTCTTTAAAATTGATTTCTATTTAATGATTTTCTTGTAGTGTATAGTTTTATTTGAAAATAAAACTTTTTTTTGTAGTTTAATTTCAAGAATAAACAAAAAATATTAAAAATAAATTACAGTGAAGGATATTCTAAAAATAGTCTAATTAAATAAGAGAAAATTAGGTCAAACTACTAAGGAAATTTGTTTACTCACAAGACTCAAAGAATAAGTGTTTTATAAAGCAAAATTCTTTTATTAAATAACTAGAATATTAATGTGCTTTATTAAAAAAATCCAAAAAAATCACATTATTACATAAAATCTCAATTATTTGATATATTCTCTTCTTACATAGGAGGTTGTCAATTATTTGATATATTCTTCTCTCTTTTTCAAGAACAATGACATAGTATTAAGATGAACTTATGTTTTGACATTGCATAAATTTAGTAGGTATGAGTTGTCATATTGAACCGTCAATTGTTTTGTACTCTTTATTTTTCTATTAATTTTCACTTAAGGATGATATATATTCTTTAAATACATGTGTTCTAAGAATTATACTGTTTATAAGAGTTGAAATATTTTTTAAATATTTTGTTAATTTATTTTAATTATCGATAAAAAAATCTTTTTATTAAATTAAAAAACAATTTAATTTAATTAAACATAGACAGATAGTCTTTGTGACTTAGGAATAAGCAAATATAATTAGATTAGGTTTGGTAGGATTTAGATTTAAAACCTGTCAATAAAAAGTTTAGATGTGATCTTTTTGATGCAGATATTTTTATGCCTAACTTTTTAAAAAAAAGTATGAGATATCTCCAAATCTTATTTGATTTGAAAAGCTCAATAAATATATATATATATATATATATATATATATATATATATAAGTAAATGTAACTGATTAATAATTCATTAGTTAGTAATTAAATATATTAGAATATTTTTTGTCTTTTTGGTGGTGGAAGAGGATGTCAATTCAATCTCTTTTTCTTACAAATCTCAATTGATTTGGTTCACTGAATAAAAATACTTTTTGGTGTAAACAACTTACGTGTAAAAATAACTGTGAACACATTTTTTTACTACACTTACAAGGACCGTCATTGAAAAAACGTGTGGTAATATGTGAATGATTTAAAAAAGTAATATTACTTTACTTTTTAAATAAAAATTATTATTAACAAAAGCAGTCTACTAGCTTAAGTCTATTTAGGCCAATTAAATTAGTTAGATCAAAATGGATTGATTCAATTTAAGTTATTTTAATATTGGTCTAATTTATTTTTAAAAGTTATAAAATGAGTTAATTCGACCCGTTTTATCTCAATCTGTTTTATAATGAATTAGTTCATTTAAGTTGTTATATAGGTTAAAAGTTGTTATCCAAATTCTCATACTAAAAAAATGGATTGACTCATATTTTTTAAAATTTTTATAAAATTATTATTTTATTTTGTTTTGGATGTATTAATTCTTTATAATTATTGATATAACTTTTTGAATAATAAAAATACAAGAAAAGGCCAATAAAATAGAATCAAATTTTATTATTTTAATAGAAAATGTTTAATACCTAACAAAACAAAATAAATATGAATAATACTTCAATGATTCATAAACCACATTAAAATTTAGTCATCAACAAACCTTAAACCCTAAATTCATCAACATAACAAAAGTAATCATAAATTCATTTGTTGAAATTCAAGTCATTAATCGTGTTTCTTTTCAGGATTAGGCACTTTAGAATAAGTCCCTTCCACGCTTCCATCTTTGTCACTTTCTTCATCATCTTCAATATCACAAGGAATTTAAAAAAAATGTTTATCAAAGTAATTTTTTTAATTAGATTTAAATTAAAACAAATTACCATCACAAAAATCATGTTTCCAATTAGAAGTACAAATAATTACTTTCACATTTTTTGGCAAAAGACAACTTCTATACTTATTAAGAATCATCGAACCAATGCTAAATACAAATTCAGACGCAACTATAGCAATTGGGATACTTAGCAAGTCCCTAGCCATCAATGAAAGATCCAAAAGGCATTGAATGTTATTCAAGAATCCATATGTTCTATAAAATCAAGATTTAATGTTGGCTCATCTAAATATATATCAAGTTTCTTTCCCGTTTTAACAACAACTTGAAGTTTGCATTTTTTTAATTCCTATATGATAAGGCAAAAAAAAAAAGTTCATTTAACTGAAAAATAATAATTGAATTAGAACAAAGTAAATAATTTCCGTAAAAAATGCTTGGCTTGGTGGAAGCATATGAGGTAAAAGATTATGTTTACACTTTAGAATATTTGAAGTTGAACCCTTGATACAATATTAAGAAAAGTATGTACAATTTTTCCTTTATCTTCTCCAACTTTTTCATAGTAGAATTTCAAT